>NC_092776.1:69320939-69674064 GCF_047496795.1 Chiloscyllium punctatum | reverse complement strand
GGAGACTGAGGGGTGTCCTTATAAGGGTGTATATGATCATGGGAGGCATGGATAGGGTGAATGCACTCAATCTTTATCCAAGGGAATCGAGGATGAAAGGGCATCAGTTTAAGGTGAAAGGGGAAAGATGAAAAGGGAACCTGAGGGCGAATGCTTTTACCCAGAGGGTGGTATACATGTGAAATGAATTTCCAGCGGAAGTGGTCAAGGAGGATACATTTAATAACATTTAAAATGCACTTGGACAAATACATGGAGAGGAACATATTGGAAGGATATGGGCCAAGTGCAGGGAAACAGGGTTAGTGTGGATGGACCAGTTTGGGCCAAAGAGCCTGTCTCAATGCTGGAGAACTCAATGACTCTATGAACATACCCAGATGTCACTTAATACCGATGCAGCCAAAGCAACACGAACACGAGCCGGTATAAATGTGAAACAGTCCTGCAGAATTTCACAGGAAGCCAGCCTGGCCTTGCAGCGAAGGATTCCTGGCACAGGAGCATTGATGAGATGCCCATAGAGAACCGGGGAAGGAAACTGGAAAGCTCACTCCACTGCTGATAGCCTGGGGGACCCCCGGCTGGGATAAGGCAGCTGGGATCCGGTCACCCCAGGGAAAACTACAGGCTGTGACAGAGCTCGGTCTCCGACACAATGAGCAGGACACAACGTTGGAGGAAACTCTCACCCACATGGGACTGCTCCAGTTACAATTGGGAAGAGCCTAATCCAGTGAAAGGAGGGCCTCTGGGGATGGGGAGGCAGCCTCAGGTTACATTGACAATCTGGAAGGACAGTGTATGAGCTCCAAGCAGCTGCATGGGTCCTGTACACCTGCAACACGGAGCAACACACATCAGGCCCCAGTAGGAGGTGCCAAGAGCAAATACAATCCCTAGGGAACCAGGGCTCCTTCCAGAATGGGATAGTGTGTGCCTTTGTGGTTCTACCTCCCCAGGGAGATAATGACAGGCCCCACACTGACACATCCACACCTGCCCACGGATGGGGACTCCCACTGCCTTTCTCCCAAGTAACTGCACCTTTTGCCCCCAGTTCTGGCTCACAGCCGAACTCAGAGTTCATGAATCCTGTGGTTACCCAGAGTCAAACAGCTGATGGTCTCACTCCATACAGAACAGCCGTTCCAGGCACCCAGCTGATGGGAGGCACAAAAAAAGGCCACTCTGTTTGATCCTGTCTCAAACACAGATACATTTTTGGATGAGATAGACCGATAGTCTGTCATACACGGACTGGATGCTGACAAACAAATTAAATTAATCATCATGTGACTTTGTCCACCAGGCCATTCACCCCTCCCTGAGGGACAACAGTGAGGGAGGGGCATCCATGATGAAATGAAGTCAGCGGTCCTCACTGCTCGAGAAAAGTCCCATACCGGATTGGTGACAAACAGCGTAAATATTTGTTCCAGGAGAACACCCACACTAACATGTGTCACTGTCAGTTACAGCAGCTCACCAATGGCTGGGTTTATGACAGCTGCAGGGACACTTTCGGTGGGGCACTGAACGTGGCGCGAGGGATTCCAATTATCCCAAGTGACAAAGTTAGGATGGGGATCTTTGAAGTCGAAAGTATCGGAATTACATTAAAAAAGGTATTTGGATGGGTTATCATGATTCCCTCCCACATGCTGTGGAGATAGGGGGGATATTGACAGGGACCACACTTACGTAAATGTGAAGGAACACGTCGTACCACGGCATCCCCACCGCCTGTCATTAACGAATTCGGCTCCTCTCACATCAAGCTGTGGTCTTAACTGCACTCACCTTGATATATCTCGGGATACCGGTGGTTAGGATTGCAGTCTGCAGATGGGTACGATCATGGTGAATAATGCCTGGATACAGCCCCAGGGACTGGAAGGTAGATGGAACTCCCAGGGTGATCACCTTAGTTTCATTCATTTGCAGCGTTTGAGTGTTCCTAGCTGGGCTCAGTATTGATTGCCTGTCCGTAGCTGCTCGAGAGCTGGTTTTGGTGGTGAGCAGCTTTCTTGAACTGTTGCAGGTGGTGGACTCACAATGCCCTTCGGGAGTGAATTCCTGGAGGTTGAGCCAGCAGGTCTAATTCACTTGCATTTATTCTGCTCACTGGATGTCGGCTATGCATCACAATTCTGTATGGATTCTCAGAACGGAATATGTTTTGTCGAAACAGTTAGGAGTGCCACAGTCGCTCAGTGGTGAGCACTGTTGCCTCACAGCGCCAGAGACCTGGGTTTGATTCCACTCTTGAGCGACTGTCTGTGTGGAGTTTGTACATTCTCCCTGCATCTCTATAGGTTTTCTCCCACAGTTCAATGGTGGGCATTTTTAACAGATTGCCCGTAGTGTCGAGGGATATTCAGGTTAGCTGGAAAAGCCATGGGAAATGCAGGGTTTCAGAGATATCATCAGGGGACGGATCTGAGTTGGATTCTCTTCAGAAGGTCATTGTGGACTCGATGGTCTGAAGGGCCTGTTTCTTCTGTGTAGGGATTCTATGATATCACTTATCAGCCATATAACAATCGGCTTGACCAATGTACAAAATGGCTTTCGCTCAAACAGCTGGCTACTCGGACCACAAACATAACCAGCTTTTAAAATTAGGTTTCTAATTCATTGTCTAAGCTTCTTTCTATTAAAAAGACTTGGTGGGGGAGGGGGAATGGGTGAAATGTTGCGGCCTCCTTGCTAAAACACAGATAGACAGCCAAGACATGCTGGATATATTGGATAAGTTTACTCCCAAATCACAAAAGCCAGACAGCAGCCAGATGGTTATCCCATCAGCGTAATGTAAAAGGCAACAGTTCTCCTGGGCAGACATATCCCTAATAACGTCTCCAATTAACAAAGGAGGGCCCAGACAGGAAGGCACCGGGTCCTGCTACACAAAGAAACTAACAGTAACAAGCCATCCAAATGATTAGCAATGCTACAAACTATTAACTGATTCTCTGAATTGGCCAGAAGTATAGAAAGTTCTGGGAAACTATCCAGAAATGAAAAAAACCAAGGTTCATCTGCAGACTGATCTCTTGAATTTTCTGGAGGCTTTCTGAGGTGACCAATATGGCAAGGGACAGAGACCTGGTCACCATCCAGAGAGAGGGAGAGAGAGAGGGACCGAGACAAGCTGAAGCAAACCTCAGGAGCATGGGAGAGAAGGAGTGTGAAAAACCATTGAGAGAGAGGGAGCTGGAACCAACTGAAATACTGAGTGTCACCCCTTCAGTCTGTCCATGCTTCAACGCCTGTTTGTCTCAGTCTAACTTCCCCTTCTCTCTTTGACCTTTTCTCTCCCTGTCTGTCTCTTTCTTTCAATCAGCCTTTCTCTCGCACCCTCCCTCTTCCTGTCTGTCTCTGCCCCATCTTTCTCTCATCCCCCTTCTCCATCCCCACTCTCTCTACCTCTCTCTTTTTTCTCACCCTTCCTTTATCTTTTTCTTTATTTCAGACCTGAAAGAGATCACCTAATTTTGAACCCCCTAAAAATATTTTGCTGCTCATTTTCACTCTCCTTCCAAATTTATCCCCTTCCCCAAATATTTTCCCTCTCAAATACCTACCTCACTAAATATGCCCCCCACCCTCAATTATTTCGCTGCACCCAACACTGCTGTGAGCCCCACTCCCTGGAGCAGAGGGCGTTGAGTGGAAAAGTGTGGAGCTGGAAAAGCCCAGCAGGTCAGGCCTGAACCATCGACTCTCCTGCCTGACCTGCTGGGCTTCTCCAGCTCCTTACTTTGTAGCTCTGACTCTCCAGCAGCTGCAGTCCTCACTTTCTCACACCGGTAAATGAGTCTGGGTTAATTGACTGGCCTGGGACTATTTTAATGCACAGCAAGATCCCAGTTCCAGAATTACTGAAAGTTTGTATTACAGATGGAAGTCCATTCTGCCCATCATCTCCCTCCCCTATTAAATGATCCTGGTCTGGTTCAGGATGCTCATGATTGGCACCTAAATGGCCGCATTGACTATCCTTCCTGTGGAGACCTCTTCTCCACCCTGTCTCAGACTTTGCATCACATGCTATCCCTCCCTCCATCTCTCTCTGACAACAGCCCTTCCTTTCTCCACCCACCCCAAAGCACCATCAAACCCTCCCCTGTCTCTGGCTGTCCTACTCCCACCGTGTCTCCCACTCTCCCCCTTCCCATGCAGACTCACAGCCCCTGGGCTGGAGGACATAGTGCAGAGACTAACTTGCCTTTTGACTGACTGCTGTAATGCACAGCAAGATCCCACTCTAAAACCATCGCCAAGTACACATACTGTCCTTCTCCCTCAATATATGTCCTTCTCACTCTGTCTCTCTCTTTCTCCCTGTCTCTCTCACTGTCCTTTTCTCACTCCAGCTTCTTGACTCTTACTGCCCATTTCTCTCTCTCCACGTTCTCCACCTCCACTCTCTCCATGTCGCTTTATCTTTTTGTCACTCTCTCTTTCTCTTTCTCTTTTTCTCTATTTCGGACTCACTCAGAAAAGTACTTCATGTCCCTTCCACTCACCCCCTCCCCAAAGTGGGGATAAATTCTGGGAGAGACCAGCCACTGAGGCAAGCTCTTACAAATTCCCCATCCCCCAGTCACTGGGACAGAGCAGAGGAGTCCAGGGAGAAAGAGGGAGAGAAACTACAGGAGAGAAAGAGAGATGGATGGACAGACAGTGAGAGGGAGGGAGAGAACAAGAGAAAAACAGGCAGCAGAGGGAGGGAGAGGAAGTGAGAAGAACTGAGAGAGAGCAGGAGAGAGACAGACAGAGACAGAGAGAGTGAAACTCCAGGAAGAGAAATACAATGTCTGACAGATACAAGGTGAAAATGGGGAGAGAAAGAGAGGGAGAGAAGTTCCGGCAGGCAGCAAGACAGAAATCCCAGAGAGAGATATAGGACAGAGAGAGAGAGGAGTTGCAACAGCAGAGAGATAGAGCTGAGAGAGAGGGGTGGTGGTGGGGGTTGTGATGTGGCTAGAATGATGTACAAACTGGAATAGCAAGATCCCACAGAGCGGAGAGATAGATGCAGAGAGAGATGAGCAAGGTGTTCGTTTTGTGGAAGACTGAATGATTAAGCATTACTGAAAAACCTGGTGAGGTGACAAAGGGGGAAGGGAATCTATTGGGAAATGTGAACAGGACCGAGATGTGAAGGATGTTGAGAGATAGGGATTGAAGGAAAGATGTGGGAGAGAGAAATGGGAACACAAAAATAGACAGGAGAGCTGCAATGAGAGAGGGAAGCAGTGAGATAGGTGGGATCAGACCCCTCGCTAACATTTTGCTCCATTGTATCTCCCTGTTACCACAGACGGCCTGAATCCCACAATTCGAGTGTGTGTGTGTGTGTGTGTGTATTTTCGTCTGATGATTCCTCATGGCAGAATAATTAGATTCTCTGTCTCTGTATTGTCCTGGTTTCAGCTCCCAAAGCAAATGTTGAATCACCCATGATACTATTGAATACCAGAGCAGGCTCGAGGCGCTGAATGGTCTCCTCCTGTTCCTATTTCGGATGGTCTTATGTTCTTAACACTACCTCCCAGCTCTTGGCCCCCACACTGGAGGTTATGACTCCACAAGGGCCTGATCTGTAGAGTGCTGCACTCTTCCGTGAGTCTTGGAGGGAACCAGCCTGATTTGGATTGGAGTTGCAGCCTCTCAGTGAGAAGTGAAATCTCCTCGAGATTCCCCTCAGTCTCTCACTGTAAGATGGAGTAGGCCAGTCCCGGGGAAGCAAACAGCAGGCCAGGTCTGCCATGTCCTCCAACCCCATTTCAGAAGGCCACATGGGAGGGGCTTGTTTCATTCATCAGCTTTCCGTGCTCTCCCTTCTGGGTTAGGGTGGAGGCCGAATGGCCTTGCTCTGGCTCTTATTGAGGTGCAGGCTGGCTATGATTGGGTTATACAGGACATGCCCCTGGAGTGAGGTCGGTTAGCTCAGTTGGCTGGGCAGTTAGCTTATCTCACCAGCTCGAGTTACTCTGAAGGACTCTCCTTCCCAACCTCTCCCCTTAGCTGGGGCCATGCTGACCCTCTGATCAAATCCCCACCAGACACCACTCTCTAATGCGGAGCTGTCCCATGCTCAGGTAAGACGACGGTGACATTACATGGGTTTTGTACGTGGATTACTGTGTGCAGGACTAGTCACTGCACAGACAGAAGGATGTTAGTGTGTGGGGAAAGTTTACTGGATGAATTCCCACTGGAATTCATAGTTATGCCAGAGAACAGAGTGGGAGCAGCGGCCGAGGAAAAACGAACCCGGGAGACTACAGCTAAGGTAAGACAGTTTGTTTCAAAATTACTTACCTGTAGCGGGCAGCGGAAGTGAGGTTGGAGCGCATAGCTGGGCGGGAGGGTAAGTGATTAGTAATTGAGTGGGTGTGTTCTAGACCCCAGGTCCTACTTCCGTAGGGCCTCCCTCCCACCCTCCTCCTCTAACCTAACTTTAAAGTCCACAGGTTATTGACTCAGTGTTCTTGTTTTTGGAGATAGTGTACAGTCATGGCAGCGCAGGCGGTGGAATGTTCCTCCTGCAGGATGTTTGAGGTAGGGGTGACCACCGATACTCCTGCCGACTTCGTGTGCAGGAAATGCAGTCAGATCCTGATCCTCACCGAACGAGTTAGGAAACTGGAACTGGAGCTGGATGAGCTGAGGATTATTCAAGAGGCTGAGAGGGTGATCGATAGAAGCTACAGGGACATAGTTATGCCAGAGAACAGAGGTAGCTGGGTAACAGTTAGAGGTGGGAAGGGGAAGAAACAGGCAGTGCAGGGTTCCCCTGTGGTCGTTCCCCTAAAAAATAAGTATGCAGCTTTGGAAACTGTTGGGGGGGACAGCCTTGCAGGTGTAAGCTGCAGTGAAGGGGTCTGTGGCTCTGAGATTCAGAAGGGAAAGGGGGAGAAGAGGAGAGCGCTAGTTATAGGGGACTCTCTAGTTAGAGGGACGGACAGGCGGTTCTGTGGACATGAGCGAGACTCTCGGCTGGTTTGTTGCCTCCCGGGTGCTAGGGTCCGAGACGTCTCGGACCGTGTCTGCAGAATCCTTAAGGGGGAGGGTGTGCAGCCAGAAGTCGTGGTACACATTGGCACCAACGACATAGGTAGGAAGAGGGGTGGGGAGGTCATTCAAGAGCTCAAGGAGTTAGGCTGGAAGCTAAAAGCTAGGACAGACAGAGTCGTCATCTCTGGGTTGTTGCCGGTGCCACGTGACAGAGAGGCAAAGAATAGGGAGAGAGTGCAGTTGAACACGTGGCTGCAAGGATGGTGTAGGAGGGAGGGCTTCAGATATTTGGACAATTGGACTGCATTCTGGGGAAGGTGGGACCTGTATAAACAGGACGGGTTGCACCTGAACCAGAAGGGCACCAATATCCTGGGGGGTAGGTTTGCTAGCACTCTTCGGGGGGGTTTAAACTAATTTGGCAGGGGGATGGGATCCGGACTTGTAGTCCAGCAAGTAAGCTAGCTGTGTGTCAGGATGTCCAAGACTGTAGGGAGGCTGTGGAGAAGGTAGCACTGACAGGGACTACTTGTGGACACAGAGATGGGCTCAAGTGCGTATACTTCAATGCAAGGAGTATCAGAAATAAGGTGGGTGAACTTAAGGCGTGGATCGGTACCTGGGACTACGATGTTGTGGCCATCACGGAAACATGGATAGATGAGGGACAGGAATGGCTGTTGGAGGTTCCTGGTTACAGATGTTTCAGTAAGATTAGGGAGGGTGGTAAAAAAGGAGGGGGGGTGGCATTGCTAATTAGAAATGGTATAACGGCTGCAGAAAGGAAGTTTGAGGGGGATCTGCCTCTGGAGGTAGTATGGGCTGAAGTCAGAAATAGGAAAGGTGCAGTCACCTTGTTGGGTGTTTATTATAGGCCCCCCAATAGCAGCAGAGATGTGGAGAAACAGATTGGGAAACAGATTTTGGAAAGGTGCAGAAGCCACAGGGTCGTAGTCATGGGCGACTTCAACTTCCCAAATATTGATTGGAAGCTCTTTCGATCAAGTAGATTGGATGGGGCAGTGTTTGTGCAGTGTGTCCAGGAAGCTTTTCTAACGCAGTATGTAGATTGTCCAACCAGAGGGGAGGCCATATTGGATTTGGTACTCGGTAACGAACCGGGACAAGTGGTGGGCTTGTTGGTGGGTGAACATTTTGGTGATGGCGACCACAATTCTGTGACTTTCACCTTGGTTATGGAGAGAGATAGGTGCGCACAACAAGGTAGATTTTACAATTGGGGGAAGGGAAATTACGATGCTGTAAGACAGGATTTGAGGAGCATAAGTTGGGAGCATAGGCTGTTAGGGAAGGATGTGGAGGAAATGTGGGACTTTTTCAAGGAGCAGATACGACGTGTCCTTGATATGTATGTACCGATCAGGCAGGAAAGAAATGGTCGTGTGAGGGAGCCTTGGTTGACGAGGGAGGTTGAATGTCTAGTAAAGAGGAAGAAGGAGGCTTACATAAGGTTGAGGAAACAAGGTTCAGACAGAGCAGTGGAGGGATACAGGATAGCCAGAAGGGACCTGAAGAAAGGGATTAGGAGAGCTAAGAGAGGGCATGAAAAATCCCTGGCGGATAGGATCAAGGATAACCCCAAGGCATTCTATGCATATGTGAGAAACCTGAGAATGACGAGAACGAGGGTAGGTCCGATCAAGGACAGTGGTGGGAGACTGTGTATTGAGTCGGAAGAGATAGGAGAGGTCTTGAACAAGTACTTCTCTTCAGTATTTACGAACGAGAGGGACCGTATTGTTGAAGAGGAGAGTGTGAAACGGACTGATAAGCTGGAAGAGATACCTGTTAGGAAGGAAGATGTGTTGGACATTTTGAACAACTTGAGGATAGACAAGTCCCCCGGGCCTGACGGGATATATCCTAGGATTATGTGGGAAGCAAGAGAGGAAATTGCAGTACCGTTGGCAATGATCTTCTCGTCTTCACTGGCAACTGCGGTGGTACCAGGGGACTGGAGAGTAGCGAATGTTGTGCCCCTGTTCAAAAAAGGGAATAGGGATAACCCCGGGAATTACAGGCCAGTTAGTCTTACTTCTGTGGCAGGCAAAGTAATGGAAAGGGTACTGAGGGATAGGATTTACGAGTATCTGGAAAGACACTGCTTGATTAGGGACAGCCAGCACGGATTTGTGAAGGGTAGGTCTTGCCTTACAAGTCTTATTGAATTCTTCGAGGAGGTGACCAAGCATGTGGATGAGGGTAGAGCAGTGGATGTAGTGTACATGGATTTTAGTAAGGCATTTGATAAGGTTCCCCATGGTAGGCTTATGCGGAAAGTCAGGAGGCATGGGATAGAGGGAAATTTGGCCAATTGGATAGAAAACTGGCTAACAGGTAGAAGTCAGAGAGTGGTGGTAGATGGTAAATATTCAGCATGGAGTCCAGTTACAAGTGGAGTTCCGCAGGGATCAGTTCTGGGTCCTCTGCTGTTTGTAATTTTTATTAATGACTTAGAGGAGGGAGTCGAAGGGTGGGTCAGTAAATTTGCAGATGATACAAAGATAGGTGGAGTTGTGGACAGTGAGGAGGGCTGTTGTCGGCTGCAGAGGGACTTAGATAGGATGCAGAGCTGGGCTGAGGAGTGGCAGATGGAGTTCAACCCTGCCAAGTGTGAGGTTGTCCATTTTGGAAGAACAAATAAGAATGCGGAATACAGGGTTAATGGTAGGGTTCTTGGTCAGGTGGAGGAACAGAGGGATCTTGGGGTCTATGTACATAGATCTTTGAAGGTTGCCACTCAGGTGGATAGAGTTTGTAAGAAGGCCTATGGAGTATTATCGTTCATTAGCAGAGGGATTGAATTCAAGAGTCGTGAGGTGATGTTGCAGCTGTACAGGACTTTGGTTAGGCCACATTTGGAGTACTGTGTGCAGTTCTGGTCGCCTCACTTTAGGAAAGATGTGGAAGCTTTGGAGAGGGTGCAGAGAAGATTTACCAGGATGTTGCCTGGAATGGAGAGTAGGTCGTACGAGGATAGGTTGAGAGTTCTCGGCCTTTTCTCGTTGGAACGGCGAAGGATGAGGGGTGACTTGATAGAGGTTTATAAGATGATCAGCGGAATAGATAGAGTAGACAGTCAGAAACTTTTTCCCCGGGTACAACAAAGTGTTACAAGGGGACATAAATTTAAGGTGAAGGGTGGAAGGTATAGGGGAGATGTCAGGTTGTGGGTTCTTTACCCAGAGAGTGGTGGGGGCATGGAATGCGCTGCCCGAGAGAGTGGTAGAGTCAGATTCATTGGCGACCTTTAAGCGGCATTTGGATAGGTACATGGATGGGTGCTTAATCTAGGATAGAAGTTCGGCACAACATCGTGGGCCGAAGGGCCTGTTCTGTGCTGTATTGTTCTATGTTCTATGTTCTAATTAACAGCGATCTCTTTACGCCAATTAAGCCACCCTAACAGACTTTGTGTCTTTGGAGACACAAGGACCAATTCATCTGAAACAGCAGCTAGGTGCACAATAAGACTGGCTAGTTTACACACGCTCCCTCAAACACACATACACACACAGACACTCGCTCCCTCAAACACACACAGACACACTCTCTTACACACACATACACAAAGGACCCACACACAGACACACGCTCCCTCAAACACACATACACACACAGACACACGCTCCCTCAAACACACAGACACTCTCTCTTACAAAAACATACACAAAGGACCAACACACAGACACACGCTCCCTCAAACACACACACACTCTCACACACACATACACACACAGATACACGCTCCCTCAAATTCACACACAGACGCACTCTCTCTCACACACACATACAGACACCCACTCTCTCTCACACCCACACAGACACTCTCTCTCACACACGCACAGACACACTCTCTCTCACACACAGACAGACACACTCTCCCCCTCACACACAGGCACACCCGCTCACATACAGACACACTCTCACTCTCCCACACATACAGGCACTCTCTCACACACTCTGTCTCTCACACACTCACAGACACTCTCACACACAGGCACCCACTGTCTCTTACACGCACATACACACACAGACACGCACTCCCTCAAACACACTCTCTCTCACACACATAAACACACAGTTGCACTTTCTCTCACACACATACACACGCTCCCTCAAACATACACAGGCACACCCTCTCTCGCGCACACACGGACACACACACTCTCTCTCACACACATAAACACACAGTTGCACTTTCTCTCACACACATACACACGCTCCCTCAAACATACACAGGCACAATCTCTCTCGCGCACACACGGACACACACACTATCTCTCTCTCACACACACACAGACCCACTCTCTCTCACACACTCTCACACAGAGACATGAGCTGAAAAATGTGTTGCTGGAAAAGCGCAGCAGGTCAGGCAGCATCCAAGGAGCAGGATAATCTACATTTCAGGCATAAGCCCTTCTTCGGGAATCACACACAGACACACTCACACTGTCACACACACAGACATACTCACTCTCTCTCACACACAGATACACAGACACACTTTCTCACACACACAGACACACTCTCTCACACGCACACTCAGACACACTCTCTCTCTCACAAACATTCACATTCTCACACACACACCCTCACTCTCACACACCTGCACACACAGACACACACCCCCTCAAACACAGACAAACACACACTCTCACATAAACACACACTTTCTCTCTCACTCACACACATACAGACACACAGAGATACACATGGATCCACTCTCTCATACACACACTAACACAGACAGTCTCTCTCTCTGTCTGTTTCTCTCTCACACACGCATACACACACACAGGGCTGTAAAGGCATGGTTGAGGTATTGATGAAGAAATTATTTCTCCGAGGAATGAACCCTGATCTTGCATGATGACTGCTCCAGGGAGACAGACAGCAGCTACAGATGACTTGTTGGATCTTCCTGTGCCCCACCTCTTGCATCGACAGCGTTAGTCTGTTTGGGTGCCTGCTTTTCGAAAGCTTCTCCAAGCAACAAGTGACAATAGATTGATGAACGTTTTCCTCCAAACCATGTTTCAGACACATCCTGATCTTATTTTTCACTGATTGTTTAAAATGATCTGAATCTTCTGAAATGGGAGTGGCTTCCATTTCAAATTAGGACACCAGAGTGCCTCAGGGAATTCGGAGAAAATGATCTGCACTCTGTACCACCACAAAGCTCTCCCTCAATCCCTCAGATAGTTCTCCCTCAATACGTCAGAAAGTGCTCGTGCAGTACCTCAGAAAGTGCTCCCTCAATACCTCAGCTAATTCTCCCTCAATACATCAGAAAGAGCTCCCTCAATAGTCCTGATAATTGTCCCTCAGTATCTCAGATACATCTCCCTCAATACCTCAGAAAGTGCTCTCCTAATACCTCAGAAAGTGTTCCCTCAATACTGCAGATAATTCGTCCTCAATACCTCAGACATTGCTCCCTTATTACCTCAGATAGTGCTCCCTCAGTACCTAAGAAAGTGTTCCCTCAACCTCAGACAGTGCTCCCTCAGTACCTCAGAAAGCTCTAGCTCGGTACCTCAGACAGTTCTTCCACAATACCTCAGACATTTCTCCATCAGGACCTCAGATAGGGCACCCTAAGTACCTCAGATAGGGTTCTCGCAATACGTCAGAAAGTGCTCCCACAATACATCAGAAAGTGCTCCTCAATACCTCAGATAGTGCTCCCTTAGTAACTCAGATATTGCTCCCTCAGTACCTCAGAACGTGCTCCCTCAGTACCTCAGATAGTGCTTCCTCAATACCTCAGAAAGCGCTCTCTCTGTAACTCAGAAACTGCACCCTCAATACCTCATAGGGAGCTCTGTCTGTACCTCAGAAGGTTCAGCCACAATACTCAGATAGTGCACCTACAGTACCTCAGAAACTGCACCCTCAATACCTCAGATAGTGCACCTTTAGCACCTCAGAAAATGCTCTCACCCTACCTCCGACTTAGCTCCCTCAATACCTCAGATAGTGCACCTTTAGTACCTCAGAAAATGCTCCCTCACTACCTCAGACAGTGCTCACTCAATAGCTCAGATCATGCGTCTTCAGTACCTCTGAAAATGCTCCCTCAATATACAGATAGTGCACCCTCAATACCTCAGAAAAGGCTCCCTCATTATCTCAGATAAATAAACATCAATACCCCAGATAGTGCTTCCTAAGTACCTCAGAAGGTGCTCCCTCAGTACCTCAGAATGTGCACCCTCAATACCTCAGAAATTGTTCCTCAATACCTCAGAAAGTGCTGCCTCAGTACCTCAGAAAGTGCTCCCTAAATACCTCAGAAAATGCTACCTCAATACCTCAGATAATGTGTCCTCAGATATTGCTTCCTCAATACCACAGATAGATCTCCCTCCATACCTCAGATAGTGCTTCCTCAGTACCTCAGTTCGTGCATCCTTAGTAAATCAGATAGTGCTTCCTCAATACCTCAAAATGCTCCCTCAGTACCTCAGATACTGCTTCCTCAGTAGATCAGATAGTGCTTCCTCAATACCTCAGAAAATGCTCCCTCAATACCTCAGAAAATGTTCCCGCAATACCTCAGATAGTGCTCCCTCAATAACTCAAAGTGCTACCTCGGTACCACACAAAGTGCTCCCGCAGTACGTCAGAACGTGCTCCCTCAGTACCTCAGATAGTGCACCTTCAGTACCTCAGAAAGTGCTCCCTCACTAACTCAGAAAGTGCTCCCTCAATACCTCAGATAGTGCACACTCCATACCTCAGAAAGTGCTCCCTCGGGACCTCAGATAGTGCTTGCACAATACCTCAGAAAGTGCTCCATCATTTCCTCAGATAGTGCTTCCGCAGTTGCTCAGATAGTGCGCCCTCACTACCTCAGAAAATGCTCCCTCAATACCTCAGAAAGTGCTCCCTCAATTCCTCAGATAGCGCAACCTCAGTACAACAGAAAATACTCCCTCAATACCACAGATAGTGCACCATCAATACCTCAGAAAGTGCTCCCTTACTACCTCAGATAGTGTTCCCTCAATACCTCAGATATGCAGCGTCAATACCTCAGAAAAGGCTCCCTCACTACCTCAGATAGTGCACAAACAAGACCTCAGAACGTGCTCCCTCATTTCCTCAGATAGTGCTTGCTCAATACCTCAGAAAGTGCTCCCACAGTATCTTAGATAGTGCATACTTAGTATTCAGAAAGTGTTCCCTCAATACCTCAGATAGTGCTTCCTCAGTAACTCAGATAGTGCACCGTCAATACCTCAGAAATTGCTCCCTCAATACCTCAGATGGTGCACCTTCAGTACCTCAGGAAATGCTACCTCAATACCTCAGATAGTGCACTCCCAGTACCTCAGAAAGTGCTCCCTCACTGCCTCAGATAGTGGTCCCTCACTACCTCAGAAAATGCTCCTTCAATACCTCAGAAAGTGCTCCCTCAGTACCTCTGATATTGCTTGCTCTATACCTCCGAAAGTGCTCCCTCATTACCTCAGATAGTGTTCACTCACTACCTCAGAACATGCACCCTCAGTACCTCAGAAAGTGCTCCCTCAATACCTCAGAAAAGGCTCCCTCACTACCTCATGTAGTGCACACACAAGACCTCAGATAGTGATTCCTAAGCACCTCGCAAAGTGCTCCCTCATTACCTCAGAAAGTGCTCCCTCAATACTTCAGAAAGTTCTTCCACAGTACCTCAGAAAGTGCTCCCTTAATGCCTCAGATAGTGCTCCCTCAATACCACAGAATTTGTTGTCTCAATACCTCGGAATGTGCTGCCTCAGTCCCTCAGAAAGGGCTCACTCAGGACCTCAGAAAGTGGTCCCTCAATACCTCAGATAGTGTGTCCCCAGTACCTCAGATATTGCTTCCTCAATACCGCAGAAAGATCTCCCTCTGTACCTCAGGTAGTGCTTCCTCAGTACCTCAGATAGTGCTTCCTCAATACCTCAGAAAGTGTTCTCTCTGTAACTAAGAAACTGCACCCTCAATACCTCAGAGGGAGCTCTGTCTGTACTTCAGAAGGTTCACCCATAATACTCTGATAGTGCACCTTCAGTACCTCAGAAAATGCTCCCTCACTACCTCAGACAGTGCTCCCTCAATACCTGAGATAGTGCACCTTCAGTGCCTCAGAAAATGCTCCCTCACTACCTCAGACAGTGCTCACTCAATAGCTCAGATCGTGCATCTTCAGTACCTCTGAAAATGCTCCATCAATATACAGATAGTGCACCCTCAATACCTCAGAAAAGGCTCCCTCATTATCTCAGATAAATAAACATCAATACCCCAGATAGTGCTTCCTAAGTACCTCAGAAGGTGCTCCCTCAGTACCTCAGAAAGTGCACCCTCAAAACCTCAAAAAACGCTGCCTCAATACCTCAGATAATGAGTCCTCAGATATTGCTTCCTCAATACCGCAGATAGATCTCCCTCCATACGTTAGATCGTGCTTCCTCAGTACCTCAGATAGTGCAGCCTTAGTACATCAGATAGTGCTTCCTCAATACCTCAAAGTGCTTCCTCTGTACCTCAGATACTGCTTCCTCAGTAGATCAGATAGTGCTTCCTCAATACCTCAGAAAATGCTCCCTCAATACCTCAGAAAGTGCTCCCTCAATAGCTCAGATTGTGCTCCCTCAATAACTCAAAGTGCTACCTCGGTACCACACAAAGTGCTCCCTCAAAACCACACAAAATGCTCCCTCAATTCCTCAGGTAGTGCTGCCTAAATATCTCAGATAGTGCACGTTCAAAACCTCAGAAATGCTGCCTCAATTCCTCAGGAAGTGCTCCCTTAATAGCTCAGATAGTTCACCTCAGTACCTCAGATATTGAACTGACAATGCCTCAGAAACTGCTCCCTCAGTACCTCAGACAGTCTGTCCCTCAATACTGCAGAAAGTGATCCCTCAATGCCTCAGAAGTGCTCCCTTCATATCTCAGATAGTGCACCTTCAGTAGCTCAGGAAATGCTCCATCACCAACTCAGAAAGTGCTCCCTTAATACCTCAGATAGTACTCCCTCAACACCTCAGGAAGTGCTCCCTCAATACCTCAGGAATTCCTCCCTCAATACCTCAGACAGTGCACCGTCAATACCTCAGGTAGTGCACCTTCAGTACCTCAGGAAATGTGCCCTCAATACGTCAGAAAGTGTTCCCTCACTACCTCAGAAAGTGCTCCCTCACTACCTCAGAAAGTATTGAGGGTGCACTATCTGAGGTATTGAGGAAGCATTTTCTTATGTAGTGAGGAGAAATTCAGTTGCTCAGGAAATGCTCCATCACTACCTCAGAAAGTGCTCCCTCAACACCTCTGATAGTGCATCCTCAATACCTCAAATTGCTATCACAATTTTTCAGGTAGTGCTCCCTCACTACCTTAGAAATAGCTCTGTCAGTACCACAGAAATTGCTCCCACAATAACTCAGATCGTGCTTCCTCATTACCTCAGATGTGCTACCACAATTCCTCAGAACATGATCCCTCAGTAACTCAGAAAGTGCTCTCTCAGTACCTCAGAAACAGCCCCCTTCAAACTTCACATATTGCATCCTCAATACCTCAAGAAGTGCTGCCTCAATACCTCAGAAAGTGCTCCCTCAATACCTCAGAATGTGCTGCCTCTGTACCTTTAAGAAGTGCGCCCTCAATACCTCAGATAGTGTTCCTCAATACCTTAGATAGATCTCCAACAATACTTCAGAGAGTGCTCCCTCAGTACCTCAGAAAGTGCTCTGTCAGTACCTCAGATAGTGCTTCCTCAATACCTCAGAAAGTGCTCCCTCAATACCTCAGATAATGCTTCCTCAGTACCTTCGATTGTGCTCCCTCAGTACCTCAGAAGGTGCTCCCTCAATACCTCAGAATGTGCTCCCTCAGTACCTCAGATAGTGCACCCTCAATACCTCAGAAAAGGCTCCCTTAATACCTCAGAAAGTGCTCCCTCAATACCTCAGATAGTGCTTGCTGAATACCTCACAAGGTGCTCCCTCAATACCTCAGATAGTGCTCCCTCAAAACCTCAGAAAGTGCTCCCTGAGTACTTCAGATAGTCTTCCACAGTACCACAGATAGTGCTCCGCAATACCTCAGAAAGTGCTCCCCAATACCTCAGATAGTGCTCCCTCAGTACCTCAGACAATGCTCCCTCAATACCACAGATAGTGCACCCTCAGTACCTCAGAAAGAGCTCCATCAATACCTCATAAAAGGCTCCCTCACTACCTCAGATAATGCACACGCAATACCTCAGAAAGCGCTTCCACAGTAACTCAGAAAGTGCTCCCTTAATATCTCAGAAAGTGCTCTATCAGTACTTCCGAAAATGCTCCCTTAATACCTCAGATAGGGCATCGTCAGTACCTCAGAAAGTGCTCCCTCACTACATAAGAAAGTGCTTCACCAATACCTCAGATAGTGCACCCACAATACATCATAAAAGGCTCCCTCAATACCTCAGATAGTGCAACCTCAATACCTCAGAAGGTGCTCCCTCAATACTTCAGAATGTGCTGCCTCAGTGCCTCAGAAAGTGCTCCCTCACTACATAAGAAAATGCTTCCTCAATTCCTCAGATAGTGCACCCTCAATACTTCATAAAAACCACCCTCAATACCTCATAAAAGGCTCCCTCAAAACCTCAGATAATGCAACCTCAATACCTCAGAAGTTGCCCCCTCAATACCTCAGATAGTGCACCTTCAGTACCTCAGAAAATGTTCCCTCAATACCACAGATAGTGCACCCTCAGTATCTGAGAAAGTGCTCACTCAATACCTCAGATAGTGCACCCTCAATACCTCAGAAAAGGCTCCCTCACTACCGCAGATAATGCACACACAATAGCTCAGATAGTGCTTCCTATGTACTTCACAAGGTGCTCCCTCAGTACCGCAGAAAGTGCCCCCTAAATACCTCAGATAATGCTCCCTCAATACCTCAGAAAGTGCTCCCTCAATACCTCAGAAAGTGCTTTCAAAGTACCTCAGAATGTTCCCCCTAATGCCTCAGGTAGTGCTCCCTCAATACGACTGAAATTGCTGTCGCAATACCTCAGAATGTGCTGTCTCAATACCTCAGAAAGTGCTCCCTCATTACCTCAGATAGTGTGTCCTCAGTACCTCAGATATTGCTTCCTCAATACCGCAGATAGATCTCCCTCTATACCTCCGATAGTGCTTCCTCAGTACCTCAGATAGTGCATCCTTAGTACGTCAGATAGTGCTTCCTCAATACCTCAGAAAGTGCTCTCTCAGTACCACAGAAACTGCTCCCTCAATACCGCAGAGTAAGCTCTACTGTTCCTCAGAATGTGCTCCCACAATACTCAGATAGTGTACCTTCAGTACCTCAGAAAATGCTCCCTCAATACCACAGATAGTGCAACCTCAGTACCTAATAAAGTGCTCCCACACGACCTCAGATAACTGTCCCTCAATACCTCAGATAGTGCACCTTCAATACCGAAGAAAAGACTCCCTCACTATCTCAGATAGATAAACCTCAACACCCCAGAGAGCACCTCAGAAGGTGCTCCCTTAATGCCTCAGATAGTGCTCCTTCAATACTTCCGAAATTGCTCCCTCAGTAACTCAGAACGTGCTGCCGCAGTACCTCAGAAAGTGCACCCTCAATACCTCAGAAAGTGTGTCCTCTGTACCTCAGATAGTGCACCTTCAGAACCCAGAAAGTGCTCCCTCACTACCTCAGAAAGTGCTCCCTCACTACCTCAGAAAGTGCTCCCTCACTACGTCAGAAAGTGCACCCTCAATACCTCAGATAGTGCTTCCTCAATACCTCAGATAGTGTACCCTCAATACCTCAGATGTGCTACCACAATTCCTCAGAAAGTGCTCCCTCACTATCTCAGAAATAGCTCTGTCAGTACCACAGAAACTGGTCCCTCAATACCTCACATCTGGAACCTGAATAACTCAGGAAGTGCTGCATCAATACCTCAGGTAGTGCTTCCTCAATACCTCATGAAAGTACTCCGTCTGTACCTCAGAAAGTGCTCCCTCAATACCTCAGAAAGTGCTCCCTCACTACCTCAGAAAGTGCACCCTCAATACCTCAGAAAAGCTCCCTCAATACCTCAGAAAGTGCTCCCTCAGATGGTACTCCCTCAAAACCTCAGATAGTCTTCCGCAGTACCTCAGATATTGCTTCCACAATACATCAGAAATTGCTCCCTCAATACCTCAGATAGCGCTTCCGCAGTACATCAGATAGTGCTCCCTCAATAACTCAGTGCTTACTGAGTACCTCAGATAGTGCACCGTCAATACCTCAGAAAGTGCTACCTCATTACCTCAGATAGTCCATTGCTAAATACCTCACAAAGTGCTCCGTCAATGCCACAGATAGTGCCCCTTCAGAAACAGAAAATGCTTCCTCAATACCTCAGATAGTGCTTCCGCAGTACCTCAGATAGTGTTCTCTCAAAACCTCAGACAGTGCACCCTCAATACCTCAGATAGTGCACCCTCAATAACTCAGATTTTGCACCCTCAATACCTCAGATAGTGCACCCTCAATACCTCAGATGTGCTAGCACAATTCCTCAGAAAGTGCTCCCTCACTATCTCAGAAATAGCTCTGTCAGTACCACAGATATTGCTCCCATAATAACTCAGATAGTGCTTCCGCATTACATCAGATAGTGCACCCTCAGTAACTCAGAAAGTGCTCTCTCAGTACCTCAGACGCTGCGCCCGAAATACCTCATATTGCTTCCTCAATACCTCAAGAAGTGCTGGCTCAGGACCTCAGACAGTTTTCCCCAAATACCTCAGATAGTGCTCCCCCAATACCACACAAAGACGTCCCTCAATTACTCAGATCGTGCTCCCTCAATACCTCAGAAAGTGCTACCTTAGTACCTCACAAGGTGCTCTCTCAGTACCTCAGAAAGTTCTCCCACAATACCTCAGATAATGCTTCCTCAATACCTTCGAAAGTGCTTCCACAGTACCTCAGAAAGTGCTCCCTTAATTCCTCAGATAGGGCTTCGTCAAACCCACAGAAATTGCTGTCTTAATACCTCAGAAAGTGCTCCCTCAATACCTCAGATAGTGTTTCCTCAGTACCTCAGATATTGCTTCCTCAATACCGCAGGTAGATCTCCCTCCATACCTCAGATAGTGCTTCCTCACTACCTCAGATAGTGCTCCCTAGTACATCAGATAGTGCTTCCTCAATACCTCAGATAGTGCTCTCTCAACACTTCAGAAAGTGCTCCCTGAATACCTTCGAAAATGCTTCCACAGTACCTCAGAAAGTGTTCCCTTAATTCCTCAGATAGGGCTCCCTCAAAACCCAAAGTGCTGTCTCAATACCTCAGAAAGTGCTCTCTCAGTACCTCAGAAACTGCTCCCTCAATATCTCAGAGTGAGCTCTGACTGTACCTCAGAAGGTGCTCCCTCAATACCTCAGTTGCTGCATTTCAGTACCTCAGAAAATGCTCCCTCGATACCACAGATAGTGCAGCATCAGTACCTCAGAATGTGCTTCCACAGTAACTCAGAATGTGCTCCCTTAATACCTCAGATTGCTCCCTCAGTTTCTCAGAATATGCTCCCTCAATACCTCATATAGTGTGTCCGCACTACCTTACATATCCCTTCCTCAATACCGCAGATAGATCTCCCTCCATACCTATGATAGTGCTTCCTCAGTACCTCAGATAGTGCTTCTTTACTACCTCAGACAGTGATTGCTCAATACCTCAGAAAGTGCTCCCTCTCTACATCAGAAATAGCTCTGTCAGTACCACAGAAATTGCTCCCACAATAACTCAGATAGTGCTTCCTCATTACCTCAGATGTGCTAACACAATTCCTCAGAAAGTGCTCCCTCAGTAACTCGGAAGCGCACTCTCAGTACCTCAGAAACTGCGCCCTCAATACCTCACATATTGCTTCCTGAATACCTCAGACAGTGCTCCCTCAATACCTCAGAGAGTGCTCCCTCAATATCACACAAAGTTCTCCCTCAATACAACACAATCATCCCTCAATTCCTCGGATATTGCTCCCTCAATACCTCAGAAAGTGCTCCCTCAATACCACAGAAATTGCTGTCTCAATACCACAAGAATATCTGTCTCAATACCACAAGAATTGCTATCTCAATACCACAGAAATTGCTGCCTCAGTACCTCAGAAAGTGTTCACTCAATACCTCAGAAAGTGCTCCCTCATTACCTCAGATAAAGTGTCCTCATTACCTCAGTACCTCAGATATTGCTTCCTCAATACTGCAGATAGATCTCCCTCCATACCTCAGATACTGCTGCCTCAATACCTCAGAGTGAGCTCTGTCTATACCTCAGAAGGTGCTCCCACAATACTCAGATAGCACACCTTCACTACCTCAGAAAATTTCTCCCTCAGTAACTCAGAAAGTGCTCCCTCAATACCACAGATGGTGCATCTTCAGTACCTCAGAAAATGCTCCCTCAATACCACAGATAGTGCAACCTGAATACCTCAGAAAATGCTCCCTCACTATCTCAGATAGATAAACCTCAATACCCCAGATATTGCTTCCTATATACCTCAGAAGGTGCCCGCTCAATACCTCAGAAAGTGCTCCCTCAATACCTCAGATAATGAGGCATTGAGAGAGCACTTTCTGAGGTATTGAGGGAACAATATCTGAGGTACTGAGGGAGAAGTCTCTGAGGATTTGAGGTAGAACTTTCTGAGGTATTGAGGGAGCTCCTTCTGAGGTATTGAGGGAGCACTTTGAGGTATTGAGGAAGCACTATCTGAGGTCTTCAGGGAACACAATTAAAGGTATTGAGGAAGATCTATCTGAGATATTGAGGAAGTAAATTCTGAGATATTGAGGCAGCACAAATGTCATGTATTGAGGGAACTCCTTTTGAGATATTGAGGGAGCACTCTCTGAGGTATTGAGGGAGCACTTTCTGAGGTTGTGAGGGAGCACTTTCTGAGATGCTTCGGAAGCACTATCCGAGTTATTGAGGGTGCCTGAGGATTTGAGGGAGCCTTTCCTGAGGTATTGAGGGTGCATTATCTGAGGTATTGTGGGAGTACTTTCGGAGGTAGTGAGGGAGCACGTTCTGAGGTACTGCGGGAGCACTTTCTGAGGTATTGTGGAGCACATTCGGGGGTACTGAGGGAGCACTTTCTGCGCTACTGAGAGAGCACTTTCTGAGGATCTGAGGAAGCACTTTCAGAGGTATTGAGGGAGCACTATCTGAGGTATTGTGGGAGCATTTTCTGAGGTATTGAGGGTGCATTATCTGAGGTATTGTGGGAGAACTTTCGGAGGTAGGGAGGTAGTACATTCTGAGGTACTGACGGTGCACTGAGGTACAGAGGGAGCATTTTCCGAAATATTGGGGAACGGACTATCTGATGTACTGAGGGAGAACTTTCTGAGGTATTGATGGAGCTCTTTCTGAGGTATTGAAGAAGCACTGATGTATTGAGGGAGCACTATCTGAGGTATTGGGGGGCAATGTTCTGAAGTATTGAGGGACCATTTTCTGAGGGATTGAGGGAGCACTTTCTGAGGTACTGAGCGAACATTTTGTGAGGTATTCAGGGAGCACTATCTGAGGTCTGAGTGAGCAATATCAGATGTACTAAGGGAGCACTTTCTGAGGTCCTGAGGAAGCATTTTTGAGGTATTGAGGGAGCACGTTCTGGGGTAGTGAGGGAGCAATATCTGAGGTATTGAGGGAGAACTTTCGGAGGTTTTGAGGGAGTACTTTCTGAGGTACTGAGAAAGCATTTTCTGAGGAATTGAGGGAGCTTTATCTGAGGTACTGAGGGAGCAATTTTTGAGGTACTGAGCAAGCATTTGCTGAGGTATTGAGGGTACACTATCTGAGGTATTGAGGGAGAACTTTCTGAGATATTGAGGGAACAATTTCTGAGGTACTGAGGGTGCACTATCTGAGGTATTGAGGGAGCACTTTCTGAGGTATTGTGGGAGCTCCTTCTGAGCTATTGAGGGCGCACTTTCTGAGCTATTGAGGGAGAACTTTCTGAGCTATTGAGGGAGCACTTTCTCAGGATACTGAGTGTGCACTATCTGAGATATTGAGGGAACACTTTCTGAGGTACTGAGGGTGCACTGAGGTATTGAGGGAGCACTTTCTGAGATATTGAGGGAGCACTATCTGAGGTACTGAGGGAGAATTTACTGAGGTATTGAGGGTGCACCTTCTGATGTACTTAGGAAGCGCTATCTGAGGTACTGAGGGAGCACTATCTGAGTTATTGGGGAAGCACTCTCTGAGGTACTGAGGCAGCACAAATTTGAGGAATTGAGGGAGCACATTCTGAGATATTGAGGGAGCACTATCTGAGTATTGATGGAGCACTTTCTGAGGTAATGTGGAAGGACTTTCTAATGTATTGCGGAGCACTTTCTGAAGTATTGAGCAAGCACTATCTGAGGTACTGAGGGAGCACAATTAGAGGTGCTGAGGAAGATCTATCTGAGCTACTGAGGAAGCATTATCTGAGTTACTGAAGAAGCACTATATGAGGTATTGAGGGTGCACTTTCTGAGTTATTGAGGGAGCACTGTCTAAGGTACTGAGGCCGCTCACATTTGAGGTATTGAGGGAGCACATTCTGAGATATTGAGGGAGCACTATCTGAGGTATTGATGGAGCACATTCTGAGGTATTGAAGGAGCATTTTCTGAGGTTCTGTGGGAGCGCTTTATGAGGTAATTCGGAAGGAGTATCTGAGGTATTGAGGGTGCACTATCTGAGGATTTGAGGGAGCCTTTTCTGAGGTATTGTGGGAGCACTTTCGGAGGTAGTGAGGGAGCACGTTCTGAGATAATGAGGGTGCACTATCTGAGGTACTGAGGGAGCACTTCCTGAGGTATTGAGGGAGCTCTTTCTGAGGTAAGGAAGAAGCTCTTTCTGAGGTACTGAGTGAGCATTATCTGAGGTATTGAGGGAGTACTATCTGAGGTACTGAGGGAGAATTTTCTGAGGTATTGAGCAAGCACTGAGGTATGGATGGAGCACTTTCTGAGGTACTGGTAGAGCACTTTCCGAATATCTGAGGAAGCACTTTCGGAGGTATTGAGGGAGCACATTCCGAGGCACTGAGGGAGCACTTTCGGAGGTATTGAGGGAGCACTTTCGGAGGTACTGAGGGAGCACTTTCGGAGGTACTGAGGGAGCATTATCTGAGGTACGGAGAGAGCACTTTCTGCGGTACTGAGAGAGCAAATTCTGAATATCTGAGGAAGCACATTCTAAGGTATTGAGGGTGCACACTATCTGAGGTATTGTGGGAGAACTTTCCGAGGTATTGAGGGAGCCCTTTCTCAGGATCTGAGTGTGCACTATCTGAGATATTGAGGGAAAGCTCTCTGAGGTACTGAGAGTGCACTATCTGAGGTATTGAGGGAGCACTTTCTAAGGTACTGAGGGAACTCCTTCTGAGGTATGAAAGAAGCTCGTTCTGAGGTACTGAGTGAGCCTTATCTGCGGTATTGAGGGAGTTCTATCTGAGGTACTGAGGGAGAATTTGCTGATGTATTGAGCAAGCACTGAGTTATGAATGGAGCACTTTCTGCGGTACTGAGAGTGCACTTTCTGAATATCTGAGGGTGCACACTATCTGAGGTATTGTGGGAGAACTTTCCGAGGTATTGAGGGAGCCCTTTCTCAGGTACTGAATGTGCACTATCTGAGATATTGAGGGAACACTTTCTGAGGTACTGAGGATGCACTGAGGTTTTGAGGGAGCACTTTCTGAGGTATTGAGAGAGCTCCTTCTGAGCGATTGAGGGAGCACTTTCTGAGGTATTGAGGGAGCACATTCCGAGGTATTGAGGGAGCACTTTCGGAGGTATTGTGGGAGCACTTTCGGAGGTACTGAGGGAGAATTTTCTGTGGTATTGAGGGTGTACTTTCTGATGTATTGAGGAAGCACTGAGGTACTGAGGGAGCACTTTTTGAGGTATTGAGGAAGCACTGAGGTACTGAGGGAGCACAATTAGAGGTTTTGAGGAAGATCTATCTGAGGTACTGAGGGAGCATTAACTGAGGTACTGAAGAAGCACGATTTGAGGTATTGAGGGTGCAATTTCTGAGGTATTGAGGGAGCACTTTCTGAGGTACTGAGCCAGCACAAATTTGAGATATTGAGGCAGCACATTCTGAGATATTGAGGGAGCACTATCTGAGGTATTGATGGAGCACTTTCTGAGGTTCTGTGAGAGCACTTTATGAGGGACTTCAGGAGGACTATCTGAGGTATTGAGGGTGCACTCTCTGAGGATTTGAGGGAGCACTATCTGAGGTATTGTGGGAGCACTTTCTGAGGTACTGAGGAAGCAATATCTGAGGTATTCAGGTAGCACTTTCTGAGGTTTTGAGGGTGCACTTTCTCAGGTATTGAGGAAGCACTATTGGAGTTATTGAGGGAGCACTTTCCAAGGTATTGGGGGTGCACTATCTGAGGAATTGAGGGAGCACTTTAAGATATTGAGGGAGCACTTTCTGAGTTAATGAGGAAGCGCATTCTGAGGTAATGAGGGAGCACTATCTGAGGTATTCAGGGAGCACTTTCTGAGGTATTGAGTGAGCTCCTTCTGAGGTATTAAGGGAGCACTTTCTGAGGTACTGAGGAAGCAATATCTGAGGTCTTCAGGGGGCACTTTCTGAGGTATTGAGGATGCACTTTCTGAGGTATTGAGGATGCACTTTCTGAGGTATTGAGGGTGCACTGAGGTACTGAGGGAACATTATCGTATGAATTGAGGGAGCACTATCTGAGGTGCTGAGGAAGCACTTTCTGTGGTACTGAGGAAGAAAAATTTCTGTGGTATTGAGGGTGTACTATATGTGGTATTGAGGAAGCACCTTCTGAGGTATTGAGGGCGCACAATCTGAGGAATTGAGGGAGCACTTTCTGAGGTATTGAGGGAGCTCATTCTGAGGCATTGAGGGAGCAATTTCTGAGGTACTGAGGGAGAATTTTCTGAGGTATTGATCAAGCACTATCTGAGGTATGTTGGGAGCACTTTCTGAGGTACTGAGGAAGCATTCATTGATGTATTCAGGGAGCACGATCTGAGGTATTCAGTGAGCACTTTCTGACATATTGAGGGAGCATTATACGAGGTACTGAGGGGGCACTTTCTGAGGTAATGAGGAGCACTATCTGAAGTATTGAGGGAGAACTGAGGTATTCAGGGAACTCCTTCTGAGGTATTGAGGGAGCGCTTTCTGAGGTACTGAGGGAGAATTTTCTGAAGTATGAAGCCAGCACTATCTGAGGTACTGAGGGAGCACTTTCTGATGTACTGATGAAGCACTATCTGAGGTATTCAGGGAGCACTATCTGAGCCATTGCGGGAGCACGTTCTGATGTACTAAGGGAGCAATATCTGAGGTAGTAAAGGAGCACTTTCTGAGGTACTGAGAGAGCACTTTATGATGTGCTGAGGAAGTATTTTCTGAGGTATTGAGGAAGATCTATCTGAGGTTTTGAGGGAGAACTTTCTGAAGTATTGAGGGAGCACTTTCGGAGGGACTGAGGGAGCATTATCTGAGGTACTGAGGAAGCATTATCTGATGTACTGAGAGACCACTTTCTGTGGTACTGAGGATGAAACTTTCTGAGGTATAGAGGGAGCACTTTCTGACGCATTGTGGGTGCACTATCTATGGCACTGAGGGAGCACTATCTGAGGTACTGAGGGTGCACTGTCTGATGTACTGAGGAAGCACTATCTGAGGTACTGAGGGAGCGGTTTCTGAGGTATTGAGCAAGCACCATCTGAGATACTGAGATACTGAGGGAGCACTTTCTGGCATATATAGAGTGCACTTTCTAAGGTATTGAGTGAGCACTATCTGAGGTACTTAGGGAGCACTATCTGAGTTATTGAGGGAGCACTTTCTGAGGTACTGATGGTGTACTATCTGAGATATTGATGGAGCATTTTCTGAGGTACTGAATGTGCACTAGCTGAGGTATTCAGGGAGCACTATCTGACATATAGAGGGTGCACTTTCTAAGGTATTGAGGGAGCACTTTGTGAGGACTGAGCGTGCAATACCTGAGGTACTGAGGTAGCATTTTGAGGTACTGAGGGAGCACTTTCTGAGGTGTTGAGGGTGCACTATCTGAGGTATTGAGAGAACGTTCTAAGGTATTGAGGGAGCACTTTCTGAGGTCCTGAGTGTTCACTATCTGATATATTGAGGGAATACTTTCTGAGGTACAGAGGCTGCATTGTCTGAGGTATTGTGGGAGCACTTTCTGAGGTATTGAGGGAACTCCTTCTGAGGTATTGAGGGAGCACTGAGGTATTGAGGGAGAATTTTCTGAGGTGTTGAGGGTGCACGATCTGATATACTGAGGAAGCACTATTTGAGGTACTGAGGGAGTACAATTACAGGTATTGAGGAAGCACTATTTGAGGTACTGAAGAAGCACTATATGAGGTAGTGAGGGAGCACTTTCTGAGGTACTGAAGCAACACAAATTTGAGGTATTGGGGGAGCACATTCTGTGATATTGAGGAAGCACTATCTGAGGTATTGAGGGAGAACTTTCTGTGGTACTGTGGAAGCACTTCCTAAGGTATTGCGGAGCACGTTCTGCGGCCTTGAGCAAGGAATATCTGAGATATTGAGGGAGCACTTTCTGAGGTAATGAGGGAGCACTATCCGAGGTATTGAGGGTGCAATATCTGAGGATTTGAGGGACCCTTTTCTGAAGTATTCAGGGTGCATTTCCTAAGTTATTGTGGGAGTACTTTCGGAGGTATGAGGTAGTACGTTCTGAGGTACTGAGGGTGCACTATCTGAGGTACTGAGGGAGCACTTTCTGAGGTATTGGGGAGGGTCTATCTGAGGTACTGAGTGAGCACTTTGAGGTATTAAGGGAGCACTATCTGTGGTATTGAGAGAGTCCTTCTGAGGTATTGAGGGAGCACTATCTGAGGTACTGAGGGAGAATTCTCTGAGGTATTGAGCAAGCACTATCTGAGGTACTGAGGGAGCACTTTCTGAGGTACTGAGGAAGCACTTGTTACAGACAGTGGTCAGGGCCTGAAGGGTGTTACAAAGCCATGACGAATTGGTGCAGCCGGAGATGTTTGCAGAGGTAGGGAGGGACATATGTATTTTTATTTATTCATTCATGAGATGTGGGTGTCACTGATTGGAACAGCATTCTTTGTCCCCACTGATAATCGCCCAGAGGCTAGCTCAGAAACAGCCATATTGTTGTTGGTCTGTCGTCACATGCAAGCCAGAGCAGGTTAGAGTGTCAGATGTCCTTCCCTAAAGGATGTAAGTGAACCACATGAGTTCATCCGACTGATCAACAATGCTTTTATGGTGACCCCACCAATGTTTTGTAAAGCCAAACCTGACATCCCAACTCCTACTCTCAATGCTCTGCCCTATGAAGGAAACTATCCCAAACACCTCTTCACCAACCTGTCTACCTGTGACACCACTTTCAAAGAACTGTGTACCTGCATCCCTGGGTCTCTGATTGACAACACTACCCAGGGCCCGAACGTTAACTGTACATATCCCGCCCTGGTTTGTTTCACCAAAATGGAACACTTCACCTTTATCTAATTAATTTCATCTGCTATTCTTCAGCCCACTATCCCAGCAGTACTGACAATCCTGTTATATCACAGATAGCCTTCTTCACTGTCCACTTTACCAGCATTTCCAGTGTCACTCAAAATACTTACTTAGCAGGAAGCCAATATTCCATTCCAAACCATTTATCCAAATGACAAACATGCATCCAGTTAGAAAAACAACATGTCTCCCATCACCCTCTGTCTCCTACCATCAAGCCAATTTCGTAACCAGTTCCCTCACTCCTCCTGACTGCCATATCCTTTTGCATTGATCTGAGCTTATTACTCAGTTCACCATATGGAAGGTAGAACACAGAACAGTACAGCACAAGACCCTTCGGCCATGATGTCATGCCAACCTTTTATCTGACTGTAAGATCAAGCTAACTAAGTACCCTTCATTTTACGATCATCCATGTGCCGATCCAATAGTCTACTAAATGTACCTAATGTATCTAATTTTACTACCACAGCTGGCAGTGCATTCCACCCACTCGCCATTCTGTGTAAAAAAAACCTACCTCTGATATCTCCCCTTAACCATCCTCCAATCACCTTCAAATTATTCTCCCTCATAATAGCCATTTATGCCATGCAAAAAAGAAGGCTCGCACTATTCACTGTCTACGCCTCCCACCATCTTGTTCACCACGACCATGTCACCCCTCACCCTTCTTCACACCAATGAGAAAAGCCTTAGTTCCCTGAACCTTTCATCATAAGACATGCACTCCAGTCCCGGCAGCATCCTGATAAATCTCCTCTTTACCCTCTCTAAAGTTTCCACATCCTTCCTGTAATGAGGGAACCTGAACTGTACACAATATTCCAAGTGGGGTCTAACCAGGGCTCTATAGAGCTGCAGCAAAACCTCACGGCTTTAAAACTCAATCCTCCAGCTGAAGAGAGGCAACGCAACAGATTCCTTCTTAACAACCTTATCAGCTTGGGTGACAACTGTGAGGGATCTATGGGCATGGAACCCAAGATCCCTCTGTCCCTTCAGATTGCCAAGTCTTCCGCCTTTAACCCTGTAATGTAAAATCAAGTTCGACTGTCCGAAATGAATCACTTCACATTTTTCCAGATTGAACTCCATATGCCACTTCTCAGCACAGCTCTGCATCCTGTCAATGTCCTGTTGCAACCTACAACAGCCCTCCACACTATCCACCACTCCACTAACCTTCGTGACAATGGCAAAATTACTAAGTCACTCTTCCACTCACACATCCAAGTCATTTATAAAAATCACAAACAACAAAGTTCCCGGAACCAATCCCTGCCGAACACCACTGGTCACCGAGCTCCAGGCTGAAAGCTTTCCATCTTTCATCATCCTCTGTCTTCTGTGAGCCACGAATTCTGAATCCAAACAGACAGGTTTCCCTGTATCCGATGTCGCCATAATTTCTGAGTGAGCCATAAACGTGTTGTGTTACATTCTCTAAGGATTCAATAAGATTTGTAAGGCATGACCTGCCCTTTACAAAGCCATGCTGACTATATCTAATCAAACTATGAATCCCAAATCCTATCTCTCAGAGACCTCCCCAATAATCTGCACACCACCGACATAAGACTGACAGGTCTGTAATTCCAAAGATTGTCTCTATTCCCTTTCATGAACAAGGAAATAACATTTTCCTGCCTCCAATCATCTGGTACGACTCCAATTGACAGTGAGGGTGCAAAGGTCATCACCAAAGTCTCAACAGTCTGTTCCCTCGCTTCCTGTAGTAACTTTGGACATATCCCTTCGGATGCGGCACATTTATCTATTCTTATGTTTTACAACATTCTCAGCACATCCTCCTTCTTAACATCAACTTGTAAACATGATTCAGTCCTTTTCATGCTGTCTTCACAAATGACAAGGTCCCTCTCAGTCGCAAATACTGAGGCATAGTATTTATTAAGGGCCTCCCCTACCTCTTCTGACTCCAGACACAAGTTCCCTCCACTATCCCTAATCAGCCCTACCCTCACTCTGACCATGCTCTTGTTCCACATGTAAGTGGAGAATGACTTAAAGTTACCCTTAATCCTTCCCAACAATGCTTTTTCATGCCGCCTTCAAGCTGTCCTAAGCACAATCTTCAGTTCCTTCCTGGTATCTTCAGAGAATCCCTACAGTTTGGAAACAGGCCATTTGGCCCAACAATTCCATACCAACCCTCCAAAGAGTATCCCAACCAGACCCTTTCCCTCACCATATTACTCTACATATTCCCTGACTAAAATGCCAAACCTACACATCCTTGAATACTCTGGTTAATTTAGCACGGCTGAGTCACCTAACCTGCACATCTTAGGGCTGTCGGTGGAAACCAGGAGGAAACACACACAGATGATGAGAGAACATGCAAACTCCACATACAGTCGCCAGGGGCTGGAATTAAAATCAGGTCCATGGTGCTATGAGGCAGCAGTGTTAACCACGGATACACAGTGCTGCCCCATGTAACCCTCCAGAGTTCTATTTGATTCTTGCTTCCTCAACCTTAAGTCAGCATCCTTCTTCCTCTTGACTAGATTTTCTACATCCCTTGGAACATTGTCAAATGCTTTGCTGAAGTCCATGTGGACAACATTGACTGCTCTGCCTTCATCTATCTCTTGGCAACCTCCTCATTCCTGATGAAGGGCTCCGGCCTGAAATGTCGATTTTCCTGCTCCACGGATGCGGTGCTTTTCCAGCCACACCCTCTCAAATCTGATCTCCAGTATCTGCAGACCTCACTGTCTCCACCTCCTCGAAGAATACATCTGCTTTGTGAAACACTGTTATCCACTCACAAAGTCATGCCTGACTATCTCTAATCAGCCCTTGCCCTTCCGAATATACGTAGCTCCTTTCACTCAGAAGCTCCTCCAACAACTTACCTATCACTGCACTGTAATTTCCTCGCTTTTCCCTGCAGCCCTGAAGTGATGGAACAAATTAGTCTCCCTCCAGTCTTCAGGTACCTCACTGTGTCTGTTGATAATTTAAATATCTCTGTTAGGGACACTGCAATCGCTTCCCTAGCTTCCCACAATGCTCCAGGATCGACCTAATGAGCTACTGAGGATTGATCGACCTTTATTTGTTTTAAGACTCCAGCACTTTCTCTTCTCTGTTGAGGATTCTTTCTAAGACATCCCTATTTATTTCCCAAGTACCTGAGCTTCCGTGTCTTTCTCCACAGTAAATACTGACAAGACTGTTTTGTCTAATATCTCACCCATCTCCTCTAGTTCCACACATAGGTGACTTCATTGATCTTTAACGGGCCCTATTATCCATCAGGTTACTCATTAGCTCTTGAAGCTTGTGCAAAGGCTTCTGAAAATTCAAATTATCCATATCCTCCGTACCACCTCACATCTCCTACACCCTTATCTACTCTGTCAATTATATTCAACAACAAGTAAAATCCAACAGGGTCAAAAACAAATTCTCTTGTATAACGTGTGTTTCTAAGGGTCCAGTTATTGCATATTGACACATCCTTTCTAACACATTTCAGAATGCTCCTGAATTAGATTAGATTACTTACAGTGTGGAAACAGGCCCTTCGGGCCACACCGACACATTCTCCTACATTTACCCCTGCAACTAATGCTAGGTAGAATTTAGCATGACCAATTCGCCTAACCTGCACATTTTTCGATTGTGGAAGGAAACCGCAGCACCCAGAGAAAACCCACGCAGAAACGGGGAGAATGTGCAAACTCCACACAATCAGTCGCCTGAGACGGGAATTGAACACAGGTCTCTGGCGCTGTGAGGCATTAATGCTAACCACTGTGCCACGGTGCCGCCCATACTATCAGGCCAACAGTAATTGGTTTCAGACTGGCAACAAAAAGGTTTGTGGGAATTCTTGCTTGTCAATATGAAAAAGGTAGCTCACAGAGTTAGCAGGTAATAGAGAAGGCAAATCAAATGCTGGTATTTATTACAAAGAGAATGGTGTCTAAAAAGAGGGAGATCTAGTGTAAGGTACAAGTCAGACCACACCTAGAATATTATGAGCAGTCTGAGTGCCCTAAGGAACGACATTGTCACATTGGAGACAGACCAGAGAAGGGTCACTCGGCTGATCCTACGAATGGAGGGATTTTCTAATGACAAGAGGTGGAGAAGTTGAACCCATTGACATTCAGAAAAGTTGAGAGAGAACTTGAATGAAACATTCAAGATTCTGGGGTGCTTTGACAGGTTAGATGCCGGGAAGTTAGAAAGCAGAACAGAAGAGCACAGTAATAGGCCCTTCGGTCCACCATGGCTGTGCCGTCCATGATGTTATCCAAACCAGTCTCATCTACCTCCACATAGTCCATATCCCTCTATTCACAGCCTGTTCATTTTCCAGTCCAAATGCCACTTCAATGCTTTGCTCATATTTCTGCTTCTCCGACCTCCCTCAGTAACTTCCACTCTCTACGTTAAAAAAAACGTGCCTCACACATCTCGTTTAAACTTCCTCTTTCTCACCTCAGTATCCTAGCTTTCTTCTTTAACTTGACACGACCTCACACTTGTCCATATTACATTTCTCTGCATATCTTTCCAACTGATCAGTAAACTCCTGCAACCTTGGATCTCCTTGCTCATTAACCCGCAACTCCATCAATTTTCATGTCATCTGCAATAATTATCTCTGTCACTTCCTTTCGTTTCAGTTGTATATGAATGAGTAACCAGAGGGCAGAAAATCCCAGCAAGGGCTCACCCATTTAAGATGGAGATGAGGAGAAATGTCTTCACTCAGGGTAGTGACTCTGGGAATTCCTGACTGCAGGGGGCTGTCGAGGCTGGGTCATTAAGAATATTTACAACAGACTTGGTCAGATTTTAATTAATCAGGGAAGCAAGGGTTTTGTGGAAAAGGCAGGCAAATAGAGTGGAGGATCATCAGATCAACCATGATCTGACTGAAGGACAGAGCATACTCAATGGGCCAAATGGCCTAATTCCGCTCCTCCATCTCATGGTCTGAACTCAAACTCAATACGTCCTGCATAACATTATGGGTCTCTGCTCACAAAACTCCTTTATAATGGGATTATTAGATATTTATTATTACGCAGCATTTGACCTGCAATAGATGGTCAAATTTTGACCATCGACCATAATTTTGTTGATGGCTCCTTTACTGGAGATTAGATTAGATTATATTAGATTACTTACAGTGTGGAAACAGCCCCTTCAGCCCAACAAGTTTATACCAACCCGCCCAAGTGTAACCCACCCAGACCCATTCCCCTACATTTGCCACTTCACCTAACACAACGGGCTATTCAACTAACCTGCATATTTTTGGACTGTGGAAGGAAACCGAAGCACCTGGACGAAACCCACGCAGACACGGGGACAATGTGCAAACTCCACACAATCCTTGATGTGATGTTCTAGAAAACCCATCTTGTATGCAATCCAGGATTCCATCCATTACAGCGCTGATACTCATTAGTTATCCAGTCGGGATGGAGACCATTTTCCGCAGATACTGTACTGCCCTCGCTACAAGTACATTCAGTGTCCTGACTGTAACCATATTGACATTACCATCACTGGGTGGTTCCTATAAAAGAATTCCAGCTAACGGTTGCTGCTGCTTGCTTATTCTCAGCTCCACTCAAATAAGACTCGAAATTTTGATCTTCTGTTCACATTAATGTCTCATTAATGTATTCACCTCACTCTTTCTTCACAACTTGTTAGTTTTTTTCCTAGCCTGCTCTCGATCCCAAAAACCCTTAAGTATTCACTTCCTTCTGATGGTCATTCTGCAGCCAAATCTCTGGAATGTCAGTTCCATCATATCTGTTCAGTCTCGCTCCATCTGCCTTATGGCGAATGCAGTAAGTCACACCTCAGTAGTGGGGGGTTGACCAGATGGGTACAGGTTACAGAGGTAGGGCGGCTTACAGGGGCTTGAGGATGTTAGAGATAAACAGAGTTACATCTGGTCAAGAATGTCAGTAGGACAAAGGGATTTGGGGATTGGAGGATTTTAGAGAGATAGAGGGAGCTAGATTAGATTCTGGAGGTAGGGATAGGGATGGGTATAGGATAGAGGCATGCAAGACAGATAGGTACAGATGGAGGGTCATAGAGGCATAGTCATAGAGATGTACAGAATGGAAGCAAACTCTTCGGTCCAACTTGTCCATGCCGAACAGATACCCCCACCCAATCTGGTCCCACCTGCCAGCACCTGGCCCATATCTCTCTAAACCCCTCCAATTCATATACTCTTTCAAATGTCTCTTAAATGTTGCAATTATACTAGCCTCCATCACTTGCTCTGGCCACTCATTCCACGCACATACCACCCTCTTTGTGAAAAGGTTGCCCCTTAGGTCTCTTTTATATCTATTCCCTCTCACCGTTAACCTATGCCCTCTAGTTCTGGACTCACCAACCCCAGGGAAAAGACTTCGTCAATTTACCCTGTCCAAGCCCCTCATAATTTTGTAAACCTCTATAAGATTACCTCTCACAGCCCCATCCTGTTCAGCCTCTCCCTATGGCTCAAATCATCAAACGCTAGCAACATCCTTGTTGATGTTTTCTGAACACTTTCAAGTTTTCAACATATTTCCGACAGGAAGAAGATCTGAATTGCACGTAATATTCCAACAGTGGCCAAACCAATGTCCTGTACAGTCACAACATGACCGCCCAACTTCTGTACTCAATATTTAACCAATAAACGAAAGCATACAAAACGCCTTCTTCACCATCCTATCTACCTGCAACTGCACATTTAAGGGGCTATGAACCTTCTATCCAAGGTTTCTTTGTTCAGAAACACTTCCTAGGACCACACCATTAAGTGTATAAGTCCTGCTAAGATTTGTTTTCCCAAAATGCATCACCTCGCATTTATCTGAATTAAACTCCATCTGCCACTTCTCAGCCCATTGGCCCATCTGGTCCAGATCCTGTTGTAATCTGAGGTAAACCTCTCCACTGTGCACTACACCTCCAATCTTGGTGTCATCTGCAAACTTACTAACTGTACTTCTGATGCTTGCATCCAAATCATTTATGTAAATGACAAAAAGGAGAGGACCCAGCAGCAATCCTTGTGGCACTCCACTGGTCATAGGCCTCCAGTCTGAAAAACTACCCTTCACCTCCCTCTGCCTTCTACCTTTGAGCCAGTTCTGTATCTAAATGGCTACTTCTCCCTGTATTCAATGGGATCGAACCTTGCTCAATCTACCACGGGGAACCTTGTCGAACGCCTTATTGAAATCCATATAGATCACATCTACCGCTCTGCCCTCATCAATCCTCTTTGTTACTTCCTCAAAAAACTCAATGAAGTTTGTGACATATGATTTCCCACGCACAAAGCCATGTTGACTATTCCGAATCAGTCCTTGCCATTCCAAATACATGTACAACCTGTCCCTCAGAATTCCCTACAACAACTTGCCAACCACTGACGTCAGGCTAACCGGTGTATAGTTGTCTGGGAGTTTCACGGTGTTTCAGAGAGAAGAGGATTCTATATACTAACAGAAATATGGAAGATTGTAGTGACTGAAGATGTTTAAACATCATAAGGAGGCTTCTAGGCTCTGGAGGCGACGTACATTGGAAGACAATGGAGAATGCCAGGTTGCTGGGTTGGAGACAGTTACACAGATGGGGTTGGTTGCGCAAACTGAAAGAGGTTCCGTTGGTCGAGAGGGTTGGTGGGGTGGCAGGGTTGAGGGTGAAGTTTAAGTAGATTAAGATCAAAGAATTGGAGAAGGATAAGGACATTACAATTTTTTCACAGTTAAGGAAGGATTGTAGGAGCTGGAGAAGTTTGCACAGATAGGGACAGATGAAGAAATTAAAGACAAATACATTGACCTGGAGGGTGGTGTTAGTAAGAGAGCTTACAGAGATAAACAGCACTGTCAGGGTTTACAGGGATGAAGGAATTTAGTATCTACTGGAAAAACTTAGGGATTAGGGTGTTAGGGATTGGAAAACCTGACTGAGACAGAGAGCAGAGTGTGGATGAGAGGAGATTCCAAACAGAGTAAGGATTATTGGGACTGGAGGATATTACAGAGATCACTAATACAGCATGGGGCCAGGATTGATGCCTGGGATCCTTTGTGCTGACACAGTCAGGACCAATACAGCAGAGGTGAGAGCAGGACGTTCACAAGATGGTGTGAATGAAGCCTAGAATGTAGATGTTCCTTGCCCAGCTCTGTATCTATGTCCTGTCTTCCGGATCTGAATACAGAAGACCATTAACACCTCCCTGTGCTGTTTACTGTGAGTGATCTTACTAGCTGCAGGATTTACTGAAGGCTCCAGATCTCACTCTCCATCTCTCTCTGACTGACCAATTGTCTTCAATGTGGTAATGGACGGGAATTAGGAATTCGGCTAAGTCAGGAACATTCTGATTACGTACAGGAGACAGAGAAACAGACAGAATGGGAAATTAGACTGAGGCAGTGAGGATGACTCGTGTCGAGTAGCAGTGAGTCCAATGGAGACCTTGAAAATCCCAGATCCATCCCTGGCCTGTGCTGCTGCATCTCACTGGACTGGGGAATGCTGTTGGCTCAGAATCTCAGACCAAATGCAGGAGTGAGAGACACTGACAGAGGCAGCAATTAGATCCATACAGTGAGGGATACCACATGGAGAGATATTAAGTGATATCACCAGAGTGCAGCAGATTTTCAGAATCAAACAATGGTGTCAGAAGAAGTGGGTCTGATGCAGTGGGAACTGCTACAAGTTCTCAGGAAGAAGTCAGCTACTTTATTGGGATGGTACAGTGGTGGAACCAGTGCCCTGGTCAATCATATGACCAGGATTATGCAGAGTGCTTTGAACTGTCACACTTGAGGATGGACAGGGCTCAGCTGAAAAGAAATCCCAATTCCATGGGGAAAGGTTGAAATATTGAAACATGGGGACGTGGCTGAGGGGAAACAGAAAGAAACAGGAAGGAATTGAGTTTAACTAAAATTGTACATCAGCAAATATGTTTGTGGCAGGAAATTGTGATAAAAAGTAAATTACTGTTTCTAAATTTGAATGCACAAAGTATTTGCAAAAAGGGATATGCACGTGTGACTTGTGATTTCTATCTAATCAACATCAGGGAGACATGGTCACAGGGTGAACAAGCAGGTGGGGCATTAATATTCACAGCTACACATGATTGTGGAAAGTCAGGCAGAATGGGAAGCAGGATGGGGATCTCTCATCGTTAGGGATAACAGTGGGATGATGAAGAAAATATTGTGGCCTTAGATTATCAATCAGTCATAGACCAAATTATGAGTAATAAGGGTCAGAACAAAGAAGTGGAAGATCAGTGTAAAGGCTCCTTTACAGAATTACATTGTAAGAAACTACATTAACAGGGAATTATTTGAATTTTTAAGAAAGTCACTGGGATAATTGAGAGGGTATTCAACTTTTCCCTCTCATGGTCGCATTGGTGATGGCTCACAGACGAGGCTGACTCTCTCCTGCTGGTGACCGTACAGACCGATGTGACCTTCCACAGACTCTGTTACACTTGGGTCAAGGATGGCCGTGGGAAGGGGGTGGGCTGACAGCGCGCTCCTTGTGCTATTTTCTCCTGGATTCCCCACAGTAAATCTGAAAACTTTTTAGGTTCAGATCTCCCCCATCAACTCTGATTGACATAGACGGCCTCATTGACCTTTCAGAGGCTCTATTCTCTCCCCTACTGTAGTTTAACCCCTGTTGAAGCTTGTCAAAATGTCTCTGAAATTTCAAATATCCCCCACCACCCTCCCACACCCTTATCTATTCTGCCAATTGTGCTCACACCAAAATATAGAATCCAACAGATTTAAAAATATTTTGCTTCTATACAACCATGTGTCTTCCATTGTTTCTAAGCGTCCAGTTTTCATTTATTGTCATATCCTTTATAATACAGTCCAGCATGTTCCCGACTTACTGTCAGGGTAACAACCGTTTGATTTCAGGCTGACTGCACAAAGGGTTTTGGGTGGCATGTTCAACAAAAGTCGTGAGCCCGTTCCTGTGCAGCATTGTTTCAAGTTCTATGTAACTCTTTAAAAATTATGCATCAAGGAAGGATCTGGACCGATAAAAGTCTCGGGCCTCTCAGAGATGAAAGAGAGAGAGAAAGTGGTTGTGCGGGAGGTGGATTGATAAGAACAGTGAAGGCGAGGTGGAGTTGTAAGAAGAGGGAAGTGAATACAGTGTGTAAGAGGGAGCATGAAGAATAAAAGCATGCAGGAGCATAGGAACGTCTGAGTGATGTTTGTGAGGGAGGCCACATATACGAGTGGAATAAATTAACAGCACATAGCTTAGGGACATGTAGTGATGAAACCCTCATTTGAACATGACTGGAAGGATTAACAATAAACTATCACATCGGGTTAAAATCCACATTATTAAAGTTGGCGCAGGTTGGACGATGGAAAAGAGATTGTCATGAAGGACAGGGATTAAACAGAGCAATGGATGGACATGGATTCAGATCCACATTAAAGGGATCAAACCAGGGCCTGGCCAATGAACCACAGCAAAACAAGTTCAGTATTGAATTATAGATGAATGCTCAATAATAATCACCTCTGAACCAATTTCATTGCCCTTCAATGTAAACTCTCTGGTTGGACCTTGTAGCTGAGAAGATAGCACAGACCTGGAATCAGTTTTCATTACTTCCATTTATCTGCAAAATGAAATGACAAAAGACACTGTTGAGACACATTCAGAATAAAAAAAATATCTCTTGGCTTGAGTGCTAAACATCCACCTGTTAAAGGAGTTTCCAAAATCCACCACCATCAACTCAGGACGGGAATTTACAAAATGATTTGAGAGATCTCGTACTTTAATGACAAGGTTATGTTGTCGAGACGATTTGATAGATTTGATAGATGCATCCCATTGTAAGATATTTTTCGAACCGCCAATTTTGTTCTTCCAAAGATTATTTGGAAAACAAAAGGTTGGAATGCCAGGAAAAAAGTTATTCATGAACAGAACCAATCTTCTGTAGTACCTGGATTCAATGGCGCGTGTAAATACCCAGTATGCCCCGCGGTGCTGAAAGCCCTCTATACTGACGAAAGGCGAGAACAGCACATTGGCAGTACTGAATTTATCTTCGTTGGAAATGGAAAGAGATGCGCTTTTGCACATGGTAAGGCTGGAGAACGTTTATAAACTCTTTCAGCGAGAAGCGAGCACCTTGAAAAAAAACTTGCAGTTAAATTTATCGCAGTTCCGAGGTGAACAGCCGCCATATTGGCCGTGGATGCGGACGCATGCGCAGACGATCCGTGACGTCAAATACAGGGCGGGGCCTGAGGGTGACTCAAGCAGATGCTGGAAATCAGAGAGCCAATCAGACAGTGCTGGAGGAGGTCAGCAGGGTCTGGCAGGAGAAGTGGATGCAGAAACAGAGTGAACCAATCCAATCCTGTGTGATCTTCTTCAGAACCCATTACCGGGGTGCTGCAGTGTCCTCGGCGATAGCTTTATAACAGCTTCACCCTCAGGTGAGCTTTTCAACAAACAGCAGTCGAGCTGAATCTCTGGACTTTCCTGCAGGTGACATTTTTAACCAACCTGTTGAGATGTGTCATGTCCCAGTTGTGAAGCAGTGAAGGCTTGAGAATCCAGGTCTTCTTAGTTAGAGGGGACTTCCTCAGGGTCGAGTCTTTGGCCCAACCATCTTCACCTGCTTCGCCAATCTCTTTCCCTTCAGAAGTAGGGATGTTGGTTGACGATTGGACAGTATTCAGCAACATTTTCAATACTGATGTACCGCGTATCCATATGTTCAGGTTGTAAGTTTGCTCGCTGAGCTGGTTGGCTTGTTCTCATTGAGAACAATCTTACAACCTGAATCACAACCTAAGCTAAAACTTTTCTCAAAAATCGCATACCCACATGTAGCAAGACCTGGCCAGCATCTAAAATCTGCACAAGTGGCAAGTAACAGCTGTATTACATCCGTGCCTGGCAAAGACCATCTTCAACAAGAGAAAAATCTGACTAACCCTTGTTGACATTCAACAGCAATATCATTCTGAATCCTCCATGAGCAGCATTCCGGGGTGTAATATTGATGAGAAACTGAACAGGACTGACCATATAACTGTTGATACATGATCAGGGCAGAGGCAAAATGTCTTGCAGCGCTCAACTCACCTCCTGACTCCCCAGCTTACAAGATGTAAGTTAGATGTGATACCGAATCCTCTCCACTTGCCTGGTTGAATGATGCTTCAACAATGCAAGAAGTGGCACGGTGGTACAGTGGTTAGCACTACTGCCTGACAGCGACAGAGACCCAGGTTCAATTCCTTCCTCAGGTGACGCTCTGTGTGGAGTTTGCGCACTCTCACCGTGTCTGCGTCGGATCCCTCTGGTTGCTCCGGTTTCCTCCCACAATCCAAAAATGTGCAGGTTAGGTGAATTGGCCATGCTAAATTGCCTGTCGTATTAGGTGAAGGGGTAAATGTAGGGGAATGTGCGTCTGAGTGTGTTGCGCTTCAGTGAGTCAGTGTGGACTTGGGCTGAAGGGCCTGTTTCCACACTGTAAGTAATCTAAACTTGTCGACACCTGGGACAAAGCAGCACTTTCGATTGTCAGCAACCTTCACCATTGCCTTCCATCACCATTGATGTCCAGTAGCAGCAAAGGGGATCATCTCTTGTGTAACATCCTTCTCAGAAGGCGGCTCTGCTACCCACCAGTTGGCGATGTACATTCTACAATAGGTTTGCACCTCAGGATACACAATGTCTCAGGTTCGTTTTTGCATTTAATGGTACTTTTTGCATCTTTCGAGATGACTGGACCATTTGTTTGGGAGGAGGTGTGGAATTGAGAAAGGATGTCTTTCTGAAATTGGACTTGTTTGATCTGAGATTTTACAATGAATGGACCGCAATAATATTTGAAAATCATTTCACAGAGAAATAGTTTGAAAGAAGTGAAGATCAATGAGACAAATCAAACATGATATAAAGATCCAACAAAGTCACTAAATTCATTTGGACATAAAGGGAACATAATTATCTGGTATGTCAGTGAGCAAAAGGTTTCAAACAGTATTGTGTGTGGTAAGGCACACACACACACACACACACACACACACACGAGTGTGATTTTTCCAGTGAATTGACTGCAGAAATTATTCAACATTGTCCAACTAACAGTCTAAAAAAAACACAGACAGAGCAGCCATAAATATGTTGTATTTTTGGGAAAGGATTCACCAGATCATCCAACTTGGTGATATGTGAGGAGATAAGCACCGTGGAACTGTTTGGATTGTGAGAAGAATTGCAAATTCACAGACCAGCTGGAGACTCATCGACACAGACATTCCAGGGAGAGACCATTCACCTTCTCTATGTGTGGGAAGAGATTTATTTTGTCATCCATCTTCATGTCACACTAGTGGCTTTACACTTACAAGAGACTTTTCCCCTGACTGTGGGGGAAAAAAAACTTTAAGATCTGTAAAGGTCTTAAATTCAATGGTCTTTATTTAACATCACCCTGTTCACATGGGGGAGAAGACATTCAGCTGTTCCATGTGTGAGAAGGTATTAACTTGGGGATCCAGCAATGCCTAGCTCTTTCTTCCTTGATCACAGACTCAAGCATTTTCCCCACTACAGACGTTATGCTGACTGATCTCTAATTCCCCATCTTTTGTTTACCTTCTTTTTTTAAACTGTGGGGCCACATTTACTGTATTCCAATCTGCTGGAACTGCCACAGAGTCCAGAGAATTTGGAAAATTACTGACAGTGCAACTGTTCTATTCCCCGCTGTCTCTTTTAGCACCCTGGGATGCATTACACCAGGACTAGGTGACTTGTCTATCCTTAGCTCCATGAGCTTGCCTAACACTGGCGTTCCGTAATAATGTTTGATTCTAGATCCTCACCGACTCCAACTCGTCGTCAATCACTGGCATGTTGTTATTGCCGTCCACTGTGGAGACCGATACAAAATACCTGTTCAGTGCCTCAGTCATTTCATCCCATCCCATAACTAAAAGCCCCTTCACATCCTCTGAAAGACGGACATTTACCTTAGCTACTCTTTTACATTTAAAGTTTTCATAGAAACTTCTGCTATCTGTCTTTGAATTCTGTGCTGCATCTTTTCTCTCCTGTTCTTTCCTATGGTTCTTTATTGCTCTTTTTGTGGCTTTCTTTTGACCTTTAACACTTTCCAAATCTTCCAGTTTCATGCTGTTTTTGACCACTTTGTATGCCTCAACTTTCAAAGTCAGAGATGTGGAGGGAGAATGGGGAGGGGAGGGGGAGGGAGAGGGGAGGAGAGAGGGATAGAAGAGAGGATGGAGGAGGGGGAGGTGCGGGGATAAGGGTATTGGGGGAAAAGCCGGCAGAGGAAAGAAGGGTTGAAGAGAAACTGTAGGAGAGAGGGGGTAGGAGAGAGTTGGGAATGGTGGGCGTCAGTAGGAAGAGAGATGGGAGGAGAGGGTAGGAAGAGTTGGTTAGGAAAGAGAAAATGGGGACATGGTGTGGATGGCGTGAGCGGGAGTAGAGGGGTGGAGGGTGTAGGAGAGGGGGGTTGTAGGACAGAGGGAGAGGAATGAAGGAGTGGAGTAGAGGTGGGGAGCAAGTGGAAGGTGGAGGAGGGGGAGGAGACAGCGAATGTAGTGAGGGATGAGTGATGGGGAGGAGAGGGGAGGAGTGGCGTCGGAGAGAGGGAGAAGGAGAGAGGGGAGGAGGCGAGGACGTAGGGAGAGTTTGAGGTGTGAAGCGGGGGGTAGTTTGGGGTGGAGTAGGAGAGAGGGGGTGGAGAAGGGGGTGGGAGGTGGAGGAGAGAGGGACATTAGGGGTGGAGGATGTGTGAAGGATTGGGGAGGAGAGCAGTGAAGATGAGGAAGAGGGGAAGGACGGTGGGAGGTGAGGGGTAGGATAGAGTGGGGAGGAGAGGTGGAAGTGGGGGAAGGAGGGGAGAACGTGAAGTGGGAAGGGGAGCAGAGACAGGGAGGAGAGCTGATGAGGAGGGGGCAGGAGAAATGGGAGAGTAGACGCTAGGACAGGTGGGAGGAGAGGATACGAGGGGCGAACATAGGGGGTAGGGAAGGAGTTTGGGGGATGTGGTGAAGAAGAGGGGGATGGGAGAGGGGAAGAAGTGAGTGTGGAGAAGAGGGGGATTAGAGGGCAGGCAACGGGGAGAGGAGAGGAGGTGAAGAAAGGAGATGGTAGAAGAAGGGATGAGGAGAGGGGATGAGGAGAGAGGGGATGAAGGGAGAGGGGAGAGTGGAGAGGTGAGCGGGAGAGGGGAGAAAGGAGAGGAGAGGAGAGAGGAGAGAAGGAAGAGGGGAGAGGAGAGAGGGGAGAGAGGAGAGGAGAGAGGAGAGAGGGAAGAGGGGAGAGGAAACAGTGGTGAGGAGAGAGAGGAGTAAGTAGTGAGGAGGGAGAGGAGGGGGACGGGGCGAGGAGAAAGTGGAGAGCTGAGCAGGAGAGGGTAGAAAGAAGAGGAGAGCGGAAAGGTGAGAGGGGAGGGGAGAGCGGAGGGAGCAGAGAGGGGAGAATGGAGAGGAGACAGTGGTGAGGAGCGAGAGGAAAGATTAGTGAGGAGTGAGAGGAGAGGGGAGAGGAGAAAGTGAAGAGGCAAGGGAGAGCGGAGATAGGAGAGAGGGAGGAGGAGAGGGGAGCGGGGATGAGGAGAGGGGGAGAGAGAAGAAGAGAGGGGGAGAGAGAAGAAGAGAGGGGGAGAGGAGAGGGGCGAGAGGAGAGAGTAGAGTGGGAGGGGAGGGGGAGAGGAGACAGTGGTGAGGAGTGAGAGGACAAAGTAGTGAGGAGTGAGAGGAGAGGGGAGAGGAGAGAGGGAAGGGGAAGAGGGGAGAGGAGACAGGAGAGAGGAGGGGTAGAGGGGATGAGGAGAGAGCGGAGGGGGGAAGAGAGAGGGAAGGGGGAGAAGAGAGGAGAGGAGAGAGGTGAGGGGAGGAGAGAGAGGGATAGGTGATAGAGGGGAAAGAGAGAGAGGGGAAGAGAGAGGGGGCGGAGAGAGGGGGCAAACAGGGGAGGAGAGAGAGTGGGAGGAGAGAGGGGGAGGACGGAGAGGGGAGGAGAGAGAGGAGGAGGAGAGCGAGGGGTGAGGAGCTAGAGGGGAGGAGAGAGAGGGGATGGAGTGGGAGAGGACGGAGAGGGGGAGGAGAGAGAGAGGAGAGAGAGGGAGAGGAGAGAGGTGGAGGAGTGAGCATGGGAGGAGGGAGGGGTAGAGAGAGAGGGAGGATGAGGCAGAGAGCAGCAGGGGCAAAGGAGGGTGTCAGAGACGGGGAGGAGGAGAGTGGGTGAGGTGTGGCGGTGAGGAGGAGGAGAGCAGGGGTGGATGTTAGCGTTGAGAAAAGAGGTGACGGGGAGGAGATGGTTGCATGGAGAGAGGGAGTAGACAGCAGGAGGGGCGGGAGCAGTAGGAGGTTGCGAGGAGACTTCGGGACGACAGAGTAGTTGGAGATGGGGTGGAGGAGATTGGCTGAAAGATAGAAGGGCAGATGGGTAGGACAGTGAAAGTGGGGAGCAAAGTGAGGAGATAATCAGGAAGAAGGTGAGGACAAGGTGGCAGAGGAAAGGGGAGTAGGAGACTGGGGGAAAGAGTTGGGTGGGAAGATGGAAAGGAGAGTAACCCATCCATACCTTTCTCCATCTGAACAGTTCAATTAACCCAATGGGGAACTGCCCCATGACCACCCCAAACTGACCTGCACACCATTGGACCGGGTAAGGAAACCCATGCAGACACTGGGGAGAATGTGCACACTCCACATAGACAGTCGCCTGGGGCAGTATTTGAACAGGGTCCCTTGCACTGTGAGGCAGCAGTGGTAACCACTGAGCCACCGTGCAACCCTAACGAGAGAGAGAGAGAGATGAAGAGCGAGTGGGGGAGAGAGAGGAGAGAGGGGAGAGAGAAGAGAGAGGGGGAGGAGAGAGAGGGAGAAGGGGAGGGGGAAAAGAGAGGTGGGGAAGAGAGAGCAGGAAAATAAGAGTATTATAGAGAAAACGAGAAAGGGAGAGAGAGTGAAGAGAGTGAAGAGAAAAGACAGTGTGAGAGAGTGATAGAAAAGGCAAAAAGGGAACAAGTGACCCCCAGCCCACATTCTGTCACAGACAGAGAGAGACAGTAACAGGTCAATACTCCCCCGGTCAGCCCACATGGCGTGAGTGTAATGGCTGACTGAGCGAGGTTCAAATACTCCCAGGGTCTGTCACTCAAACCCCATCTCCTCCCCAACACAGTTCATCCTGTCAGCTCCCAGCTTCCTCTACATGGAACACACCTCCCCTCCCCCCCCCCCCTCCCCAGGTATGGGACACACCAACAATCACAAAAGACTTTTTGACTGATAGTCAGGGAGGATATGATGGAGAAAGTATATGCAGTGATTGGTAATGACTGAAGATGCAACACTCAAACGCCAATTGTTTTCAGTTTCTGATGAATCGATTGATCATGCCAGATTTTGATTAAATGTTTCCTTGGCGTTTCCTGTCTGTGAATGATCTTCGAATATTCAAAGAAGTTTAATAAAGGCAGTCAGTCCAGGTGAGAAATCAGACAGACAAATAATTCCCTCTGTTTGATGTTTTTGTGTGTATACCCTTCCTTGCAATCCTCAGGGAAAGAAGCTTCCAAGATCAATCACTATTAGGGTAGAAAGAAAAGGATAATCAAAATAAAGTAAGAAATTGTCTCTAAACATAAACATTATTACTCTCTCCCAAAAGGTGCCAGTCCTACTGGGTTCCTCTTGCAACCTCTCTTTTTATTTCAGAAACTCACATTATTCCTCCTCCTGGCAGAGGGTGATCAGTATACTCACAACAGAGAAAACCACACATTGTGAATGATGGGAGGGTCCTGATAGGGGATAGTCTCATTCATTTACCAAAAAGCTTTCAATAGTGATTTATGATGCGATGGAGCAACTGGAGTTGAATGAGATGCAACAGAGCTTATTGGCTTATAATTGGTGTAGATAATCTCGGGTGACTGTATGGAGTTTGCACATTCTCCCTGTGTCTGCATGGGTTTCCTTCGGGTGCTCCGGTTTCCTCCCACAGTCCAAAAATGTGCAGGTTAGGTGAATTGGCCGTGATAAATTGCCCATAGTGTTATGCGCTTTAGTCAGAGGGAAATGGGTCTGTGTGGGTTACTCTTTGGAGAGTGGGTGTGGACTTGTTGGGCTAACGGGCCTGTTTCCACACTGTAGGTAATCTAATCTAATGAAATAAGGAAGATGAAAACAAGATGTTCACATTAACTGGGGGAAAGGGCCGATGATATACAAAAATTAAGATTTTGGATACATTGACAGGGAGGATTTGATGAAGTGGTTATATGGAAAGGATTCAATGCCTACTGTATCTTAATGGTATACAGCCTGAAGCGCTGTATTTAATTTCCAGTTTCTGTCAAGACGTGGGCTTGAATTATCACAGTACCAGAGCCATAGTGATGTAGCTCAGGCAGTCACATTGAAGGGCCTGGGTATCTTCCAGTTTGTGATGGTTCATTTTCCTCTGGGTGTTTGCAGACCCCTTAAGCTCTCTGACACTCTCGGTGATGAAAGCAGCAAAATTAGTGACAGACTCAGAAAACAGTGAGAGATACAGCTGTTCCACCGCGTCTAGATCCCTCCTAACCTTCCTGCTTTAGGGAAATCGGCACGCCTGTTGGTGACAGGCTGTGTGACTCAAATGGTCAGCAGCGGACTGCAAGATAAAGGTTGGTAGTTTGAGACCATACAGGTATGGAACTTTGGTTGTTCCAGATCAGACTATGGGAATACCACGCTACCTCTATTCAAACCAGAAAATCCATGGCAAAGTTGAATTGCAGCACAAACCATTGATGATTCTGTATTCCCTGACTCCACACAGAGTATGATAGGGTCAAACACTGCTCTCTCCAGACCCCCGCTGTCAACAGAAAGTGGCGGCTGCAGCTCCCTGCACAGCCCTGGGACACAGCTTACAGAAATTCCCTCCTCATGAACGGCGCTTCCCGTGTGAAAATCTTTACATTTAATGCGGTAACGGCTGCAATCCAACCCCTGTCCCCAAAATTTGAAGCTGCAGGATTTTGTGATGAGAACAGTGTTATGAAGTTGAAGGCCGTGCCCTCCACCTTTAAATGAGAGTGAATGCTATTCAGAACTGAGAGCTGACAAAATACCTGTGATGATGAGCTAGCAGTCTCAGCGTGTACTGGAAAATTGGAAAGATGTAACGTTTGGCTGTGAAACAAACTTGAGATGGTTGCTTATTAGGAAACAATTCCGATTTTAACAATCAATTTAAATTATACCGCAGAACACTAAAATCCAATCACGCTTGAATTTAGTGTTTCGAAACACTGCAGAACCGAGGACTTCCATAATGTACTCCCCACTGACCATTCCCCATGAAACATGCCCAGGTCCTCAGTTGAGGATTTTTGTTGTGACCTTTGCTCATTGGCTTTGAACCAGGAAAGCAAATGTGGTACTGCTTTTAGTGGAAGGATCAGAGCACGGTAACCCCACTCTGAAAGAGAATGACCATCAATGCTGTACACATTTGTGCATATTCGGAGCCAGGTTGGAGAAAACAGTAGCAATGTTTCACACTGTAATGAAACGGGATTGCATTTCATTTCACCACGACCGCATGTATGAGCGAGCAAATTCAAAGCTAGGTTTGCTGATGTGAACAGCAAGTTACAAAGCACTGCTCATGTCAGTCTGAAAGGCTGCCATCGGGAATAAGGCTATTCTTGCCCGATTTTGAAGTGAGCAGTTTTCGTATATGAGGTGACTCCAACAGCCACTCCACTAACAGGAAGCATCTCTGCGAGCAGCTGGTGTTCAGAGTTGGCCAGCACTAACATTTACAGCAATACAACGTTTCACCTTTCTGTTTCCAGGAGCTGGTTATTCTCCAGCGTAATCGGCATCATCGAAAAATTAAGAAAATCACGTGAAATTGCTCACAAAATATAGACAAGGATGCTGTCAGGGGTGCACAGTTTGCAATGTAGGGCAATTCTGAACATGCTGGGACAACTTTCCCTTCATCGTTGGGAATGACCTTAAGGAAGGTTTGTCAAAAGAATATTTAAGTTTTTTGTTTTCCGCAATGTGGGGTGAGTTGAAAACTGGAGAGCATAGGTTTAAGGTGGGACGGGTAAAATATAAAAGGGACTTGAGGCACCTTTCCTACACAGAAGGCTGTGCATGCATGGAATCAGTTACCGGAGGAAGTGGAGGAGGCTTGTACACTCAGAAGATTTCAAAGGCAACCGGATGAGTTTCTGGTTAGGAAGAGTTTGGAGGGATAGAGGCCAAATGCTGGTAAATGGGAGTTTGTTTGAAATGCATTTTCAGAGATTTCGAAGCATGAAAGCTGTTCTGGGGACAGTCTGAGGGCAATCAGCCATAAACGGCATCCAGATCCTTCCGATCAATTCCAAACTGCGCTCCCAAAATGTATTGGAAACTTAGAGCACCACCACCTCCCGATATGCTCCAAAATGAGGGAAAAAAAGAACTGAACATGATCTGGCCTGAAAAGTGAACATTCCCAAACACAGTCTCGGTTAGATTAGTTTGCCCATCCGATCAACTATGCGGCTGTGCCTGCTGCCCACGTCTACAGGACAGAAGTGAAGTAAATAAAAGAAATTTAAGGCCATATACCATTACAATTTATTGGAATTATTTTCCCATTTGCCGGAACACCAAATAATGAGAAGTAAAGTCACTGCAGGATTTTGTTTCGCACCAGCGATGAAATACCAATTTCCATTAGGTTTCAGTGAGAACAGTGAACAACACAACTTGCCCGGAACATGATGCAGCAGTCGAATCGCTTGAGACCGGGACATTTCATGTGGAACACAAACGTGATCATAACAGCATCAACATTGACAGGATGGAGAGTGTGCACTCTCCCAACTCACAGGTACATTTCCAAGAAGCAGAACCACATGGTTGTGTTGGAATTTAAACACAGCAGCATTTAACATGCAACGCACACACAAAGGAAAGCGGTCGGATCTGAACACACGCCACATTAGAGTGGGAAAACGGTGCCTTCGACCATTTGCCATGAAACTAGCCACAGCTGCACCGTATTTTCTTGCAGCTTCCATGGTGCTCCTGCGAAACACCAGAAGCAAAGTCACAGGGAAACAGTTCTGCGATCCCTCTCCTGCTCGCACAGCTGCAGGGATATGCCCGACTGCAATATCAATTTCGCAACAAACTTTCAATCCAGACAAAAGTCATTGGAACGCTGAATCAAACCTCTGAGATTCGCTTAAGCCACTAATGTAATGTTTGTATGAGAGAATGTATATTCTGTTATGATTCGACAAAGAAACTATGAGCTGAATGACATTACTGGTATTTCGATTCTTGCCTTGGTAAATGATTTTGTCCTTGACTCGAAACAGGACAACTTTCACGTTTACACAGAACTCGAAACATACTGTACTACAGGGGAAATGTACAAAGCTGAGCAGGCCGTGTTCTACATCAGACCGTGCAGCATACTTACAGTTACTACGTCTGTTTTGCAGAATAAGCGTCCCAAAGAATGCTCTCCACCTGAACATCGGAGGTAGCTGGACAATCCGAGAAGACAGATTACATTGCGAGCTTGCTCAAACCTCGGTTCCAGTACGAGTTGCCACTTTCCTTGTCTTTTACCTTAACTGTGCAGCTTGCTGCAGAATGTCCACACCAGGGCATGAGACACATGGCTGCAAGCTGAGGTGGAACCTTGTGTGGGAATCGATGAGTAGCGACTCAGTAAATTTTACTAAATTCTATGGTGGTTATTAGAGATGCAGTTTCTGATCAGGTCAATGGAAAAGGCAGTTTCTGAACATAATAACAGAAGTCAAAAGGTGATTACCCCACACCCGCCACTCCAGAAGATGATAAAGAGGTGCTTAACTGTACTTGAGTGCTCTTTGTTCTCGAGGTGAGGAGCTGTCCCGCCTGATTCACCTTCACGTCTCTTGTTGCTGAGGGAATCATAAAGAAGGAGTTTCACCAGAGCTGCAATTGCATCACTTTGATATTCCCCTTGCCCACTCCCGCTTCCCCGTTTACATTTTCCTGCTCATCTGTGATTTAAAGAAAACCAAATGAATGCAATGTCATTCGGTAGCCTGTCTGTCATTACCAAAGTTTCAGTTCCAACATGGCTTACATCTCACGGCACACGTTAATATGAGTGACGCTTTGACAGCACAAGTGCAAAGATTCATCTGAAACTGTAAATTCATTCATTGTTGTTGATCATTGAATGAGCCACTCATGTCCGAAATGATACAAAAGATGATTCAGGACTTCTGGTGCTAATTCTCGCACGTTGAATAACGACAGCCAGCCTCCAAATGAGACCGTTCAAAGACTATGTTGGGATAGATTTGACAGTGAGACTACTTTAGGAAGCCCTGGTGCACATCAGCTTTCTCCTTGGCTTTGAACCGGGCCGCCTGTGCAAGGAATGCGAATGTGGTGCTGCTTTTCGTGGAAGGATCAGAACACGGGAACTACATTCTTCAACATAATGACGTATGTTCATTACCAGGTTGGAGAAAATCTTAGCAATGTTTCACGCGGTAATTAAATGGAATTGCATTACTTTTCACCATGAGAGCAGATTTGAGCGAGCAAACACATTGCCAGATTTGCTGATGGTAAAGCAAGCAGGAAAGCTCTGTTCCCGCCTGTCTAAAATGCTGGTGTTGGGATTAGGACTGTTTCTGCCCAATTTTGAACTGGGGACCTTTCGCGGGTAAGGTGAATGTGATAACCACTACACTACAGAAACAAGGCCCGACAGTGCCGACTACTGCTCAGAGGTGGTCAACACTGACATTTGCAGCAGTTCTATACTTCACCTTTCCATTTCCAATAGCTCGTTGTTGTCCAACGTAATTGGCATCATCGAAAAGGTAAGAAAATCATGTGAAATTGCTTACAAATTATAGACAAGGATGTCGTCAATGTTTGGTCTGTCGGGCGAGGTAGAATAGGCTGGGAACACTTTCCCTGCAGCATAGCGGCTGGGGCATGATGTTATGGAAGTTTTGTAAACTGAGTATTTAGGTTTCTTACCCAAGCTGGCGCGAGTTGAAAACTGGAGAGCATAGGTTTAAGGTGAGAGGGCTAAAATTTAAAAGGGACCTGAGGCATATTTCCCACGCAGAAGGCTGTGCGTGTATGGAATAGGCTACCAGTGGAAGTGGAGGAGGCTAGTACACTCAGAAGATTGCAAAAGTAACCGGATGAGTTTCTGGATAGGAAGTGTTTCGTTTGATGCTGGGAAATGGGACATGGTTATTTTTGCCTATTTAGTCAGCATGGATGAGATCCACTAAAGACTCTGTTTCCACACTAGGTACCTTAATAACGTTGTGTTGCTTGAAAGGATTACTTTTAGGCGTGGCTTCCCACCGCTCTCTGTGGCTGTTCACCTGAAAGGTAGTATTGTGAAACACTGCAGAAGCAAAATACTTCCTTACTTTTGCCCCGACTGACCATACTCCATGAAATATTCTCGGATCCTCAGTTGAGGATTTTTACTGCTGGAAATTACCTCACAAACCGTTTTATCTCGTAATGTATTTATAGAATGGCAAAACAGGCAGCATTTAACAGGGAACACAAACAAAATTGACATACCAAATGCATTTTAAGACACAGCGAAGCATGAATGCTGAATGTGAAACAGTCCGAGGGCATGAGCCATAAACTAACCTCACAACTAACACCAGGTCAATTCCATACTACTCTTTCAAACATACTGGAGCCTTAGTTCACCATCACTTCCCAGAAAGTGCTGAAAAGAGAGAAAGAAAGAACACAATGAGAATGTGCCATAAAAAGTGAATTTCACCAATCACAGTCTCGATTAGATTACCTTTCTCTTCCGCCGTCTCCGGGACAGAAATGAAAGAAATGGGAGAAATTTAAAAACATATATAATTGCAATTGTTTTCCCATTCGCCAGAACACCAAATAACGACGAGTAGAGTCACTGCAGGACATTGTTTCACAACAGAGATGAAACAACAGCCTCTCCTCGGTTCCAGTGAAAACCCAACTTGCCTGCAACAAAGCTGCAGCAGTAGGGTTGCTTGAGCCTACGATTGACCATGTGGGAGGTGAACACGACCATGACAACTTAGACATTGACTGCTTTGAGAGATCTCACACTCTTGCTAGTTCTACAAGAATCAAAACCACGGTTTTGCTTTTTAGGGGCTTTGAACACGCTGCAGCCACAAAAATTGCAGCGGGGGATGCGAACCTATGCCACCTTGGAAACTGGAGTCAGAATGCAGCGTCTTAGGCTGCATGGCGACCCGACAGAGCACTGACGGCACCTGCACAGTGAAGTGAGTTGTGTTTGATCCGCAGGACACCCTGCAGGATTTTCAGACAGCGCCATCCTCCCTGTGACATGTACGTGCTGGCTAAGATTCTTTTGTGTAGATGTGTCCCTGCTTTGCCAATATCACCGTTGTTTAAGTCCGTACGTTCTGTTGGTCGAACTATGATTCCAGTCAGAATCACAAATGTGTCACAAAACACCTTAGCTGTGCTGGCTCTCCACAGAGATAAATGTGCTTCTCTTTTTGTATCATTCTCTTGCTTTCTCCCTGTAACTCTACACATTTTTACTTTCAACATAAACATCAAATTAGTTTTTAAACAACTCGATTGAAACTACGTCTTTGTCAATGTCAGGCAGTGGTTTACAGACCCTAACCACTCCCTATGTGGAAAGGTCTCTCCGTATGCATATTTTTATTCTTTTACTAATGTCTTAAAAACTCTGCCGAATCGTTCTCCATCCTTTCAGGCTTAGTGAGCATTCTCCCTTCCTTATTTCCTCATTCTAACCCACTCATGTCTTGGAAAGGTTTAACCAGGCCAGCTTTTGGCCTTCTGCTCTCCAAGGAGACCTGTCCCACCTTTCCAAATGACCTTTATTGTCGACATTCCTCGTCAACCACACCATTCCCATCAACCTGTTCAGTGCTGTTTCCAATCATTTCACGTCCCCACTTCTTAAAGTTTCACACTCAGAACTGCGCGAATATCCAGATGGTGGATTTATTCAGAGTGGGATTGTGTGGGTGAGCATCCTGAAACACTTGTTTCATTTTCACCACATGTGGTACTGTGCCATGCCCACTATAATGACACTTCTGACCACAAAACCCATAGGTATTTCAAGGGATGCAACTTAATGATTTGCATCTCTTTATCAAATAGTTGATCGGACGACCGGGCAAAAGTGAAATCAAACAACCAAGGCTCGATGGCGACTTGAAGTCAGACATTCTCCCATGCCAGTATTAACACAAGCTACTAAGCGAAGATCATGCCGTCGAAACTCTTACATGTCCAACGCCAAAGCAGCTGAGAGTCGCTCAGTTCCAACTACATCCCACTTTGTCCTCGGAATTCTAAGCACCAAGGTGTTTCAAGAATATCCCTTCTCATTTTGTCTCCTTGTTCACGGGATAGTGCTATTTATCCCTTCCGCTTGGACTAAGTTGTCTCCATCGGCAAAGTATTCAGATATTTCCCTCCACCTGCAAGCAGTGTGAGGAGAGGCAAGCGCGGATATGCTCGAAAGCTCGCTCTCATCGGCACAGCCAGTTCCACCAAGTGCTGGAAATCAGCACATTTGATTGAAAACTTCCTGCAAATATCATTTATTTGAGACAGCGATAAATATGTTGAGCTGGGGGAAAAGACAGAAATGTAACCCGGACTCTCGACCCTCAGGTAAACTCATGCGAGGGCATTTCTGTGCAGCCTGTTTGCTGTTCTGAATCAATCTTCACACAACAATCCTGCAGAAAGGCTTTTGTAATAGTAACATCGGCTTCTTTGCTGCAATCAGGCAGCAGTTCACATCTGAGCCCCAACTCTCCCAGATGAAGACAATCCGAGTAAAACCTTCACTCACTGAGAGCCATCCCCATGTCCCTTGTCTGCGGGGCTGCAGGCAGTCTATCACAGAAGATAGGGTGAACAATGAGACATTGTTTCATCATCAGCGACTCTGTCCCAGGTACAGGACAAAGGGCAGCATCAACGTGTGGCATCACTCACGCGCCAACAGAAGCTGTTCAGCCCATCGATTCCATGGCGACTCTCTGTCGCTTGTATATCTCTGTGGTAATTCATTGTTGGTGATGTATGTCCTTATAATGTGGAGCTGTGTTTGTATCATAATGCTGTATCCAACAAGTTGATCCGATTGGAATTCACAGCTTTTCATTTCACAGGGAGAACACTGCTCTGTGAAACAGCGTGGGAAATAATTGCAGGGCGTTATGCGCATACAGCACTCTGCAACTGATATGTCTCACGTTCACCAGTATATTCCCAGCTCTGGCAAGTAATTTTGCGCGTCACAACAGAGTAGACCGACAGGAAAAGAGCTTCCAGAACTTCACCAGTGTGTTTCCTCAATTGTGTAAATTTCTGGGTGTATCAGTATGAAATATTCATTTCAGATATATTGAGTGAAAGGAAGCGGAAAACGAAACAACATGCAATGTGTAGAATAGAGCTCTTATAGAGAAACACTGGCGGGGGCAGTACACATACTGAAACGTAGAATTGTCAACGAGCAGAGGATGTTTTCAATCCATTAATTTCCGGGTTATGAGCCCAATACACTCCCCCTGGGCTGCTCTGATAGCACTAACCATAGCAGTTTCACACAGTCTTCAGCTTTTCGTCTGGCATGTGGCATGTACCTCAGAGGATGATTTCAAATGGTCTTCACTTTTATTGTGTGATACTCTGTGGCGCAGATGTATTTTGGCTGTGTCAATATAACCTGTGAGTAACTTCCCACATTCTGTTGCTTTAACTGTGATTTCACTCAGAATCACAAAATATGTCACAGTGCAAAGTGAGGCCATGCAGCCCACCTTCGCTGTGCTGGCACCAAACAATAAGTAAATGTTTGTGTGGTTCGATTGATTGACTTTATTTGACTGATTGATTGTCACATGAACCTGAGTACAGTTAATACCTTTGTTTGTGATTAGTAAAGGCAGATCATACTAATCAAGGGCATACAGATCACAGCATGAGAAGAAAAAAACAAATTTTGAACAGATTAAGGCTTTCAGGTTACTCCGCACAGGACGTGCTCTCGGCAAAATCCACATTAACAGGATCAGCATCTTTTGAAGTTAGGGAATCAATTTCTCAGTCCAGTAACGAACTACAAGAAGTTGCTGTTGTTTGTCTTGAAGCTTCGGCACCTTGATCTGAACTCGATCTCATCAAAATCATACCACTGAGTCAAAAATTCAACTGGATGCAAAACTCCTGGGCTCAACTGATCTCACACCCCAGAACAACAAGCCAGACACAGCAGAAGCATGATCCATAAATCAGGTGAGTTTCCTTGTTTTTTTAAAAAAATGTTTTTCTGGTGTTTCGGAGTGAAGGCAGCACTGAGTTTTAATCACAGCTCCTTGCCATTTTGACTCCCAGTTCCCAGGAGGCTGTGCTAGCGACTTCGCCCGCGAGCGGGCTCCCACCATTGGCAGCTGGACGAACTCATCTCCAATTGGCAATCAGTGTTGTGGGAGAGCAACGTGAATGGACTCTTCAGCTCACTGTCAAACACGGGGTTGTGGAGAGTGGAGAGGGTTAGAGGGAGTAGGAGTTATGGAAATTCTGGAAAGCTGTACAAAAGGGAGAATGCGTATGCATAGGACCTGATATTCTTTTGGGAACCTTGTGCAAATAACGTCATCTGAGACAGATCGAAATGCGCAGACCTGCAGGGAAAGAGAGAATCTCTCCCAGTCATCTGTGTCTGTGTCCTTCTCGAAGTCACAGCGAGGGCTCGGCGGTCTGAATCAGCATGGGATGTTATTGCAGCGAGACCTGACGCTCAGGCACATTGCACCTGATGTGTATAAGCTTTATCACACTACCCCCAGCTCAGAGAGTAGACCTCACAGCTCCCATCATCCCAGAGTGACAGGGAACAGAAGAAAGCGATTCAGACCATCATGTGAACACCTGCTGGGGAGAAAACGGATGTGGGAGAGCAAACAGTCACGACCAGTGCATGTTCCCAACATTTACAATCTTGGTCTGTGTGACAACAAAAGCAAGAACCAGGAACTGTTTATCTTACTTCTTAAAACAGGCGTGAACATTTTGCAGAGCATAGATACATCTACTTGATGTTAGTGAAATGATGAACAGCAGATTAACGTTCACAGAGTATGGTCTGGGTTATGGGCTCATCCTGCTCCAACTGTGACCCTCTACTCACAGGATTTGAACACAATCAAAGAAATGACTCAGTGAAAAACCTGTTGAAACGGATTCTGTGAGGAATTGAAAGCGATGGGATGAAAAGCCCCTTGAGAGCGGGATGTAACATTATCTGTGAAGGGATTGTTTTCCAGACTCGAGGAGAGTGCGCAGTGCTGTTTCAATGGGTCGATATCAGGATGTCATTGTAGGGAGCCCTGTCGCTTAGACACACGGTACCTTTTGTACAGTGGTGCAAAAGCCCGGACCTTTTGTGTAGAGGGAACAACTTCAAAATCGGTAATGAGGCAAAATGCACGAAGGAGCGAAATAACAAAACAATCACAGAAAATGATGTTACGTGACGGGGTAAACCCCTCTGCTAATGTAAAACAGCAAAACAGAAAGAATTCCCCCCGTGCTGTGATCTGTTAAAATTCAAGAGACAAAGAACTAGCCCAAAAACCACTATTCAAAGTTAAATATACCAACTTTATTGTTTTTTTTATCATTTGACAGAGAAAATCAACTTACACCTACTTACAACTCCTTTCTCTGAACCGGTCTTTAACCTTCTGTTCTATAAATCCTCCCCCACTCCCGACACCATTACCATTTATTAAAAAAAATCAAATTTAAAAACCAACCAGTTGTCGAATCTTCTCTTTGTATCTTCCTCTGTAGATTTTTTTTCTCCAGGTCGGTGTAAATGCTGTTTTTCTTTGCAATCTATTTCTCCAGATAGGCACCTCTTGGCGGTTTTACTAACATCCTCCATCTGTTGGTCTTTTAGCTGCTCTCTTTGCTGTTCTTTGCCGCTCTGGGTAACTGTTCAAAATGTCCGATATTTGTCCCACACAACGTCGGATCGCTTCATTGCTTTGAATAATGTAAAACTACTAAGTACAAACTAGATTGGGGCATAATTTAAACTGATTGGCCGAATTTGAATTTGTTTTTTGTATCCATGTAACACAGCTCTTAGTTTTTTTGACCAAATGTTATGTTGTTACCTTCTTCTGCACTCCCTGTGCTAGCCAGACATTTCAGCACCATTAAAAGTACATTACACCCAGAACATCATAACGCTGTCATTTGCCACGACAGTCTATTTCGCTCAACATCACTCTCTATCAATCTGATGTGCCTGACATTTGAACAATCTCTGGTCTATGTTAATCAAAACTGCCCTATTCACATAACCTCAGATTAAACACGCCCCCTTATGTGTGCCTTACAATATCAATTGATTCCTCACGGTGTTACTTCAGCACGCGTTGAAAAGAAATAAAAATGAGAACAACAGTCACCTGTGTGACTGCGATTTGACCCAATGTTGCTGCGGCCAAGCGATTCAGCTGGAAGTAAAACAGCCCACACCTTTCCTGTACCGGTAATGTGGTAAGTTTTCATGAGTTGAATTAGTCTCAACATCATTTCTCAGGACGAAATTTACTGGGATATAAAGACATGATGAAATACACGGATGTTGGGTGTGGAATATGGTTAAGAAGGATATGGTCAGAGTTCCCTTGATACAAAATCGTTAGAGAAGACGGAAATGAGATTTACTGGGAGATAAAGCCACAAGAAAAGAAGGGATTTAATGGGAAGCTGGAATAGATGAAGAATCACGCGACACAAATCAGGAATGACTGAGTTGTGTCCTAATGGAGGTTTTCCAGCTGATGTGAGGTTGGTAGGGGTAAATAGGAGGGAAATTCCCTCGTTCAGGTGAGTGTATAATTAAAGATTCGAGCTTCAAATCCAGCGGGGAACGACAAAGAGATTTACAGCAGGTACTTTTCATTCTGAGAGTTATTGAAATCGGAGCTGATTTTTCAAAAAGAAAATAAAACATTTCAGAAGATGATTCTAGCATATTTGAAAGGCCACGTGCAGACACACAAGGAGCGAATTTAACAGGGACAGGGATTCTGAATGCCTGGATGGGGAGGCAAAAGTGTCACACTCGAATTGTTTAGCGTTCATCGGAAAGAAATTGCTCAATACCTGCAACTGAACATGTTAAGTGTAAGAATAACTGGTGGTGTTGAAAGGTGTAGCCGCTGGTTCGACGTGAACTACTACAAATTGTTAATGTACTGAGCTGTTTGTTTTAGCTTTGCATTGAATGGAGGCCTGTTAGCTCAGTCCGCTGGCTAACTTGTTTATGGTATAGAGTGAGACTAACAACGTGGGATTAATTGTCACACGGTCTCAGGTTGCCATAAGGATCCTCATCTCCACCGCTCAGGTGATCTTTAATACACTGATGACTCTAGTGAGTAGGAATGGACCTGTCGATGTCAAGCATCATTTCTATTGCCATCTGTTGCCTTGAACATTTGGTCACAATGACCAGGCATGGGACTGAGTCCATTTAATACTCACTGATCTCCTCCCGAAACATCCAGCCACAAGATTCGTTCTTATTCCTGTTTGAACCCTCTATGAGGCACAGAGAAAAACTGTTTGTCATGACTTTGCCAGATTCACTGACAACATTCATTCGACACAAACATATAAGTCTAATGCCTTTCGAACGGTTTAATGAGCTGTGTGAGTTTGCAGAAAACAGGATTATATGAAACGAGTTAAACAGCTTTTTCAACAATGTAATCAAGAGTGTCAGAGATTTGAAAAAGGACATCAAGGTCACATATCACCTCTGTGTCTCGCTCCACAGATGGATAATCAACCGGGGAATATGTGTAGTGTTATGGTTACTAATTGATACCTTTCCCAAAGAGAGAACAATCCCACAAATCAGAACTTGGAGTTTTAGAATAGGTGCTGCTTTCTTCGACATTATTCTTCAACTACACTTCAGTCTGGTGCTCCAATATTTCTTGATTAACGTCAGTAAAAACAGCTTTAGACAAGTATTGAAATTACAACTGAGACATTTTTACATGCTGTTAAGTACCAAGCGCTGATCAGTTGCTCCACTGGAGCCGCCGGCAGCAAACTTATAAAGTGCCCTACCCGTACCTCTGGGAACTACGACCCGCCTGTTCTACATTTGCAGTGGTTCTGGAATTAAAGCTAAGGTAGAGGAGGATGAACCGATATGTACATGTGACTATTCGAGCATCAGGGTCATGAAATGGGACACAGAAAAATGTTGTGCAAAATAGACTTGATTGAAAACTGGATTTCTGTGGGTCGCTGCCTTGTTTACAGACAATGTTATATTATCGCTGTCACAGGGCTTCTCATTCAGTCTGCTTCAATTCGATTCAACGACTCTTCACTAACTTTCTTCTGCAAGTTCCTACAGACAACATGAAACATACTGCACTCATCATCAATTTCACCATGGTTGCATCCAAGGACATGTTGCACAGTTTTCATGAATACGGAAGATATAAGAATGTCATGCAAGAATAAATTGAATTTCAGTTTAAATTGAAAAGTGATAAGAAGCCATAGTGAGATACTGAATATTCCATATTCATGTTTATTACCGTGCCCAGAACTATAGGCAGGCAAAGGAGAAATATTTCCCTGAATCCCCAATATGCACAGAGCCGTTTGCTCCATGTGTCCAGTTGTAAACCTGTGTGAAGGAGCATGCAGTCTGACAGAGCGCCTGGAAAAATCCTCCACTTTTCTGATCTGAAGCTGCAACTGGAGCTGTGTATTCCAGCTGTGAGAGTGGTGGGATAAAGGGGAGGTCCTTGCTATTCCATGATGCAGATTCACAGGGTCCTCATCATGTTATTGTTTAAAACCCTCTGACAGAAACAGCACAGACAGTGAGGAATAGGATGGGGCCATTTCACCCGTCAGCACTACCGCGCCATTTGATGTCACCATGGCTGACCAAACACATCGATGTCTTTTCCCAGTCCATCCACATCAACCTGTGTCCTAAAGGGAAAAAGACACTGAATAAACCGAAAAACGCTGTGCATCTGTGTGAGGGAAATGTTTTTAGTATCAGTGGCCTTCTGCAGTAGGTTTTGAGTGTGTGACGCCAATTCTGGGCTGATCATGTTCAAATGATATGATTCACTCAAAACTCACCACCCAGAAAGTGAGGAATCTTCTCTGTTCCATAGCAGGGACGAGATCTCCAGACGACGGTAACTGATGATGAATCAGCAGAACAATCATTCATTCAGCTGAAATCTGAACTAACCTCCGATTCTTCTGGGACTGAACCCCACAAACGTTGAATCGCAATCATAACAATGCAGTAGATTTCCAACACATCTTTCATTGTGCCACAGAGCTGCGCTAGCCTCCATTTTACTGCACCCAACGCTGCGGTGTTGAAGTCTTTCATCAAACATCTGTTTATCTCGCCCCACTTTTCAGTACCTGGTCCTTATCCATGCATGCTCTAGCTCCTCAAGTGTTCGGCTAAATAGTCCTGAAGTGTTTTGATGACTCTTAGCTTTACCACACGTTCAAACAGTGAGTTGCAGACAATAAAACAGTCTCAGGATGTAAACATTCTTCCTAAATTGTCTCTGAACATCCTATATCTAGCTTTTTATCTGTATCCCTGGTTATTAACCCTTCCCATAAGAAGTTCATTCCTGTTACACTGATCTATCCCCTTCCTGTGCACATTATTCACATCCTCTCTCAGCTTTCTCCGCTCTCAGATAAAGAGTCCCAGTCGAGCTCATCTATCTTTGCAGTGGCGAGAGTGTAGTGCTTTAAGAGCACAGCAGGTCAGGCAGCAACCGAGGAGCAGGAGAATCGATGTTTCGGGCATAAGCCCTTCATCAGGAATGAAGCTTTTGAGTGGGGGCTGAGGGAGGGGAATGGGATTGGCGGTCTGGTAGCTGAGAAAGTGATAGGTGTATGAAGGTGAGGGAGAATGTGACAGTTCAGAGGGGGGATCGTTGGCCGGGTCCAGAGAGCATTGCCTAGTTGGAGGCTTTGGACTGCGATAATGTGGGGGGAGGTGAAATGAGGAAGCTATTAAAATACACATTTATCCCATGTGATTTCAGGGTCCTAAGGTGGAATATAAGACGTTCTTTCTCCAGGCATCGGCTATTAATGCAATGACAGTGGCTTGTGCCCGAAGAATCGATTCTCTTCTCCTCAGATACTGACGTGCTGTGCTTTTCCAGCTCCACACTCTAACTCTGAGCTCCAGCACCTGCAGCCCTCACTTTCACTTATCTTCGCAGGGGGAATGGTCGAGCTCAGGCACCACGTTGGTAAATCTCCTCTGACCACCGTCCAGTGCAAACACACGTTTCCTGAAGGCTGGCAATCAGAACAGAATAAAGTTATCAAAGGAAAAGCAGAAATATCGGGAAAAAAGCAGGTCTAGTGCATCTGGGGAGTGATTTTCGAGCCAAACGATTCGCCTTTGGAACGAATGGTATGTGTAGGTGGGGCAGAACCGTAAAAGAAGGTGGACAGGGTCTAAAATGATTGAACTCGATATTGGGTATTGAAGATTGCACGGTGTCTCAGTAGGAAATGACGTGCCGCTCTTCCAACTTGTGCTGTGCTATGCGGGAGCTCTGCAGCAGACCAAACTAAAATGGAGGCATGGGAACACATTGGAAGTTGCAGTGACAGGAACCTGGAGGCTCAAGTTCTTTTTTGCTTACAGACAGAACGAAGGTGTACACACGTTTGTCATCCGCTCTGTTTTTCCCTCCCCTGTCCAGACGATATTACATTATGAGCTGGAAATGCAGTTTGCTAAATTGAGTGATGGACAGATAAATCACTGGAACCTTACACCGTGAGGAGAGACATCATAAACGAGAAACATTACACCTTCTGGGATTTCGTGGAATGGTGCCATATGGGGAAGTGCTGGGGGTCAAAGAGGATTGGACGAGGGTGTACAGAGAGAAATTGTCCTGCATAGTGCCAGTATTCAGTGGTATGGGTTAGTAGGGAAAGTGCAGTAGAATGTATATCTTCCTGAGCTACGGGCTATAAGCAAACACTCACTACGGAGAAAAAGTATGTAATGACTTTCATTCCAATACCGACACTAGGTACAGCTTGCAAAAGTCACGGATTTGCACTGTCACTGTCACTCTGTCTCCCTGGGAGCAGTAGTACTCCCCCACGCTGCTTCAGACAGCACAGCTCTTCCTGTGACATATCCATTCGAGAATGGAAGGACAGGTATTAATAACCCGTACTTCGAGAGGAGTATCTGTATTGCTCAATAACAATCGCTTAACTATCCTAACTCCTTTGTAAATCACTTGACCCATAGCCTTGTATGTCATGGCATCACAAATTTACATCCGAATACTTCGGAAAGTTATGTAGATTTCTGCCTCTTCGATCCTTGCATGCACTGTGTTTCAGATTTCAATCACCCACTGTTTGAAAAAGTTTTTCCACGCATTCACTCTAATCTTTCCGCCTCTGACCTTAAATCGATGGCCTTCCGTGTTCGAAATCTCCATCAAAGTGAAGCAAGTATTTCAGGCAGTGCTATCCATATCCCTCAGTATATTTTACATCTTAATCATGCCCCACTCAATCTCCTCTGCTCTAAGAAAAACAACTCCAGTTTGTCCAATCTCTCTTCTTCAGCCCAGACAATATCCTGGCAAATCTCCCCTGCATGGTTTCCAGTGCTGTCACATACCTGCTATAATGTGAATATTATAACTACACACAATAGTCTTGCCAGAGCCGAAATGAAATAAATGATGCGGAAGTCGACAAATACTGGTGTTTTTTGATTAAAGTTTATTTTCCTCAATGCTACCCTGTACATTCTTCCTGAGCCTGATGTTTCAATAATCGCTGATCCATGTCAGGAAAAGCTGCTGAATGAGGATTGATCTCACAACTGTGGTATCATAATGGATCAACTGGTTTGAAGGTCCCGATGCGCATTGTCAGCCAGCAACAGTGAGTACAGCAGCTCAGACTGAACGAGGTCAATGTGAAAGTGATTGTAAGGGAAATGGGAGGGGGATCTTAAAGGAGGTAAGTGATTGCGGGAGGGAGGGAATTCTCCGACAATGGGTGAGTCTGAATCCTGATATATGACACGCAGAGATGTGAGAGACATAGGGGATTGATGGAAAAAAAAATAATAACCTTTTAGATTGATTTCATGTAAAATCAGCTAATGTATTTCTGTGTTCTTTTCAGCATGAGTCACAAGGAGTAAAATGCAGTGACTCGGATTCGAAAGAGCTTACTGCGGCCACAATGCAGAATATTTTAATATTCAAACCATCACTGAGTCATGCAGAGACACGTGTTTAAAACCAGCAATAATTACAGTGACAGAGGGCATGTTAGGAAGAGTAGCAGATGGACAACAGGAATATTAGGCGAGAGATAGCAGACATGTGGGAATTCAGAATTAGCTGAATCTTTAAATTCGATATCCCCAGACTCTGTGGTGGTTCCATCGAGTACTGCATGTTAAAGACTGCGTTTGATAGATTTCTAAAAACAACAACGTTCAGGGGATAGTGCGGGATATTGGTGCAATGTATGTATCAGTAACAATCAGTTTTAATACGGTTGATACACCAACTTCCCTACAAAAGGAAGTACCCATTGCTGCAGTCAGTCACATAACCCCAGTTCCAAGAACCAGAATCAGACAAACTTCGTGGCGCAGCCACAAATATCAAACCGGAAGTGGGGGTGGAAATGAGCACGTGAAGCTATTCTGTGGCACCAGTGACATGATTGGCAAAGGTGCGGTCATAGAGCCATAGAGATGTACGGCATGGAAACAGAGACTTCGGTCCAACCCGTCCATGCTGACCAGATCTAATTCCCAACCCAATCTAATTCCACCTGCCAGCACACTGCCGATATTCATCCAAGCGCTTCCTATTCATATATCCGTCCAAATGCCATTAAAAGGTTGCAATTCTACCAGCCTCCACCACTTTTTCTGTCCCCTTATTCCATGCACGCACCACCATCTGTCTGAAAAATTTACCCCTTAGGTCTCTTTTATATCTTTCCCTTCTCAACCTAAGTCTATGCCCTCTAGTCCTGAATTCCCCGCCACCAGGGAAAATACATTGTCTATTTATCCAAGCTCGTGAAATACTGAGGCTGGGAGTGCGTCTGTTCAAAGGAAGGGCATATTGGTCTTAATTTATTATATTGTTAAGATTCAGAAGCAGCAGTAACCAGCACTGAGGATTGGCTCAGAGGAATCGTGCTGGAGCCTTGAGTGAGAGGTCGACGTGTTGAAAGCAATCTAAGAGATTTTCCTTAACAAAGCGTTATTTTGTTACTTCGACAGTATCAACCGCTTTTGCTCACATCGTCTCTACATCAATCTCTTGCTCCAGTAAACACTCCAATCCAGCATACATTGCTTCCATTCCAACACAGAAACGCGTCCTATTCTCTCTCCATCTGGGATAATCTGAATTAATAATGTCATTCTTTGAATGGAGCAGTGGTTAGCACTGCTGCCTCACAGCGCCAGAGACCCGGGTTCAATTCCCGCCTCAGGCGACTGACTGTGTGGAGTTTGCACATTCTCCCTGTGTCTGCGTGGGTTTCCTCCGGGTGCTCCGGTTTCCTCCCACAGTCCAAAGATGTGCAGGTCAGGTGAATTGGCCATGCTAAATTGCCCGTAGTGTTAGGTTAGGGGTAGGGGTATGGGTGGGTTACGCTTCGGCGGGGCGGTGTGGACTTGTTGGGCCGAAGGGCCTGTTTCCACACTGTAAGTAATCTAATCTAATATAAATATAGCAGGAAGTTGTTAGTGCAGCGGCGATATATTGGGCTAGTACTCTTTCGAGACTGGAGCGTGTCAGCTGCTGTTATTTAAATTCGATGAATTAAACCTGGAAAATAAACCCAATCTCAGGAACAGAGACAATAACACTATATTGCAGAAAACTCATTAATTCTAGTCCCTTCGAAAGGGAAATCTGCCGACCGTAATGAGTCCTGTCAACATGTGACTCCAGACCCACAACAATGTGGTTCACCCATGAATGCCGTATGACCCAGTTCGTGGTGAATTAGAATGAACAACAAATGCTCTTCAGACCAATAATAGCCACATTCCGCGGGAAAATAAGGAAGAAAAAAAAATACACACACAACGGGGAAAATGGGAATCGTGTCTATGTGGACTCGAATTCAATTGATTATCAAACTAAATAGACACAAGGATACCCGCAGCACCAAGACGTTACAGCCATGGGGTGTCTGCAGGAAGGGATTCAATTACCCGCTGAGGTGTAAACTCACTTGCTCATTCAGAATGTGCATAGGTCATTCACCACTCCCATATGTGAGAAGTGATCACTCCGGAGACCAACTGACAGAGTGAACAGCAAGTTTACAAATGACAGCAGGAGTTCGATTCTGCTGTTATTGCAGCTGTTAATCCCAACCAGCAATGATCTCTGTTAGGATGCGTGTTTCCAGTGGCGTTCCACTGTTTTCTGATGTAGACCAATAATTCAAAATTAGTTGAAGGAGCCATGATTCAGAAGTTTGTTGATGATACAACAATTTGTCGTGTAGTTGATTATTGTGAAGAATGCCAGGGACTGAAGGGATGCATCAATCAGGTGGAAAGGGAAAATGCTGAATGGAATTGAATCCAGATCAATGAGTGTTAATGAATTTGGGGGGAAGAAACAATAACAGTGAGTATTCTGTGTGGTGTAGACGGAGATTGAGATCTTGGAGTGGACATTCACGATCGCTGAAGATCAATGAACAGGGGAATCAGTTGGGCGGACGTGCGTACTGCAGGTGCTGGAGATCAGAGTCAAGATTAGAGTGGTGCTGAAGAAACACAGCAGGTCAGGCAGCATCCGTGTAAGAGAAAAAAAAGACTTTTTGGACAAAAGGCCTTAATCAGGAAAAAGGCTGGCAGCCTTGAGGTAGGACAGATAAATGGGAGCGGTGGGGCTTGGGAGAATTTAGCTGAGAGTGCAATAGGTGGATGGAGGTGGAGATAAGAGTGTTAGCTCAGAGAAGAGGGTGAAGCAGATAGGTGGGAAGGAAGATAGACAGGTGGGACAGGTCAATAGTATAGTACCAAGCTGGCAGGTTGGAATTAGGGTATGGTGGGGGAAAATTAGGAAACTTGTGTAATTCACATTGATAACATGGGGTTGAAGTGTCATGAGGAAGAAGATGAAGGGTTCTTCCTCCAGGCGTCGGGTGCTGAGGGAGTGGCGGTGGAGGAGGCCCAGGACCTGCATGTCCTCGAGAGAGTGGCGGGGGGAGTTGAAGTATTCGGCCAAGTGGCATTGAGGTTGATTGTTGCGGGCGTCCTGGAGATTTTCTCTGAAACGCGCTGCAAGAAACTGTCTGGTGGCCCCACTGTAGAGGAAACTGCATCGGGAGCAACGAATGCAATAAATGAATGTGGGGCAATGCAGGTGAAATTACGATGGATGTGGAAAGCTTCTTTGGGGCATTGGGTGGAGTTGGAGGTTGTGTGGGCTCGGGTTTTGCAATTCCTGTGATGGCAGAGGAAGGTGCTGGGAGGGGAGTGTGGCTCATTGGAAGGCGTGGACTTGACTAGGTAGTCGTGGAGAGAACGGTCTTGGCAGAAAGTGGATGGGTTTAGGAGGGAAAAATAGCTTTGGCGGTCAATGTTACCGATGTTTTTTACAAACCCACTGACTCCCACAGCTATCTGGATTACACATCCATCCAACCCACCTCCTGCATAAATGCTATCGGGTATTCACAACTTCTCCACTTCCACCATATCTGCTCCAGGAGGACCAGTTCCACCACAGAACACACCAGATGACCTCCTTCTTTAAAGACCAGAACTTCCCCTCCTATGTGGTTGAAGATGCTCTCTAACGCATCTCAGCCATATCCCGCACCTGCATCCATGAACCCCACACCTCCAAACACAGCAAGGACAGAACAAGGACAGAGGAAGGTCCTCACCTTCCATTCCACCAACCTCCACATAAATCACATCATCCGTCGACATTTACACCACCTCTGAAATGACCCCTCACCAGGGATATATTTCCCTTCCCCAAACCTATCCGCTTTCCTCAAAGACCGTTCCCCCCGTGAATACATATTCATGTCCATGCCCTCCAATGGGCGACCATTCCCTCCTGGTGCCTTTCTCTGCCACTGCAGGAATTGCAAAATCTGTGCCCACATCTTCCCGCTCACCTCTGTCCAAGGCTCCAACGCAGACTTCCACATCCATCAAAGGTTCACCTGTACTTCTACACATGTCATTTGTTGCACCTGCTGCTCCAGATTCGTTCTCCACTAAATTGCGGAGAGCGGTGTCTTCTGACAGAGGACTTCAGAGTACATCTCCAGGACACCTGCAAGAATCAACTCCACAGCTCCATGGTCAAAGATTTCAACTCCCCCTCCCACTCTCCCGAGGACATGCAGGTCCTGGGCCACCTCCATCGCCACTCCCTCACCACCCGACGCCTGGAGGAAGAACATCTCATCTTCTTCCTCGGGACCCTTGAACCCTATGGCATCAATGTACACTCCATCAGTTTCCTCATTCCCTCTCCCTATCTTACTCCAGTTCTAACATTCCAACTCAGCACCGTCCTCTTGACCTGTCCCTTCTGTGTATGTTCATTCCCACCTATCTGTTCCACCCTCCTCTCTGACATATGACCTTCACCCCCTCCTCCATTCACCTTCTGCACTCTCAAAAACCTTCTCCCCAGGCCAACCCCTCCCATTTATCTTCATCCCATACCTCTCAGTCTCATTCCTGATGAAGGATTTTGCCTGAAACATTGATTTTTCCTCAGACGCTGTCGGATCTGCTGTGCATCTTCAGCATCACTTTCATCTTGAGAGGAATCATTTGCTTCAGATTGTTTTTGGATATTTTCTATAGTTGACTACAGGCTGTGGACGACAGTAGAGTTTTAGCAGCCACCAGTTTATTGAACAGCTGAAGGACTGAGCACAAGTCTGGTCACTGCATTAATCAGCATTTATTAAGTTTTAAGAAAAAAGATGGAGGGCTGATGTATGCAACTTTTCCCATCAAGACTGCTGAACCACGCAATGAGTTTATCACTGATTCCTTTCCAAGTCAGTGTTCTGTGGGCCTTGGAGGGGAACTTGTAAATGGTGGCGTTTCGTTGCATCTTCCAACTTTGACCTTGTAGTCAGTACAGCTGTTGAGCTTTGAAGGTTCTGTCAAAAATGCTCGAATGACTTACTCCAGTCCTTCGTGTAATTGGTGCACTCTCTGCAATTATGCCTTAACGATGAGAGGAATAAATATTCAGGTATTGAATAGGGTACAATCAAGTGACTGCATTGTCGTGGATGGTATCCAGTTCCTTAAGTGTTATTGAAGTTATACCCATCTAGGCAAATGGAGAGAGTTATGTTCCACATCTCATTTGTGCCTTGCAAAGGATGGAGGATTCACGGAGCAACGAGTTGCGTTTATAATCAAAAACTGTCGACCAACGGACATGTTTTTGTTGTCAAAGTGTTTATGTAGAGTCATAGAGAAGTACACCATGGAAACAGAACCTTCATTCCAACCTGTGCAAGCCGAGCAGATATCCCTAACCAATCTAATTCAACCTGCCAGCACCCGGCCCATATCCCTCCAAACCCTTCCTATTCATATACCCATCCAAATGCCTCTTAAAAGTTGCAATTGTACCAGCCTCCATCACATCCTCTGGCAGCTCATTCCATACACATCCCACCCTCTGCGTGAAACAGTTGCCTCTTAGGTCTCTTTTTTATCTTTCTCCTCTCACCCTAAATCGTATAGTTCTGGAATTTCCAACCCCAGGGAAATGACCTTGTCTACTTATCCTATCCATGCCCCACATCATTTTGTAAACCTCTATAACGTCACCCCATGGCCTCCAACGCTCGAGGGAAAAAAGCCCCAGCCTCTTCAGACTCTCCCTGTAGCTCAAATCCTCCAACACTGGCAACGTTCTTGTAAAGCTTTTCTGAACCCTTTCAAGTTTCACAAGGAGACCAAAATTACACTCATTATTCCAACAGTGGCTCACCAATGTCCTGTACAGCCACAACATGACCTCCCAACTCCTGTACTCAATACTCTGTCCCATAAAGAAAAGCATACCAAACGCCTTCTTCACTATCCTATCTACCTGTGACTCCACTTTCAAGGACCTCTGAACCTGCACTCCAAGGTCTCTTTGTTCAGCAACGCTCCCTGGGACAGTACCATTAAATGTAGAAGTCCTGCTAAGATTTGCTTTCCCAAAATGCAGCACATCGCATTTATCTGAATTAAACTCCATCTGCCACTTCTCAGCCCATTGGCCCATCTGGTCCAGATCCTGTTGTAATCAGAGGTAACCCTCTTCGCTGTCCATGACACTTCCAGATTTGTGTCATCTGCAAACTTACTAACAGTACCTCTTATCTTCGCATCGAAATCATTTATGTAAATGACAAAACGTAGAAGACCCAGCACCGATCCTTGTCGCAATCCGCTGGTCACAGGCCTCCAGTCTGAAAAACAACCCTCCACCACCACCCGCTGTCTTCTACCTTTGAGCCAGTTCTGTATCCAAATGGCTACTTCTCCCTGTATTCCATGAGATCTAACCTTGCCAATCATTCTCCATGGGGACTCTAGTCGAACGTCTTACTGAAGTCCAAATAGATCACATCTACTGCTCAGCCCTCAGCAATCTTCTTTGTTAATTCTTCGAAAAACTCAATCAAGTTTGTGAGACATGATTCCCCAAGCCCAAGGCCATGTTGACTATCCCGAATCAGTCCTTGCCTTTCCAAATACATGTATATCCTATCCCATAGGATTCCCTCCAACAACTTGCCCACCACCGAGGTTAGGCTCATAGCCAGTCTCAATCCACTTTTCCTAAATACTAGGTCCGTGGACGATTGCGCAGGGGAATTAGGTTACAGTAAAGCCATTGAATGTCAGTGGGATATGATTAGGTTCTCATTCATCAGAGTTAACATTACTCTATTTCGTCCTTGTGTGGACCAATCTGATTCCAGTCGCTAGCTGATTTCAAATTCCAGTTCCCGTCTGTACTTGAAATTTCAACCGTTGCCTCACAAAAATGTCTCTGCCTTCCTTAATAATATGAAAGCACACTGCTGGGGACAGCAGTGTTTTACGAGGATGCTACCAACACTGGAGAAAATGGAGCTTCGTAGAATTATTTTTTAGGCTGGGATTATTCTCCTTGAAACAAAGGAGGCGGAGGGGAACTCTATAATCACATAATAACATTTATAAACGTTCAATATTCGTGGGACCTTGACAGGGTAGATACAGGCAGGTGGTGTACCCTCTGGTATGAAGTGAGCACCAGAGGACATGAACTCAGAATTAGTTATTGCCTATTTAATTCAGAAATGAGGAGTAATTTCTTTTCTCGGGGGCCAGTGAATCGGTGGAACTCTTTACTGTAAGTGTTGTTGAGGCTGAGTTGTAGTGTATCTTCATCTGATTCCTGAAGAAAGGCTTATTCCCAAAACGTCGATTCTCCTGCTCCTTTGATGCTGCCTGACCTGCTGCGCTTCTCCAGCAACACAATTTAAAGTTCTGATCTCCAGCACCTGCAGTCCTCACTTTCTCATATTTTCAAACTGTGCCAGATAGATATTTAATCAGAAAGACGATGAAGCTCTGTCGAGGTAAGGCAGAAGAATGGAGTTGAGGATTGTCAAATCATCCATGAGTTCGTTGAATAGTGGAGCAGACTCGATGGTCTGAATGGCCGACTTCCAATCCTACATCATTTAGTCTAACGCATTATTTTATTGATATGTTTAGAATTCTGAGGTGATGGGATGAAGTGATAGAAAAGCTTTCTCAAACTGATCAGACAGATCAGAAACTAGGCTCATAAGCTCATGAACAAGAAATGTGCTGTGGCCTGGAGACAACAAATGGCACTGAGCACACCACAGATGGGTATGTGCAGAAGGTGTAATTGCTACTAAAATAGACAGATCTAATGTTGTTGGCAACTTGATAATGACGGTGGATGATGGATCGTGGTATGATTCATACAGGAATAGTTTGTGAAAGAATGAAAAGCTTGATTCATTGGAGAAGTTGTCTGTGGTTCCAATTCCAATTGACTGTTTGAAATACTGATCAGACCTTTGTGTGGAGTGTTTCATCAAAATGCTCATTCACAGTCCCACTGGATAACTTATTGCTCTCGATCTCTCCTTATTTGTTTCACTTTCATTCGATGTAAATCCAGAGAAAGTCAAGATCGAATAAAAGGATGAAAGAAAAGTTGCACTTCATTTTATTATCCCAATTTAACTGACAACAGAATCAAATTGCTTTATTTCGACCTTGATGTTGTATCGAAATATCACAAATCTCCGGTGTAATGAAGAGCAAGAGCAAGATTCTCCATTCAATGTATACTATAGATACGAGACACAAAGGGAAACCACAGCTGCGTTTGATAGATGTAACAGCCAGAGTCGGATTCAACTCCACACATGCGCAATGTAAGACCAACCCATCGCTTTAACCTCTGGGCCACTTCAGCCCATGGCAAAGGGCTCACATGTGACCACATCAAGATTACATATGGTACACCTAGGGTTTAAGAAATTCCCTGAGCGGAATCAAATCCACACCATTATGATTCTGCTTTCAGCGAAATAATAATACGCGCAAATTCCAAGGAACTGACCTCGTCCTTGGAAGGAATACCTGTCCTTGATTCATTCCGAGTCGGAACTGTCTCAGAATGAACCAATGAACAAGAAATTCCCGTCATATTCACACGCACATTTAGTCTTGACGCATGCTTTCTTCAGACAGTTTCTCTCTGACGTGAAGAAGTATATGTGGAGAGAGAATTGAAGGTGATGTATTAGCTCGATGGTCTTTCTCATATGGCTGAACCGGAACTGGGTAAAATTCCCGGAAATGCAGTTTTGTTCGTTTCATTTTATTAATTTTGCTGCAACCTCACTCTGTTCATTGCAATGATCGGAAGTGAATTGGATTTATATCATTGGAACGTTTAATGTTGTAATCAATTTTGCTCCGAATATATTTCAGCTTAAAGGAAATACTAATGAGAAAAACAGAAGGTTGAACTACAAAACAAGATATCGATTTTGGTGCTCAGTTACTTTGGCAGATTTCAGTGGGTATCAAATAAACCCAACATCATGGCGATTGTCCTCCCATCTTTAAGGCATGTGATTAAAGCAGAAAATCGATCTTCAAGAGACGGGTCACTTCCTGTTCATTATGGCAGATCTTTCCTTGACAATATACAAAATCTGCTCTGTTCCATTTATAATGCTTCATGTGGAATATTAATTGAAATCTTTCAAATCTCAGATTTTTTTTTGCTGAATTTTATTCAGCTGCATACGTTTCCGATATTTATTTACGTTTAAAGTCATCCAAATTAGACATTGTTTCCTCGCACCTTACGTCCCCACACCCCACTTTTACACTTTTACCTGGCCACAGGCTGTCTCTCTTCTGGTGAAACTCACTGCTTGTGAGTTTCAGAGGGAGTAAATAGGTGGTAAATTCTCTCTTTCAAGTTAGTAAAATTCTGAAGATCAGGCTTTCAGAACCATTGATGTCGGACAAAGAAATGATGGGAGCGCTGTTGTGTGTCTCTAAGTGTGCCTTTCCAGATATTTTGGAAACTGATTCTCTGACTGACAGAAATTCTGTTCCCATCATTTCAAGACGAGAGGGCATATGTTTAAGATGAAAATAGAGAAAGGTTTAAAAAAAGACAAGTTAGGCATTGTTTTTAGAGAAAGTGTTTTACATGTGCAATTAACTTGCTGAGGAAGTGATGGATGAGGGTACATTTACAACATTTAAAGGACAATTGGATCCAAACATGAATGGGAAAGTGGGATTTTTAAAATAAATTTATTCATGCCTCGTACATCAGTTATTTCCCAGAGGACAGTTAAGAGTCAACCACAATATTATCCATCTGGAGTCTCATGTGGGGCAGAGCAGATGAATATGCCAGTGTGCTTCCCGAACTGGCATGAGTGAATCACATAGGGTTTTCCACACGACTGATTCAGGTCATCACGAGACTCTTCAATTCCAGATGCTTTTTGAATTCAAACTCCACCATCTGTCATGCCAGGACCTGAACCTTTTGTCCCGAAAATATTACCAGGGTTTTTGGATTCACAACACAGTAATAAAACTACAAGGGCAGTATAACCACTCAGCGAGTACAGGAGGAGGCAGATGGGACTAGAATTGTTTGGCAGTACGTTCAGCATGGATTGGTTGGACTGACGGGTCTGTTTTCATGCTGTATGACTCTATGATTGACGCTATTGAACAAATAGCTGGTTGGGATTAACAGCAACATTGACAGCATAACCGAACACCTGATGGGATATGTAATCCTACTGGAGTCTCCGGAGGTTGTTTTGCTCAGTGATTCCTTCCCACTCACGGGACTGGTGAACGGTCTCTCCCAGTGTTACTGATTAAATGAGTTTACATTTCTGTGGTTAATTGAATCCCTTCCACCAGTTTCCACACTGTCCTGCTTTCTCTGTGGTATCGGCGTCCTTTTTCTACACAGAGTGAACGATCCTTTCAAATTGTTTCCACACTGATACAAATTCCGTTCTCCATGTTGTTTCTGTGTTTTCATTCTTTCTCATTCATCCATAGAGTGTGAGTATCACTGGTCAGGACAACATTTATTCTTTGCCCCTCTTTCGTTGCTGTCTGGCTACACCACAAACTCGGGTGCGAACCCAGCCTCGGAGGTGTCTGTCTGTGGGCAGTCTGCACATTCTCTGTGTGTTTGCGTTTTTATTTCTCCCTCAGACAAAGATATGCCAGTTACAGTGATCAACAATGGGAAATGCAGGATTATGGGATTGGGAATACCGTGGAATCTGGTGGGATGCACTTTGGATGGCCTGTATGGACTGGAAAGGTCGCCTAGCCTGCTTCCCCACACGATGGGAATTCTTGAATTACGGGTCAGCTCATGTTTTTCTGGTCCTGCATTCCAGGTCTTATTTGTCGAACTTAAACATCAACCTTTCCGTGTTCCAGTCGCCAAGGATGACAAGTTTAAAATATCATTGCAACACCAACTTCTCCAGGTTGAAATATTTACTGTGTGGAGGAAACTCATACCGTCAGTGTCGGAAACGCAGATCCAAATAGCAAAATTATCTTTTAAATCCACCATTGCAAAATTAAGGGCTCAACACGCTCCAGTTGTGCCACTCAGCTGTCTTAGCAAGATGCAGTATAGATCGCCATGATAGTATAGACGGGGACAACTATCTCCTTGCTGAGGGGCACACTCAACCGAGGAATTTCTTGCGCCTCTATACCATCATAGAAGGACCGCACTCTAACCTGTTGCATCACTGGAGCCAGGGAGTAACCCCAAGCACTAATTCCCATCCCCATTTCCGGTTGGATCTGGGTGTCTGTGACGATGTTAAGCCAAAATGCTATTTAAGCATACATTTCAACAATATCCTGTACTGTCCCCCGAGTCTTTGATGTTTTGTCGAAATCTATCAATCTCAGTTTTCAACATTCTCATTCAAGGGATCTCCACAGCCTCTGAGGACATCGGACTGAAAGATTCAGTTCATTCTCAGTTCGCGCATGCCTGTCACTGTTCACTGAGTACTGATATTGTACATTTGCTGGTCTTCCAAACATTTCCTATGCTAGTATACTTATTGCTGCTTGCAAGCATCCTGTTCTGTGATTGCTGTGATCGTGGTTGTCGGTATTTTGCATTGTGACCACAGCAACCTCGATTTGAAACCAAATCACGGCACTAAGTGTTCTCTCCGTTTTTCTTTTTGTGACACCTGCGAAGAAATTACTTGTCCAACCTTCAAATTCCGCTTTCTCACAACTCTGCGTTTCATATGTCAGGATTCAAACGCACCCGTTGTCGGAGATTTCTCTCCTTCCCACGATCATTAATGGTCCTTTCTGTCCCTCCTCTCATTTGTCTGAGGCAATGCACAATCTATCACTCTCTTTCACATTCATACTGTTCTGTCTGTGCTGCTGCTGCGGTCACTGTTGTTGGGTGAACGTGCCCCAATCCCACCATCGGGACCTCCAAGCAAGTCGATCCATTTGGATACCACGATTGTGAAATCAATCCCCATGTAGCAACTTTTATTGCCTTAGGACAGAGACAATTGGAGCGTCAGGCTCATAGAAAATACCCAGGGCAGTTTTGGTGAAAAGACATTTTATTGGAAAAGATCAGCTTTTGTGGCTTTCTGCGTTGGTCTTATGGTAATTTCATAGGACTGATAATATAGAGACCGAGGTAATAGTCTGTGTACTCGGGCTTGAATCCCACTATGTCATGATCATCAAATTTGGATTCAATAAATATCTGCAATGAAGAATCTAATGACAACCATAGATCCATTGACAATTAATGAATTAAATCAGTTTCACTGATGCCATTTCTGAATGGACTTTGCTATCTTTACTTGGTCTGGGCTGCATGTGACTTCAGACTCATAGCAATATGGTTGAGTCTCAATTGCCCTCTGGGCAATTCGGAATGGGTAATAAATTCTGCCTTGCCAGAATCGCCCTCACACTGATCCAGAAATTTTAAAGCAAGTGCTCATTAGGCTCAAGCAAGAGTCTTGTGTGCAGTTTTGCAAGTCACATTATTGCAGGGATGTGATCACGTTGAGAAAATTACAGGTGATATTTGCCAGTATATTGTTTAGGCGGAAGAGTTTCAGTTAGGAAGAAAGACAGGACAGTGTGGAGTGTTTGTCGCAGTGCAAAAGAGATGTAGACAAGAAATGAATGAGTTAGGGTATGGGCAAGGTTGACTGAACGAGTTTCCCATTGATGGAGGAATCGATCATCGGGGGCTAGAGATTTAAGGAGAAAGACAGAAAGGTTTGAGAAGATGTGTGGAAAAGGTTTATCAGACAGCGTGAGGTTGGAATTTGGAATACATTGTCTGTATTGTTCTGTAAGGCAGAAACCCTAATGACCTGAATAAATATTCAGGTGTGAATTTGTGATGCCAAAACATATAAGGCTGGGATAAGTATTATGAAATAGGATTCAGTTCATTAAGCAGTTGTTTTGGACAAGTGTGGCCACAATTAGCTGAAAGGACTCCTTTGAAACTCTTGTCCTCGGTAGTATAATGGTTAGTGTCTCCGCCTGTCACAGGGCTCAATTCTCCGCTGGGGACAGTGTAAATGTTTTAAAACTGTCGCTGCATTCCCAAGTGCGGGTATTGATACCTGTCCTTCCATTCTCGATGGGGCATGTCATAGGAAGGCCAGTGCTGCCTGAATCAAGGTGGGGAAGGGCTGCAGTTCCTAGGGAGGCAGAGTTTCAGTGAACATGCAAACACGTGACTTCTTTAAACTGCATCTTGGGACTGTGTTGGAATGAAAATCGTTTGACAGATTTGCTCCGGATTTAAATGTTTACTGGAAGCACGAAAGTGAGGAGGAAACAGCGTAAAAGCATTCAAATCTGAGTGCAGAAACACTTCCCGCAGCACGAATGAAATTGTAAACGATAGGGTAGTGTTTCGATGCATTGAATTTGAATTTATTTGCTTTGATGAGGCTGAGTTACCAGGGTAGAAAGCCATTAAAAATGAAACAGCATTTGCTCACTATAATGGAACATTGGCTCAGTGATTCGCACTGCTGCTCGGTCGGAGGGTTAGGTTGATTGGCAAAGATAAATTGCCCTCTCGGGTCCAGGGACTGAATTAAGCAAGTTAGCCATGGGTAACGCGGGGACAAGGTCAGAAGTTACAGAACGCCAGGTTATAGTCCAACAGGTTTATTTGAAATCGTCAGGTGAAATATACATGAATAGGGACGAGAGCTAGGTCTGGGTGAGATGCTCTTCAGAGTCTCGACACCGATTCGATTGACTTAAATGCTCTTTCTGCACTGTAGGATTCTGTGATTCTATTGGAGAGGATAATGGCGGTATTTACTGAGGTGGAAAGCCATGAGAGACGATGCTGATGGGATTTACTGAGGAGGAGATTTTATTCACTTGTTGTCTTGGAAAAATTAGAACAGATATTTCTTAAAGAAGGAAAACTTAACTGGGCTTTATCACGTTATGAAATATTTGGACAGAGTAAATAGGTGGAAAATTCCCTGTTTCAAGTAAGTAAACATCTCGACGTCAGGCATTCAAAACCTTTGATAAAACCTTTGAAGGACAAAGAAATGATGAGAGCAGAATCGCTGTCACTCCGAAAATCTGTTTTTAAAAAATATTTGGAAAGGCACATTTGGTGACATACAAAGAATAAATTTGACAAGGAGAGATACAGCATTTGGCTAGACAAAGGTGTTGGGGTGGGATGTAGTAGGGTGGAAGTTGTGGGGTAACAATATCTAAGTTGGTTGACTTTAAATGTAAAGACGTTTCGTGAACGTGTGCAGCTGAATAAAATTCGGTTCCAAAAACTCTGGATTGGGAATGATTTAGCATAATATTTCACCTAATTCATTGTAAATGGAACTGAGTATTTTTTTCTTATTGTGAAGGGAAGATATTATGTCTTGAAAAGGAAGTGACCAGTTGCTTGGAGATCGACTTCCTGCTTTAATCACATGCGTTAAAGATGTGAGGACAAACACCCTGATGTTTGGTCCATTTAATACTCGGTGAACTCTGCCAAAGCAACGAGCAACAAAATTGGTGTGTTTTCGTTTGCATTTTAACACTCTGATTTTCTAAGCAATACTTTCCTTAAGCTGAAATAAAGTCGGAGCAAATTTGAATACAGCATTAATCATTCCAATGAGATAAATCTAAGTCACTACTGATTATTACAATGAACATTGAGGTTGCAGCAAAAGTAAAATGAAATGAACAAAACAGCGTTTCTTGCGATTTAATCCAATTCAGGTTCAGCCATATGAGAAAGGCCATTGAGCCACAAATCGCCGTTATTTCCCTCTCCATGGCTGCTTCTTCACGTGAGAGTGAGTGATATTAGAAATTATGAGTCAAAAGTAGATGTGAATATGACGGAAAATTCTTGTTCTCTGTTTCACTCTGACATAGTTCTGACTCAGAATGTATCAGTGACAGCTATTCATTCTGACGAGCATGGCTATTTATTGGAATTGCTGTTATTATCATTCTGGTGAAACAGAAACACAATAGTGTGGATTTGATTCCACTCTGGAAATTTCTCATCCATGACGTTCACCGCATGTAACCGTGATGAGGTCACATGTCACCCCCCTACACAATGTGCTGAGGCGACCAAGAGAGTATGGTGGTGGGTTATTATACTGCTGTGCTCCACATTCACGAGTTCGAGTCACACTCTGGTTGCTAACTTCACAAACCGGTCCAGCAGTTTGTCTTTGCACCTCACACTCTGGTAAAAACTGGTTTGAGGATCTTGTTCTTGCCGTTCAATGCACGGGAATTTCACGAATAATCGATGCCACATTAAAGTCGAAATGAAGAGTGAGAGCAGTCATTCTATTCAATTTTACATTAAATTGGTGTGATGAGAAGGAACGCATTTTTCTTTCCGCCCCACATTCCATCTTGGCTTTCTATGAATTTTCATTGAAACAAAGAGAAACAAATAACAAGAGATCGGAAGCACAAGTTTATCCAGTGGGGTTGCACATGAGTATTTTAACCTAATACTTCACACAATGATCCGATTAGTATTACAAACAATCATTTGGAATTGGAACCGCAGAAAACCTCTCCAATAAAACGAATCTTTCATTCTTTCACAAATTTCTGCTGTGTGTGAATCATACAACGATCCATTATCCAGCGTGATCACTGACTTGCCAACTGTCTAAGGTCTACCAACTTTCTTTAGCAATCACAGCTTCTGTACACAGCCACCTGCGCTATGCCCAGTGTTATTTGTTGCCCCCAGGTCACAGGACATTTCTTTTTGCTGAGTTTATGAGCCTTGTTCCTGATATGTCTGATCTGTTTAATAAACCTTTCCTATCACTTCATCCCATCCCCCTCACAATTCTGAACTTACAAATAAAATAAGGCGTTAGACCAAATGTTAAACAAGTGGAAGTTTGCCATTCAGCCCATGGAGTCTGCCCCACTATTCAAAGAACTCATGGTTGATCTGATAATCTTTAACTCCTTTCTGCTTACTTACCTCGACAAAGTTTCATCATCTTTCTGATAAACCATCTGGCACAGTTTCACAATACCCAACAACAGAGTCTCAGCAGCGGTTGCTGGAAATCGCCACAGATCTTTTGCCCCCTGAGCAAAGAAATTACTCCTCATTTCAGAATTAAATGGGCAATATCTAATTCTGAGATTATGTCCTCTGGTGCTGTCCTCACAGCATAGGGCAATCCACCTGCCCGTATCTACCCTGTCAAGGTTCCACGACTATTGAACGTTTATGATTGGTGTTATATGATTATAGAGCACCCCTCCACCTCCTTTGTTTCGAGGAGAATAATCCCAGCCGAACCAATCATTTCACGAAGCTCCATTTTATACAGAGTTGGCAACATCCTCGTAAATCTCTGCTGTCCCCTGCAGCGTCCAGGTGGAGGTGACAGGTGGAGAAATTTCGGCGAGGAAACGGGTTGAAATTTCAGGTGCAGACGGGAATTGGAACTTGAAATCAGAAAGCGACTGGAATCGGATTGATCCACAGAAGGACCAAACACAGCAATGATAACTCTGACAAATGAGAATCTAATCATATTGGATTAGCATTCAATGGCTTCATTGAAACTGAACTCCTCCGTGTAATCATCCTGGGAGCTCCTATTTTGGAGAAATGGAACCAGATCACCCATATAAAGAAGTTGACTACAAAACAAAATGTATGTCGGTCGACTTTCTTTGATTATTAACTCAACGCTTCTCTCCGTGAAGGCCACATCGTCTGCAATGCACAAATTAGATGTTTAACAGAACCCGCTCCATTTGTCTCGGTGGGTGCCGCTTCAATACCACTGAAGGAACTGGACACACTCCACGAAAATACAGTCATATAATTGTACATTGTTCAACACCAGAATATTTATTCCTTGAACTGCTAAGGGGCAATTTCAGCAGAGAGCACCTCCTAGAAGATTCCCTGAAGTAAGTCATCCAGGTTTTTTTGACAGAACCGTCAAACCTCAAAAACTGTACAGACTATAACGACAAGGTTGAAGATGCACTGAAACGTCACCATTTACAAATTATCCTACCAGGCACATACCAGCATGACTTGGAGAGGAATCAGTGATAAATTCATTGAGTGGTGAAGCGGTCTTGATGTGCAAAGAATTATACTTCAGCCCTTTTATTATACAATTTTTAAAAATGTAGATTATTGCATTGACCAGACTTATGCTCATTCCTTTAGTCATTTCCTAAACTGGCGTTTGATAAAGATCGAATATCATCCTGAGCCTGTGGTCAACAATAGAAAATATGCAAAAAGCGTCAGAAATATCTGATCACCTTGTCCAAGAATCTTCAGAGATCTCTGAATGTTCACTCCAAGATCTCTGTTTTCCTGTACACCACTCAGAATCCTCACTGTTATTGTTACAACTCCCTAAATTCATTACCACTTATTTGTCTGGATTCAATTCCATTCGCCGTTTTTCCCTTCCACCTGATTTACACATCCCTGCAGTCCCTGATATTATTCATCACAGTTAACTACATGACCAATTATTTCATCGTCTGTAAACTTCTAAACATGACTCCTCCAACTAAGTTTGAATTATTGATCTCCATCAGGAAACAGTGGTACTCCACTGGAAACAGGCATCCAAACATGGTTCATTGCTGGATGTGATGAACACCTGCAATAACAGCAGAATCGGACCCTTGCTATCATTTGTAAACCTGATGGCAACTGTGCAGGTTGGTCAACTGACTGATTCCTTCTCACATGTGGGAGTGGTGAATAACCTGTCCACATTGTGACTGAGCAAGTGAGTTTACCTGTCAGCTGGTAATTGATTCCCTTTCTACAAACCCCGCCACCTGGACCTGACTTCATGGCGGCGTGGGTATCATTTTGTCTATTTAGTTTGGTTAATCAGTTGAATTTGAGTCCACGCTGAGACAATTCCCAATTTTCCCCATCATCCATGTAGCTTTTTTCTCCTTCCTTGTTCTCCCCGGAGTGTGGCCATCATAGTCTGAACAACATTTGTTGTTCATTATTAGCTTTCCTTGACCTGAGTCAGAGGGAATTCATGGGTTAACCGTACTATTGTTGGTCTGGAGTTATATATTGGCAAGTTTCATTAAGGACGTCAGACTTCCCTCTTGAAGGGACATGAATGAATGGTTTTTCAGCAAAGTAAAACTTTTTGTCATTCTTCCTCTGAGCTGGTTTATATTCCAGATTTTATTCATCGAATCTAATTACGAGCAGCTGCAATGCTCCATTCTCCAAGGGTTGCTGGCCCAAATATCGCCATTACACTTGCAGATGACTCGAAGATTGGTGGAGTAGCAGAAACCATGGCGGACTGTCAAAGAATGAAGGACATTATATATATACAGGAGAGTTGACCGGAGAAGAGCCAAATGGAGTTGAATCCAGGCATATGTGAGGTAGTGCATTTTGTGAAGTCCAATTCTGGAGCCATGTATACTGTAAACGGAAGAGCCTTGGGTCATGTTGCTGAGCAGTGAGATCTGTGAGTTCAGTTCCTTTGTATCCTGAAGGTGGCTCCACAGGTGGATTGAGTGGACAAGAAGGCATATGGAATGCTTGGTTTCATCGGACAGGGCATTCAGTATAAAGGCTGGCAGTTCATGCTAAAATTGTACAAGATTTTGGTTCAAATGCATTTAGAATGCTGTGTACAGTTCTCGTCGCCAAATTACCAAAACGATTTGGACGGTTAGCAGAGGGTGCAGAAAACGGTTTATGAGGATGTTGCCTGGTATGGAAATGCTAGCTCTGAAGATAGGTTGAGTAGGATACGTTTGTTTTCATTAGAAAAATCGAGATTGTGGGCGACCCGATTGACATCAACAAAATCATGAAGGGAATAGCCAGGTTGGATAGGGAAAAGCTTTTTCCCAAGGTGAGGGACTCAATAATGAGAGGTGACACATTCAAGGTGAAAACTGAACAGTTTAAGAGAGAACATCGTTGGAAGTATTTTACACCGAGGGTGGTAGGTGCCTGGATCGTGTTGCCAGCAGAGGTAGGAGAGGCAATCACAGTAGATTCATTTCAGGTGCGCCTGGACAGATGCATGAGTAGGTGAGGTGGAGAATGATACAGATGTTTAGCAATTGGGTGATAGATTTAGACAGTGGATTTGGATCAGCTCAGGCTTCGACGTCCAAAGTGTCTGTTCCTGGGCTGTAACTTTTCTGTGTTCTTTATTTTTCTTTGTTACTACTCTGCCAACTTCATGCTACATTGCTGCATCTCAGAGAATTACATTGTCAATTCTAATTATCACAGAGGGAACGAGAACATGACATGTGGCTGTGTTGGAATGAAAGTGATGTACGCTGGATTGGAGTGTTTACTGAGAGCAAGAGGCTGATGTGGAGACGATGTGACCAAAAACAGGTCTTACTGTCAAAGTAACAAAACAGCGCATTGTTAAGGAAATTTTCAGAGTATGCTTTCAATTAAACGACCTCTCGCTTAAAGGGCCAGCACGCCTCAGCTGAACTACTCTGCAGTGCTGTTAATGCTGCTGTTGTATCTTAATAATCTAATAAACGGAGCCAAATATGATCTTCCTCCCCGCCTTTGACCAGGAGCACTCCCAGCTTTGTCATTTCTTGCACCTCTGCGCTGTCAGAGAAGAAGCACGTGCTCACCTTCAAACCAGTCAATCCATTTCGATACCGTGGTTGTGACATCAATTCAAATACAGCAGCTTTTACCACATAGACGAGAGATTATTGGAAAATCAGGCTCTGGAAAAGGATACAGGGAAGCACTGAGGAAAAGAAAATTTAGTGGGAAATACATCCTTCTGTGGACTTCTACATCATTTATTTCACTTGCTCATTTAGCTCTATCTTGTCTATTGTGTGCAGTTCTGCAATTCCCATGATAGCACGGATATGACAGCACTGGAAATGATGCAGCAGAGATTTACCAGAATATTGTCTGGGTAAAAGAGTTTCAGTTATGAAGAGAAATTAGATAGACTGGAGGCGTTTTTCTTAGAGCAGATGAGATTGAGAGGAAACATGTTTGAGATGTACAAAATAATCAGGAATATGGATGGCGTGGACAGAAATAAACGCATATCTTTGATGGTGAGATCGATCACAGGGGGAGGGTTAGGGTGGCATAGATTAAAGAATAGAAGAGGAAAGATTTGAGCGAATGTGCAGACAAATGATTTGAAACAGCCGTTGAATAAAATCTGGAACTCAGTGCATGCAAAGGTTGCAGAGGCAGAAATCCTCATAACTTTCAGAAGTATTCAGATGTGAATTTATGATGCCATGACATACAAGGCTACAGGCCAAGTAATTTGAAAAAAGTGTTCGGATAGCTAAGCGAATGTTAATTTCCAGTATTAACAAATAGGCTTCTTTTTGCATAGAATTCCTGGGTAGTACCACCGCCTGTCACTGCGTGAGGTCGGGTTCAATTCGCTTCCAGGACGTGCGCTTGCATATTGAGAGGGGTCAATGAGTGGAACTGCGCCATTCAGCGTCAGAAACCCGCTTCGATTCAAGTCTTGGGTGACTGACTCTTTGGAATTTGCACACTCCTCCTCTCTCTCTCCCGTGTGAGTTTCGTCAGGCTGCTCCGATTCCTTCCCACAATGCAAAGGTGTCCAATTCAGGTAAATGGCAAACAAAATTTGAATGGACTGTAAGTGCTGTAAATAAGAGACAAAAGTCCGAATTGCAGCTCGGGGAGAACAGAATGACCATTTCGGGTCAACAGACCCTTCCTCGGAACTGTTTTGAATTCGCAATGCTAACTCTGATTTCTCTCCACTGATGCTGCCTGACTCGCGGAGCTTTTGGAGAAATTTCTATTTTTGGAGGTGGATCACAAGTGCGGGATTAGCAAGATAGAGTCGGGGAGTGTGAATCTCTTCCACGGCACAATGCAGATTCAACTGGCCACATGGTTTTTGTCCGCACTGTGTCGAATTTTGTTTGTTGATAGAATCTGTGGATGAGTGCCATGCCTCTAGGAATTCCCTGGCTGATCTCTGTTTGGCTTGCCCTATAATAGTAGTGTTCTCCCAGTCTAATTCATTTTGCTTGTCGTCTGTGTGTGTGGCTACTAAGGATAACTGGTCGCATTGTTTCGTGGCTAGTTGGTGTTCGTGTATACAGATCGTTAACTGTCTTCCTGTTTGTCCGATGTAGTGTTTTGTGCAGTCGTTGCATGTGATTTTGTACACTACATTAGTTTTGCTCATGTTGGGTATCGGGTCCTCTGGTGAGTTGTTGTCTGAGCGTGGCTGTTGGTTTGTGTGCTGTTATGAGTCGTAGTGGTCGCAGTAGTCTGGCTGTCAGTTCAGAAATGCTTCTGATGTATGGTAGTGTGGCTAGTCCTTTGGGTTGCGGCATGTCCTCGTTCCGTTGTCTCTCCCTTAGGCACCTGATGATAAAATTGCGAGCGTATCCGTTTTTGGCGAATACTTTGTATAGGTGTTCCTCTTCCTCTTTTTGTAGTTCTGGTGTACTGCAGTGTGTTGTGGCCCTGTTGAATAGCGTCCTGATGCAACTTCGTTTGTGTGTGTTGGGGTGGTTGCTTTCATAGTTTAGGACTTGGTCTGTGTGTGTGTGGCTTTCCTGTAAACCTTTGTGGTGAATTCTCTGTTCGGTGTTCTCTGTACCGTCAGGTCTAGGAATGGGAGTTGGTTGTCCTTTTCTTCCTCTCCAGTGAATCGGATTCCTGTAAGTGTGGCGTTGATGATCTGGTGTGTGTTCTCTATTTCTGTGTTTTTAATTATTACAAAGGTGTCATTCACGTATCTGACCCAGAGTTTGGGTTGAATTTGTGGTAAGACTGTTTGTTCTATACTTTGCATTACTGCTTCTGCTATGAGTCCAGAGATCGGTGAGCCCATGGGTGTTCCATTGATTTGTTCGTATATTTGGTTGTTGAATGTGAAGTGTGTTGTGAGGCACAAGTCCAGTCGTTTAAGTATGCCGTCTTTGTTGATAGGTTCAACGTCCTGTTGTCTGTTATGTCTGTCCAGCAGTTTGGCTATTGTTTCTTTGGCTAGTGTTTTGTCGATGGAGGTGAACAGTGCCGTTACATCAAATGAGACCATGGTTTCTTCCTTGTCTATGTGTATATTTCTGATGATGTCCAAGAATTCCTGTGTCGATTGTACAGAGTGTCTGGATCCGCTGATCAGGTGTTTCAGTTTCTGCTGTAGTTCTTTGGCTAGTTTGCGTGATGGTGTCCTTGGTAGTGATACTATGGGTCTGAGTGGGATGTCTGGTTTGTGCACTTTGGGTACCGGGACAACACTACCATTATAGGGCAAGCCAAACAGAGAACAGCCAGGGATTTCCTAGAGGCATGGCACTCATCCACAGATTCTATCAACAAACACATCGACCTGGACCCAATATACCGGCCACTACAGCGGACAGCTGGAACTGACAACCGGAAGCGGCAGAGAAAGGCCACGATAAATGCCGGAAGAAACAGCACAGAAGCGCTTCACAGGAGGCTCCCAAGCACTGAGGATGTCACCTAGACAGGGGACGAAACGTTTGCAAGACAAATTCTCAGCTCGGAGAACAGAACCACGATGATAAACAGATGCCTGATGAAAAATTCGAACACTGTACAGCAAATGCAGAGCATGAAAACATGGGAAGGGTAAAGGCATGGAAACTACTGGCGGTCTGTTACAAATGGTCCGCGGAATGCTACACTCGTCAAAAGTTTACTGGGGCAGGACTGGGCCGCTATTGCAGGATGGGATAAGAATAGTTAAAATGCTGCTACACCAATTAGCAGAGTCAGAGTGCGCTGAAAATTTACTATGGCCGGCTGAGATAATAACAATTAGTTACGTCAGACTCGCCTACTAAATATCATCATGGCAGGCTGGAACAAGTCGTGACAATAACTGCGAAGGGCATGACTTTAAATAATTAATTGATAGAAGAGTCAGCCTGCTTGAGACGCTTGTAGCAGGCTATGACATTATATATCTAATCAGAGGATAGTAGAGTCAGCTTGGGAGAGGAAAACATTGTGATAGATGGGGTAGCTGAATATCAAATCATGACAGGTTAGTCTGGGATGGAATATCATTGTAGCACCGGTGGCAGTAGAATACCTAATAGTGACAGTAGAATAATATTAAGTAGAATTAGGAAATAAAAACTTAGTGACAGAAGTAGAACGACAATGGGAGCTGGAGTGGTGTAATTCTGACTAACACAGTTGGGCATTCTGATAAGCGAACAAAACATGATTAAAGAAAAGGTATGAAGTGATGAGTTTAATTCATTTAAATGTGAGCTGCTCCATTTTTACAAAGCAAATCTTAGCAGGACTTATACACTTAATGGTAATGTCCTAGGCCGTGTTGCTGAACCAAGAGACCTTGGAGTGCAGATTCATGGTTCCTTGAAAATGGAGTCGCAGGTAGATAGAATAGTGAAGAACGTGTTTGGTATGCTTTCCTTTATTGGTCAGAGCATTTGGAGGTCATTTTGCGGCTGTACAACAAATTGGTTAGGCCGCTGTTGAAATATTGCGTGCAATTCTGGTCTCCTTCCTCTTGGAAATATGTTGCGAAACTTCACAGGTTTCAGAAAAGATTGACAAGAGTGTTGCCAGAGTTGGAGGATTTGATCTGTAGGGAGAGGCTGAACAGGGTGGGGCTGTTTTTCCTGAAGCGTTGAAGGCTGATGGGTGACCTTATAAGGGTTTACAAAATTATGAGGAGCATGGATAGGGTAAATAGACAAAGTATTTTCCCTGGGGACGGGGAGTCCTGTACTAGAGGGCATAGGTTTAGCGCGAGGGCGAAATATGTAAAAGAGACCTAAGGGGCAACTTTTTCACGCAGAGGATCGTACGTGTATGAATGAACTGCCAGAGGTTGTGGTGGAGGCTGATACAATTGCAAAGTTTAAGAGACATTTGGATGGGTATATGAATAGGAAAAGTATGGAGGGATATGGTCCGAGTGCTGGCAGGTGGGACTAGATTGAGTTGACAGAACGGTCTGTTCCCATGCTGTGCATCTCAATGATTCTATAACTCTATGCCATGGACACTGAGGTTCGGTGGTATTCAAGAATTTGCTTTCTGAATGTCACGGTTTTTGTTTGCACATAAAAGATCTACTTTTTGAAACACTCTCCGCATCTCCTGATGTTTGTCGACATTTTGTCCATGACAACTGCAACTTTGGGTGCAGTAAAATTGTGGCGAGCGCAGCTCTGTGGCGCAATGAAAAGCGTGTTAGATTTCCACAACATTGGCAAATTTGCTGTTCAATGTTTTGTGGGTTTGAACTGCACCAGAATTGGAGTTTAGTTCAATTTTCACCCGAATCATTGATTCATCACCAATTCCTGTCGCCTGGAGTAATTCTCCCTGCTACTGACCAAAGGAAATTCCTTACATTTTTGGTTGTAAGTTTTTACGGAATCATATCGTTTGAAACATGATCAGACCAGAATCTGATGCTTACCCGCAAAACCTGCAAATTTCATTCAGAAACCCACTGTCTGTAAACACATTTCCCTCCCAAAGTTGCACAGAAATTTTCGATTGCTTAAATGTCTTTATCCAGTTGTGCGACAGGTTGTTGTGGATGTGTTGGTGAAAGACATTGACGCGTGTGGTCAGCCATGATGATATCAAACAGCGGGTAGAACAGGTGTTTGGAATAGCCTCCTCCTGTTCCTCTCTTTATGTGCCGTTTCTTAGAGAGGGTTTTCGACAATAACCTGATGAGGGCAATGTGAATCTACGCTATGGAATGTCAAAGTCCTCCCTTTACCCCATCGCTCTCACAGCCAGAGTGGACAGCTCCTATTGCAGCTTTCGATCAGATAGTGAAGGATTCTCTCAGGCGCTCTGTTAGACTGCAAGCTCCTTCACACAGGTTTCCAACTGGGTACATGGAGCAAGCAAAATTGTGCATATTGGGATTCACGGACAGATTTCCACTATGCTGGGCTCCAGTTCTGGTCACATGAATTTCTGACATGCTGACTCTTTCTGTGCATTCTTCCTACTTTACAATTTAAACTGTAATTAAGTTTATTCTTTCATAACATTCTTACATATTCAATATTCATGGGAACTGTGCAACGTGTTCTTGGATGTAGGAATGGTGAAGATTATTGATGAATGCAATAAGTTTCCTGTTACCTGTCTGAACTTTCAGAAGCAAATTGGTGAAGTTTCATTGATTCGAATTCTGTGCCGATTGAAGCTGATAGAAAAAAATGCCCTGCGACAGCGGCAATGTAACATTGTCTGTTAACAGCGCAGGAAGCAACAGAAAGCCATTTTTCATAGTCGTCTATTTTTCACATTTTTGTGTCCCGTTTGTATCGTTTTCGTGAACCTGTCAGTAATCACAGTTTCATGTCAGTTTCACCTTGTCGGCATTAGCTTTAATTTCAGAACCAGATAGTTCAGGAAAATGAAGAAGGGTGATTGACTGAAGTATCAGTGGGGCAGCACATCACCACAAACGATCATACAGTGTTGTGGTTCACTGGTTAATACTGCTGCCTCAGCAGGGTCCCAAGTTCGATTCCAGCCTCAGTCGACTATCTGTGTAGAGTTTGCATATTCCTCCTGTGACTGTGTGGGTTTCCTCTGGGTGTTCCAGTTTCCTTTTGCAGTCCAAAGATTGTGCAGGTCAGGTGAGTTGGCCATTCTAAATTGCATTGGTCAGAGGGAAAAATGGTTCTGATTGGGTTACTCTTCGGAGGGTTGGTGTGGACTTGTTGTTCCGAAGGGTTTGTTTACATACTGTAGGGAATCTAATCATGACAGCAGAAGTAGAGCAGTTGAGTTAAATTTTTCGAGGTACATGTTGGTCACGTGACCAATTCGCTCTCTGCGGCTCCAGTCACGCAATTGTTCAGCATCTCCTACTTAAAGGTGCGTAAAATGCCAAAGTTGCAAGTGCAATGCTAATCTCAAGATGCTGTTACTGACATTGACCCGGGATTATTGAAGCATTCCACTGAAACGCAGTTGAAAACAATGTTGAGTAAAGTAGCATTTATTTGAAAACTCCTATTTCTGACGTGGGGAAATAAATTGTATTCAGAAACATGCCAATTATTAAATGGAAATCTGCAAATATTGCCCAGGTGAATATCTATCTCTGGATAGAGAAACAGAGCTTAAGTTTCAGCTTGATGACCTTCCTCAAATCGCTGACCCAGCACAGGATTAAATCCTGGGAAAGTCTGTTTAACTCGTTTCATATCATTCCATTTCCTGCGATCTGCACAGCTCAATAAACCAATCGAAAGTATTAGACTTATCACATTGTGGAGTTTGAATGTTGTCAGTAAACCTGGTAAAGGATTTGAAAAAGTAATTTTGCTGTTAGGAGGAACAGGATGTCAAACTGGAATCAGGTTGAGTCTTGTCGCAGGATTTTCCAAACGGAGATCAAAGAGTATTAAATGGACTCACTCCACTTTCGGTTGTTTGTGACCATATGTTCAAGGAAACAGACGGCAATGATAATGATGTTTTACGTCGACAGGCCAAATCTTGCTCACTAGAGACACCACAGTTTTACAGATCAGGAGAGCGGGGGAGATGATGATCTTTGTGGAAACCCGAGACAGTGAGGGAATTAATCCACGCTGTTTGTCACATTTTTCTCATAAAACAGTTAATCAGTGGACTGAGCTAACCGGCTTCCATTCAATGCAGAGTTAAACCAAACAGCTCAGTACATTTACATTACGTAAAATTTCATGTGGAAGGAGCGCTGCACCTTCCAACTCCACCAGCTCTTCTTATACATCACATTTTCAGTTGCAGATTTATGCAATTTCTTTCTTATGAATGTTAACCAATTTGTCAGTGTTTCCCTTTTGCATCCCCATCCAGGCAGGCCAGAATCCCCGTCGCTATTAAATTCACTCCTTGCGTGCCTGCACGCCCTTTTTAAATATTCTGGAATCAGCTCCTAAAGTGTTTTTATTTCTGAAAATTCATCTCCGAATTCAATAGCTCTCAAAGTAAAAAATTGCCTACTCCAAACTTATTCATAGTGCCCAGTTGGGTTTGAAGCTCTCGCCTCGAGTTTCCACTCACCTAAACGAGGGATTTTCACTTGTATTTACTCTTAACAACTTCACATCAGCTGGATAACCTATTTTCGAACATAACTAAGTATTTCCCGCATTAATCTTTATCTATCCCATCATCCCATTAAAGATCTTCTTTTCTTCGTGGCTTTATCTCCCAGTAAACCTCATTTCCATCGTTTCTACCAACATGCTATCGAGTGAACTTTGGCCATGTCAGTTCAAACGTCTTTATCTTCCTGTAAACGCCGCCAGTGTCATTCATTATGTTTTTATAAAGCAGTAAATTTCGACCTGAGAAAGGATGCTGGGTCCAATTCAATGCATGAAAACTCACCAGTTAATATATTAATAAGTTAATATATTAATAAGTCATTAATATAATAACTTTTATTATTAATAAGTTATTAATATAACTTATTAATAAGTTTGTAATAAGTTATGCGAACTTATTACTGACACAGGAAAGATGGAAGCAATTTCAGTTACAGCGGAATCGATCGGCTGAAACAGCATCGTGTCAAACCCCAGTCACATACATGGCTGTTGTTCTTATATTTATTTTTTCTTTACGTGTGCAGAAGTAACACAGTGAGGGATCAATTACAATTGCCAGGTATGCATAAGGGGGCGAATGAAATGCTGAAGTTGTGAGATCAGAGCAGTTTGTATTGACATACACCATTCACTGTTCAAATCTCAGACTCAGGAATTAGACAGAGAGCGATTTTCAGCGAAATCTGAGCAGGGAAGCTTACCCCAACACGTAACACTAGTTTGTGTGGTTACTCTGTTGTTTATCTCATTTGTGTTTTATGCCTCATTGAGGATTGTGAAGTTGTCCCCTTGTACAAAAGTTCCGTGCTTTTGCACCATTATACAAAAGATGCAGTACAATAACACCCAACATTGATTCAGTCTACTTGTACAGATATTGACCCCTAAAAACAGCACTTATGCACTCTCCTCGAGTCTGGAAAACAATTTGCAACATTCTCGCTCTTATGGCTCATTTCATTCTGTCGCCTTCTCTTCTTCACGGAATTCGATTCAGCAGGTCTTGTCACTGTATCATTTCTTTGTGTGTTCAGATCATGTGAGCAGAATATCACGGTGGAGTGCCCTGGGTCCATAACACAGAAGCCAGACCAAACTCGTGGAACCGTACTCTGCTCTTAATCATTTCATGAACACCAGGAAGAAATATCTAAGCTCTTCAAAATTTATTAATCTGTTTTTCAGAAGCTACATAAACAATTCCAGGTTTCTGCATTTGGTGTCACACGGACAAAGAGATAAATGCTGGAACCAGTTGAGACTGTCCGCTCACCTACATCCATTTTCTCCCCGGGAGGTGTTCAGATGATGGTCTGAATCGGATTCTTCTAAAAAGAATAATCTTTTTATCCATTAATTTCTGGTTTATGGGCCCACCAGTCTCCGCTGGGTCTCTGTGTTCGCGTTGACCACAGCAGTTTCCCGCAGTCTACAACTTTTTGTCGCATGTACCTTCGAGGACGACATCAAAAAATATTCACTGTTACTGTGTGATACTCTACCAATGGAGCCAGCTCTACCAATGGAGGCAGCTCAGTCTGCTGGGATGGGATGAACAGCACAATCCCGCGTGGGGACGTTCTACAGATACAGCGAAACAACACAGTGCACTTCATCATTCAGATCATACCAGAGTGAGAGCGCTCAAAAGGCCAATTGGTCATTCGCACCTGAGTCAGCTCGCCAGTTACAAAAGATGGGTTAAAGCAGAAACACTGGTGATTGGATCAGGTTCAAGTGGTTACGTGATGTAGGAAGCAGAAAAAGATGCACTGTGAAGCGATTGAGATCTGTCTACAGGAGTAGCAAATATGTTGTACAGCGCAGAGGAGAGCTTTGAAGTCTTGAATTCTGGTTGATGGCCGATCATGCTTTCACTAGGCCACGCTGCTATAGAAGATAATATGTCAGTGTCTGTCGGAATTGTGATGTCGCAGGCAAATATCACCGTTATACTGCAGGAAATTCCTTTTACCAATGTGACGACACTGTATGTAAAATAGCTAAAATATTGAACACTTTCTCATATATAATTCAACTCCATCTCAGTGTGTTGTATTGTCTCCTTTCCACTTTACCTGTCATTGTGCTTGCACTGAAGTTTATTTGCTCCTTTTGAATGTCTTTTAAAGTCTGGGTGATGTGATGCAGTTGTACTCACCCATCACCTGACAGAATTTTCCACTTCACTTCAGCCCGTCCGAACCTCGCTATTTGATACCACTCCCATTGTTTACGTGTTAAGCACTCGTCTCAGATCCAATCTGCCCTCACCCAAAATAAACGCAAAATATAGTCACACTCTGATCACTGCAATCCAGGAGCATCTTCACTCCAAGGTCTGAGAGACAAATGGGTGGGCTGTGGGGTTGTGGGGAGATAGCTGGAAAGCGGTAGTTAGATGAAGGTGAGGGAGAAGATGATAAGTCAGAAGGAGCAGTGATCAAATGGGTCCAGAGGGCGGTGCCTTTTTGGAGGCTTGGGACTTGGGGGAAGGAAAATGAGGAAACTGTTCAAATCTACACTAATCCTTTGAGGTGACAGAGTCCCAAGACTGAATATGTGGCATTCATCCTCCAGGCATTGGGTAGTTATCGTTTGGCGGTGTACGTCTTTGATGGATTAGGTTGGGGAGTTGAATTGTTCAGTGACGGGATGGTAAAGGTAGTGGGTGCGGGTCTCCCAGAGATGTTCTCTGAAATGATCTGCAGGTAGGCGTCCTGTCTCCCTGACGTAGAGGAGGCCACACTGGATGCAATGGATGCAGCAGGTGACATTGGAAGCGGTACAGGTGTAACTCTAACGGATATGGAAGGATCGCTTCGGGCCTTAGACAGAGATGAGTGGAGTAGTGTAGGCACTGGCGGGCATCGTCAACCACGTGGGAAGGAAATTTGCGATTACTGAAGGAGACCAACTGGGACTTTTTGAGGTGGAATTGGTCATCATGGGAAAAGATATGGTGAAAGCGGAGGAATTGGGAATAAGGGATGGCGTTTGTACACGAGTTGGGGTGGGAGAAGGTGCAGTGTTGGTAGCTGTCGGAGTCAGTGGGCTTGCAGCATATGTCTGTAATTAGTCATTCGCTGGACGCGGTGAAGGACAGGTTAGGGCACGGGAGGGAATTTGCCAAGATGATCCAGGTGAATTTGTGGTCGGCGTGAAAGATGTTGGTAACGTTGGTGAACTTTTGAACCTCCTCATGGGAGTACGAATTGGCGCCAATGCATTCATCAATTCAGTTGACGTGCATAGGTGGTATCACGAACATAGGTGGGGATTTCCTGGAATGGGGAGATTGGAAGGGGTTGTGGTAGGAAGAGATGAGTCGATTCGGACAGGCGCAGGCTGAGACAACAGGTCTTAGGAAGGAGGTAGAATCGGGCAGTGCGGGTTTCATGGACAATGAGGTTGGAGCCTGTGGATGGGAAATTCCCCAGAGGTGATGAGATTGTGATGGCCTGGGAGATGATGGGAGGTGAGGCTGTGATTGGGGGCACTAGGAAGAGGTGTCAGCGAGTTGGCACCTGGCTTCAGCAGTGTGCCTACAGCCGACTCACAAACCTCATTCCTGATGAAGGGCTTATGCCTGAAACGTCGATTCTTCTGGTCCTCGGATGCTGCCTGACGTGCTGTGCTTTTCCAGCATCACACTGTCAACTATTAATTATTGTGGTTTCATTTCACACTACCAGGTCCGTGCTGTCTGTTTGCCTCCAGAAAGCACTGTTTTCGTAACTTGCTGCACATCTGCCAATCTCAAACAAAAACAGAAATTGTTGTAAAACCTCAGCAGCGCTGGCAGCTTCTGCGCAAATGAATCATGGTGAACGTTTCAGATCCACTGGTTCCGTCCCTGCACAGATGCTGCCAGACTTTCTGAAATTTTCCTTCAACCTCTGTTTTATTTTGATTTTCAACATCAGCAGTTCTTTCGGTTTTTGTTTCTTATTTTCTACCAATATGATTTGGCTAAAGATTATGTTAAATGTTTTGAATATGACTGCGATAGAATGGCTGTTTCCACCAGCCTGCTATTGCTACTTGGTTCGCGTGATCAATGCATTTCCACTTGGTTACCGTTCCCTACAGCTGCACTGAATATAAATTGACAAAATATGGTACTCTCTCGGATTGGTAATCAGGAGCGAGATTGTTTGAATTGTTGAAAAAGTAAGATAAACTGAGAAAATACAGAATATTACATGGGGAAGGGAAATAGAGAACAGTGAATGATAGTGTTCTGACAAAATTTAAATGTCATAGCTCAAGATTCAGAAAATGCTATCATTCACAAACATACCACAATATGAAATGTAAATTTTGGTATAAGCAATGCAAGCAGATTACAAAAGCTTAGTCTTCAAGTCTTGCTGCAACTGTTTTGGTTTTAATGAACACACACATGGGGTTCAGCGCTGTCATGTTCTCCTAAACTGGAGAAGGAAATCGTTGCCTTCGAGGATACGTGGGCAATGTTCACTGATTCATCCCATTATTGGCAGGACTGTCCTCTGGAAGCATATGAGTACAATTATTCAATGCTCCATGGAGTTTCGAATAAGAGGTGAAGGGAATGTCTCCATTCACAAATTAATCACTCAGTAGAACTCAATACAAGGACACATGTTTCGCGTGGGCAAGTGGGCAAGAACACGGAAATATGATACACAATAGCTACGATAACTACTATGTGGAAAGTGTTGAATTCAGATCCATGGTGGCCTTTGATAATGATACTTTGGTCTGCACTGGAATGACTATAGCCCGACTATGATGTATTTGAACTTCAGTTACCTTTAGAAATAGCTGAGACTCACGCAGATCATGGAGATTTAGAGAAATCATATTTAAAAAGCAAAAAGTTCATCGCATAACTGTGAAATCTTTCAGGCACCCTCCGTTGGAGCTTTGTGTGTAATCATTGACCTCACTCTCCACGAAAGATATGTGAAGAGTTTAGAAAGGGCACAGACGCTGCTTCCTGGATAGCAAGATATTAAGAATCCCAGGGACACGGTTTACTGAGACATAAAAGCATCAGAAATTTATAAATGGTTTCATCGGCATGATAGAGAGAATGAAGGAGTTTATTCACGAGATGTGGAAATGCTGGACCAGATACATGCAAGTTTAAACGGAAACAAAAGAGATTTTCACATAATGTGAGCTTTGAAGTGATGAAATCCTGGAAGTTCCCTCGTTCGAGTGAATCAACAACTTCAGTTAGAGCTTCAAACCATTAGTGAATGATTGAGAAAAGATTGGATGAGAGTTTCTTCCACTCAAAAAAGTTATTGAAATCCTGAATGACTTTCCGGAAATAAAACGTAGATTTCTGATTTCATAGTGTTTTAAAAGAAACACGAACTAACATACAAGGAGGGAATTTACCATTGAAAGACAGGAAAAGCGTGGGTGTGGATTAATGTCGAATTTGGCTTTTATTCAGAAACAAACACATTTCACGAACACACACAGCTGAATAAGATTGAGTATAAAAAGTTCATGGATTTGAAAGGTGTAGCGTTTTTTTCAAGGTGAAGCATTGAAAATGGGGCTCATGTCCTAAAATAACTGCAGACCAAAGTTACAACCAAATGAGTAGCAATTTAATCGTCACTTGGAGACGAAACACCTACTTTAAAGATTTGACCACATTCACAAGATGTTATTTCATGCTTTCTTATCTCCACGCAAAAGTAGACCCTGTCTTTGTTTGTATTTTCCAACCTCTGTACTTTTCAGCAGCACACCATTGCAGCTGAAAGATGCTCAAACCAAAATTTAATACAATATTCAGACGGTCCTATGCGATCATTCTAATTGTTTTGATTATTACAGTGACCTTTGCGAGTTTGCAACAAATTGTGTAACATGAAACCAGTTCAACATCTATTTTGCCGGAATTTAACGCAGTGCACATGGGAAACGTCATCCATCTGCTGAAAAATCACCTTCGGCTCTCTCTCCACACATGTCTCTACACGTTTTAGATATTGGCAGTATCTTTGTTGATCAAGGAGTCATTATCCAGAAAAGGTCCTTTCACAATCCACAAAAACTGGTAATTTCCCACAAACTTGGCTTTGCTCAATATCACCTGTCATTCGTACCCCTCAAGACGACGACAAATTGAAGCTGCTTCATGTGAGGCTCAGACCAAAACCTTCGGCACAGCACCGTCACTATTCTGGAACAGAGATACCATGCACTGGTCACCTGCAGCACTGGAGCGACACATTAATTCTTGCCTCAAAATTCCTGGTTGTACCTTAACGGTAAGGAAACCGATTTTCTCTGAATCCATGGCTGGTATACGATCTTCTTCACCAGTGGTTTTGACCCCGTGTGAGGCAAGTGGTGAGCTAATCATTGCAAAGATTGGTAGTTGTTAAAATGTACAACTTCAACTTTTGCCTTCACGAACCCATGAGTCTTTTATTTTGTTTCTCATCTGTAGAAATCTTAAAATCTTCATCTTGAACAGACTCAATGACAGATCTCCATTGTGTCTTTGGCATCAAATTCGGAAGTGTAAACCCCCTCTGAACTCTTCCACCGCGGTCCGCTGTTTGGGAAGTGTTCCAGTTGTGGGAAATGGACTTCCCCGTGTGTCACCTGTTGCTCCCAGCATGCGCTCTGGCACTGCACTCATTTTAGTTCTGACACTTGTTCACTTTGTTGCTGTGATCATACAGTGATTTGGTGTCCCACGGCCCAGGAAAATGATACAGTTCAAGGTTTTTGCATTGTTGAATTCAATTGTCAGTTTAGCCTTATTTGGGATTTTGTAATTGTCTGTTCTGTACAAAAGTGCGTGTCAAAGATATCTGAGCTGAAGAAAAGTGTTCGGAATAATGACATTGATATCAATGTCTGGAAAATGTTCCTCCAGTCTGGAAAACAATTCCTAATTCAGGAGGTGCAAACGGGCTCTTCATTCCGTTGACTTCAAATCGTCACAGAATTCAACAGAACTTGTTACATAGTAATTTCTTCATTTTTGTTCAGATCACTGTGAGCAGAGTGTCACAGTGGGAGTGCGCTTGCCCCACAACCCAGAGGTCTTGGAAATGTACTGCGCTAATTATCATTTCACTAATACCAGGGAGAAATATCTGCTGCTCTGCATTATTTACACAATTCACTTATTCATAAGATCACGCAGGAGCCGGTCTGGATGGCGAGCTGGCCGAGAGGTCAAAGCGATAGGTCATTAATCGTTTGTGCTCTGCACACGTGGGTTTAAATCCAACTCTTGTCTCTGTTACCGACGATTTTCATTGTAGATGACGACAGCTGACGTCTTGAAACTGTCACCCCAATGGTTAGTTTCTATGCATTATGCAATTATAAAATCTCAAAGAATAATTTGAGCCTATTGCCTAAACTGCATTGAAATGTGGATAGCATTGGGATAATGAAAAGTCATATGTTTCTCTTTTCCAAGTCAAGTTGCTGGGGGCATGGACAGACTTACACATCGGTCTCGGCCTTTCCCCTTGCTCTCCCCATTGGTGAATGCTGGACATAAGACGCAGATAAATGCAAGATGTGGGAAGCAAGCTCCGTCTCGTTATGCACGCATATATGCATCACATTGAACTATGAACAACTGGAGAAGTCAGCATGTTAACTGTAGGGACTGAACCTAAACTGTGGATCAATAACCACAGATTAGTGCAGCATAAACATCAAAAATGATTTCAAGTGTCATTAAACGCATGTCATTTACAGACGTTTCATTCTAATACCCGTGTGGCTGAAAGAAGAAGACACCACATTTTAAGGTGGATGACAACGTTCCCAATTTTGTCTTGAAATTGAGATCTATTTGATAATTTTGCACAGTGAACAAATTCAATTTAAATAATACGACCCACATTCCCTCACATGGAATAAAAATGTGATTTCATTACAAACATTGTCCTTGATAAGGAGCAGTTACTCAACATGACGAATAGGATGTAATTTTTATTGAACATATGTCGATTAGCACCATTATCTTACTTCGGATTGACTGCAGTATGCACATGCTAAATAAGGTTTAAGAAAGTACGTCTTTTGGAAATAATCATTCGGTGGTGATTAAAAATGCTATTAGGTACTCATGATGCAGATATTCCACCAATGGTTCCAGTGGTGGAAATGGTCAGTGTGCAGTATTTCTATGATGGTATAGGGGTTTGTGAGCTGCCAGGGATGTGAGCTCGCACCTCATCTGGAACGGCGTCTGCTGACATGGACCAGGGAGCATTGTGACATCAGGCTGGGAGTGCCAACCACACCAGGAGCAGCTTTTATTGACATGAAGCAGCAGGGAGTATTGGGACATCAGACTGGTCGATCCAATCTCAACTGACCCACTTCTATTGACATGGAGCAGGGAACGTTGCGACATCAGACTGGGAGCTACAACTTCAACTGGAGCAGCTTCTATTGTCATGTAGCAGCAAAGAGCATTGGAACGTCAGGTTGGGAGCTCCAACCTCACCTTGAGCAGCTTGTATTTATATGGAAGAGGCGGGAGTATTGGGACATTTGGCTGGGCGAAAGGATATTCAACTATTTTGATCTGAAGTAAAATAGGTTTCAACACCTCAGATGTTAATTGATTTATGAAGAATCTGTCCCGGGAAACTAATTAATTCTATAGATATTGAAGACAAGTCCTGCAAACATTTAACTCAGGAAAACGCATTGCTACAGAGGGAAATGTGAGTGATGTGTCAAGTGTTTGACTTTTCTTTTCTGGCCGACTCTGCACCAGATCACATCACTGGAAGGACATTTTCACTCATTTGATGTTATTCAGTTTCCTGCAAATATGGGCAGGTCATTAACGTAATCTAAATCTGAAAATTAATGGGAATATGCGATGTTATGATTAGGCTGGAGTTTACATCTAATTATGGCGTGAAACGCAGCAAAGTCAGTTGTAATTTCCTCGAACAGCAGTGACATCACTAACTGGCTGATCAGATTGTGAATGGTAGTTTTTTTAAGGACAATTTAAAGTGAAGCAATGATGGTAATTATCCTTGTTCTTTTTCACCTTGTGACTGTTACTGCTATTGCTCGTGTCCTTGTTTGCACCACAGCTCGGCAGCGTGTAAAATCTCAGCTGTGCATCTGGCCAATGGTACAACCATTCATATAGCCGGCTACTGATCAGGTGGTTGTAGTTTCGACTTTTTCTTGGCGCAGTCGCATTGAGGAGATTCATCACGCATTCAAACTAATTTTTCTTGCGACACTGAGGTGGATTATATTTGAAACTTTAATCTCCACGAACGAAAATTATTTCACTGACTTCGATCAGTTAAACTTTACCAAGAACAATCAGAGTTAAAAATTCTACAGCACCAGGTTGTATCGAACAGGCGTATTTGGAAACACCAGGTCTCGATGTGCTGCTTCTTCATGTAAGTGGTTATCAACTGTGGGACTCTAATCTGGCTTTGTTTGATTCTTAAATTTATCCACCCAAGTCCAACACCAACACCTCCAAATCATGGGTAACATCGACACAACGAACAGTCGGTTAAAGTCCAGATGATCTTCCAAAAGATCGCACATATTGACACACACATCAATATTCTGCAGAAAGACACCCGCCGGATAAAGAAGTGGCTCTCTGAAAGCTAGTGCTTCCAAATAAATCTGTTGGACTATGCCCTGATGCTGTGTATGTTTTTTTTAATTTTGTCTACCCAATTCAAAACTGGCACTTCCATATCATAGAGAACATTAGTCATGTTAGAGGGCAGTCAGAGAAGGCAATCCTGGAATAGCCCGACATAATGCTCATAGATACGTTTCGTTTTCAGAAACTCAGTTTTGACAGTTTTTTGAAATTCTTTGGAAGGGGAATCAGACGAGAATGGAGGATGAACTGTCCGACTGTGCAGAGAGAGGGAAAGCAATTTTCCCTTCTTTCAAGAGCTGGGGTACTGACTGATCTATGGCATTAAATAGATTCCTGAGGAGCTGCTCTCTCTGACTCAGGAAAAAGAAGTCCTGATTCCTGAAAGGTAATGAAATCCAGGCCACTCAATTAATGTGCCTGATACTAACCACTAGACCACCAGGGATGAAGGCAGAAGAAGTTGCACCGTCTCTTCATAACGCAGTGTTTGGAATTATGTCACTGCTGATATGTTTCCCTTCAAAAAAGATTGAATTATCGAGTGTTTACAGCACAGAAATGTGTCCCATCATCTCACTTCCCAGCACTTGGTCTGGAGTTTAGTAAACTCTGATGTTTCACGTGTTCATCACAATGCTAATTTCTCTTGAACGTTTTAGTCTCGTAAGACACAATAAATGGGATTGAAGTTTGAGATGGGAAAAATGTGTTCAGACTCAGTCGGGGAACTGAACCACATTTTTACCCACAGACTGAAGCACGCAGACACATTTCCCCAGAGTGACACAGGCCTCGGGAGAAAACAAGCAGAAAGTAAGATTTCACCCACTTGGCTGATGTTGTCCCATTTCAGACTTCAACACCAGTGTCTGGTTACAGCAAAGAAAGGAAGCATTCAACCCCTCCCGTCCCAGTGTTACTTGCCTATTCTTTCCCCATCACTTAGTAGTTTATACTGCCTCAACTCCTTCTTGCTGCCAAACTGGATCATTGCTCACGCCCGCTATTTCCTGTCCTGCTGAACGGTTTTCCTCAAGTGCTTGGAATGAAAAACAGGAATAGGCTATTTCAAGCACTTTTCTCGTTTACAAGGCCAGTGTTATCACCAGAGAGCCAGCACATTGCTATCTCAGAGAGAAGGTCTCATACATAAGAAACTGCAATGCAACAGATGATTGGATAGCCTCAGTATTGTAAACCAACCAACAAGACTGGAATAGGGCCGAGGGGATCATGCACAGAAGGATGGGAGTGTAGAATGACGAATCTCATGGTGTCCAGGTTGGTGTTAACAGAAATCGTCCCTGGTAGTATATTGATGAGGATTCAATGCTTTCACTGTCATAGCTTGTTAAATGTTAACGTTTACAGTAATCAATATGAAATACTACCAGATCTTTCGAAGCAGAATGATGCTGTGCAGCAGACAGAATCGCATCCCTGCATGCTGCAGTTCCATATCAGCAATGTCAGCTGCTAACAAGAACGGAGGAGGCATCAGAAAAATGGAAGGGGAATGGTGGCTTGTGAGAGTTAACTACATGCCGAGTGGAACCAGGTTCAATGTCGATACTGATTATTGGTTTTGCTGTTTACCTTGGTATACTGATCACTCCGGATTGTTTACCCACATTATCTGCCCTTTGTTAGTTGTCTTTGTACATTTCATCTCGGTTCAGTGTTCCGGGGGGACCATGCATTTTTAATTTGGCACATTTTACTCAGGTCGGTTTTCCAGCTTCATATTGAGGCCAACAATTTTAGGAACAGAAAGACACCATTCAGACCATCAAGTCTGCTCCGCTATTGAAGTGTTTCATGTCTGATCTGATAACCTTGAACTGCACATTCTTGCCTTTCCACACAACGCTCGATGTCTTTGCTGTTTGAAGATCTGCCGATCTCAGTCTGATTGCACCTAATGAAACTTCCTCAATCGCCTTCTGCCACAAGAAATCCAGAGATCCTGAACTGTCTGAGAGAATAAATGCTTCGTCATCTCTGTTTTAATTGTGAGATCCGCATTCTAATATGAACTTAAAAATCGCACAACACCAGATCATAGTCCAACAGGTTTAACTGGAAGCATTAGATTTTGGAGAGCTGCTCTTTCATCAGGTGGATGTGGAGTACACAGTTGTAAGATACAGAATTTATAGCAAAAGGTTACAATGTGACGTAACTGAAATTATACATTGAAAAATATCTTGATTGTTTGTTAAGTTTTCCATCTGTTAGAATAACCATGTTAGGTTCACTTTTTCCTTACGCATATCGCATAACTTTGTTTTCATAGTTACATTCTCAGGTGAACTTTAACAATTAGTGTCAATCCAGATAATGTGCTGAAGGTGTTAGTCCCTGTGTGCTGTATCCTTGCTATAATATTTAGACTGACGCTAATCTAAAATAAAACAACACGCTCGAGGCAAGAATGCTTTGAGGAATGGTACATTGGTGAAACCGAGCAGAGACCACAGAAAGGATGAATGGTGACTGCACATCAATCAACGGACAGGTGTGCCCCTTCCAGTTGGGGAATACTTCAGTGGTCCAGGATATTCGACCTCAGACCTTCGGGTGAGCATTCTCCAAGGCGGACTTTGGAACAGGCAGCAGCTGAATGTGCCCGAGCAGAGGCTGATAGCTAAGTTCGGTACCCATGGTGATGGTCTCAACCGGGTCCTTGGGTTCATGTTACTGTACAGGTGATCCCATTACCCTATCTACACAGAAACCGTCCTACACACACACATATGCACACATACACGCATATGTACGTTTGTGGTGTGAATTTGTACTTGCAGAATTACATTGTACTTTGCTCAAACACTGCATGAATCCATGTACGTCTCTGTTAAATCATTTTATAAAATTATAGTCAGTCTAAACATTATTTAACAGACAGCAGCACACGGGGGCTGACACCAATTGTTAAAGTTCACCTGAGAATGTAATTTTAAAATAAAAACTTTTGTGCTCTACATATGAAAGAAGTGAAGCTAACATGGCCATTCTAACAGATGGGAGACTTAGCAAACAATCAAGGTACTTTTCAATGTACAATTTCAGTTACATCACACTGTAAACTTGTGTCTGCACGAGTATGTGTAAATGTTCCTTCAGCTCTGTCCATTGTGTTCCTCCTGGGAGCAAAGGCTTCCGGGGTCTCTCAGTCTGCCTCTTTGTTTATGTATCATCGGTTTATATTAGGAATGAAGTGATGATCGAGGCGAGGAGTTAACTGTGAAGGCTGTTTGAGAAGTATATTATCTGGTCTGGGAGTAACTTAGAATGTCTGGATTCGATACTCGCCTGTTTGGCCAAGACTGAGGCATTGTGGGTGTGTTCTGCGTGTGTTGGCAGGCATGATTTTTGTGTTTCCCCGACATGCTTCTGAGTTTTTATATGGTTATGCTGTGGGTGGGCAGTGTACCAGATTTTCGAACACAGTTCGCCCTTTTTTGCTTAAGAGCATGTTGAAAAGGTGCAATGTAGCCTGGACTGGGAAGGCTTTTGGGTGTTAGGTTTTCGGTGTCAGAGACATGGTAGTCAGTGTCTGAATCTGACCAAGCGTAGTTTGTGTCAGGGGAGGGGATCTCACTCCAGCGAACATGTACAAGCTGGTTTGTGAAGTGGGCATGAGTAAAAGTGCTATACAAAACCGGCAGCAGCACACGCGGAGGCCTACTCCCGGGATAATGATACCCACAACCGCAATACGGGATATTAGTTCCTCTAGCAGTTCAGTGCTCCGTGAGCCAAGCCAGGAGGTTTCCTAGGTCCACAAGCCCCAGTGGGACTCCGGTTCATTTGGGACAGCAGTAGCCAGTGGAAAGTGGTGTGTCAGGTCCGTTATATTTTCATTGGTGTCAGGGATGTAGATACAGCAGTCTGTGCCAATGAAGGCACTAGTACCCCTTTTTGGCCAGCCAGTAGTCCAGGGCCATCCTTTTTTTTATGGCAACAGTGCGATTGGCGACAGCCTCTGCATTCACCTGGGCAAGCCCTTCAGCCGTGGCATGTTATCTCCTCTAGCGTGGTGGCCAGATGATGTGCCCCTCTATGTCAAGTTGCAGGGTTTCGTAAGTGGTCACAAAAAGGGGGGTATCTCGTCTAGGGCAGTGAGGGCACGTTTTCCGCGGGGTATAAGCTTCTGGAAGGGACACGACTGGGAGTGTTAAAGAAGTGGTACAACATACCTACGTACCAGCCCATGACAAAGCCAGCTGGGGTATGGCTTGCATCCACAGACAAAATAAGTGCCATTGTAAGTTTTGAGGTGGTGGTTTTGGGTTCCTGTCCAAATATTATTGAAAATGTAATTTTGGGCAGACATGTTGTGGCCAAGTGAATCTAGGATGCTGCACTCTGCTACAGACCAGAGTGCTGCATTTGTCATGAGCAGTGAGTTAGTGCACCACCTACACCCAGTCACACATGCGGATTGCTGTCTTCTCGTTAGGCAAGTGGCTTCTCTGCGTGACCTCCGTGCAGTCGTGTCAGTGATAGTCAAGGTTGGTTGTTCATGTCAGAGGTTCTGAGCTGCGGAGAACCATCCTGTGAATTTGTCGAGGTTATATCCTACGGATTTCCAGTAGTCTGAGCCATTAGCCACATGAATGGCCGGTCTGGTAAGAAGATTGTGCGTTGTGACCCCGGGGACCTGTCCAATTTCAGCCACAATTCTGCCATCTCTGTGGTGTTAAAAGAGACTGCGCCATGGGGATCGTCCCCATGCGAATGTTCACGGACACGGGCACAGACTCAATAGCTGGTCCTGGTTTACCCTCTGGTATCCAGCATCTGCAGTCATTGTTTTTGCATACCCGTGGGCCATGTGAAGGAAATGTTCACTCACGGCTCACGCTGGATTAAGTGACCTGTTCTATGTGCCTTGTTACCGATCAGTGGTGATGTGCATGTCAGACCAAGAGTGATAATCCCGATGGCTGCAGTGAGCAGCTGGATCCCTGTGTCGTTTCTGGAGCTGTATCCTGTTCTGCTTGGTTATCCTTCTGTGGAGGCGGAGCCCTCTTTCACCGGTCGCATTCTGGTCTCCCTTGGAGCGTGACAGCTCTCGTGGTCGTGAGACTGACCAAGAGTGTTCCTTTCCATCCAGGGGAGAGAGAATCCTTTGGCAGGGACTGACTCATTTCATATTGCCCAGTTTAAACAGGTGACGTGTTTCCTGCTCTGGTGTGCATACAACAGTTTTTTTGCTTTTTTTTGTTTTTGTTTTACCCCCACACTATTGCCTAACTATTATAGTGATTATTTTTAACCCCAGCACCCATATTGTGTGTGTGCGGGTTTGAGAAACATCCAACTGGACAGTAAATCGCAGCTTTTAGCAAATTATGGTTTACAGTAATCCTTCTACTAAGGGCTTGAACGTAATCCAAGAGCGTTTCCTGTGCTAAGAGCAGCGCTGTGTCATTGGCTAGTTTAGGGGAAGTTGCCTCCCCCAGAGGTCCATCCATGACACAATTCACAAGGACCCAGGACCTGCAGTAGTTTACCAGCCCAGAAATACTTGCAGCTGCCTGTTTGTGGCAGGTAGTGGAAGCTGGGTGATGACAGCCAGTTGATCCGTGGACAGTGGTCTGAGGCCATAGGAAAGATCACAACCCAGATATTAGACATTTTCCTGACAGAGCTGCATTTGTTTGATCGACACTCTATGCCCATCCTTTGCCAGACTGCAGAGCAATGCCTCCGTAAACTGTTTGGATGCAGTAGCTGAGGAGTAAGTCGATAGCAGGCCATTGGCACACTGGAGGAAGGTGCTGGGGCATGATAGGTGAAAGGTGGACAGGGTGAGGTATACTGCAGCAACATAAACTGTGGGGCTCCACGAATACCGTTCGGAAAAGCCGGTCCATGTATTTTGGCAGCCGCCATATGTAAAAACATGAAGTTTCAGGGGCCAACTTAATGGAGAATGAGGCTGAGCAAAGTTCGATTATAAGAATATCAAGTGGATGGGGATACTGGTCAGGATAGCATTTCTGTCCGGAACTACTGGGAAACAGGGAACAACAATGGCATTGACAGACCTAAGATCTTGCACAAAGCGCTATTTTCATGGTCTTTCAAGCTTCGGGCTGGGTAAGAAGGGAGGGTTGCATGGGCTGGTTGTGGGCCCGAGGATTCCCTGTTGCAGAGGTGATTCAATAACTGGTTTGATTCCAAGTACTGCTGCGGATGATACGGGTATTGTTGTATTGTTGGCATGATTGCTCCCTATCTGAGTGTAACTGTATGTGATTGGGCGGACAATAGCTGGCCTGCATGATTCTATTGCTGTGCCCACAGTGATTACGGGAGATCAGCTGATAAGAGTGGGCTGTCGTTGGAGGAGGCAGTGCTTCGGCCTTGGTTTTGTAAAAGTAGCTTGGAGTAATGCGGGAGCACAGCGCACATAAAACTCGCTCTGTCCAATCAGTGCAACTCTACTAAGGGGTCTGCGTCTTGCCCAAATGATGTGAAGTGTATTGTTTGTTGAGTGACACGCCCTCTCACGGTTGTGAGGTCTTTGGGGAGCCACGTGTTCTCAATTATAAAGGAATTGTGCAGGACTGGCATTCGGTCCTTGCAGGCCAGTGCAGCCTGCCCTGTGCTGAGTTGCACGACTGATGCAACACCTTGTGGTCTGGCAATGTACCTGCCAGTGATGGTTAGTGGGGAGGTGAGCTCTCAAAATGAAGCCATGAGTGGAGGATATATTGATGCTGGTTCCTGAGGGGAGGACGCTGGACAATGAAATTGACAGACAAAACGGCCTGTCAACAGCACCCACGAGGCAATGGGTGAAGGATGAAGAGGTAGTTGATATCCGGGAGTTGGGAATGTCAGGAAGTGCGAGGGAAGGTTCTGGCGTGCATAACGAGGCACATGAGTCATATACTAATCTCACAACTAACAGCAGAGCAATTCTAGACTGCTCTTTCAAACGTCCTGGAGCCTTAGTTCATCTCCACTTCCCAGAAAGTGTGGAAAAGAGAGAAATAAAGAACACAATAAAGTGCCATGCAAAGTGCATTTCACCAGTCAGAGTCTTCATTAGATTACCTTTCCCTTCCGATGTCTCCAGAACAGAAATCAAAGAAATGAGAGAAAGTTAAAAATATACGACATCGCAATTCATTGGAATTATTTTCCCATTCATCAAAACACCAAATAACGACGAGTGGAGTCACCGCAGGACTTTGTTTCACAACAGCGATGAAATAACAGTCTCTCTTCGGTTCCAGTGAAAACTCAACTTGCTTGGAACAAAACTGCAGTAGTGGACCTGCTTGAGCCCGCGATTTTCCATGTGGGAGGTGAACACGACCGTTACAGTACAGGCACTGACCCCTTTGAAAGAGTCTGCACTCTCCCACAACGCAGTTAATTCTCGAAGAAGAAAACCCACCAGTTCTGCTCTGCTTTGAACAGGGCACTTAAACGCGCTTCAGCTTTGCTGCTGACCCGCCGAAATGGCACTGGTGGGATTCGGAGAGATTATCCCACAGAGACTGGAACCTGGATCTAGCACCTTATTCCGCTCGGCCACAGTAACACCCGCGCGCGCCCGCGGCCTATTTTTATATATTTTCAATTGTGTTCTTGCAATACTACAGAATTAAAATCACAAAGAAAGCATTCCGCGATTCCTGTCATGCTCGCATAGCAGCTGGGATATGACTGACTACAATAGTAATTTCGCAGCAGATAATGATAGCCCATCAAACCACACAAAAATCAATGGAATGCTGAATCTATCTTCTGACAATATTTCCAGCTACAAATGCATATGCGAGTGTGAGAATGCTGTTCCGTCATGACTTGATAAAATAGCCATGAGCTGCATGACATTACTGGAATTTCGATTCCTGCTTTGGTTAATGATTTTGCCCATTGCTCGAAACCGAACAAGTTTCACATTTGCACAGAACATGAAACACACGGGACTACCGGAGAAATGCACAAAGCTGAGCTGGCCGTGTTCTACATTATACCAGGCAGCATAGTTTCAGTCATTGTAACTGTTTTGCAGAATAAGCGTCGCAAAGAATGTTGTCCACCAGAAAAGCGGAGATAACAATACAATCCGAGAAGGAAAGATCACATTGTGAGGATGCTCAAACCTCGTGCCATAATGAGTTGGCACTTTCCGTGTCTTTTACCTTGACCGTGCAACTTGCTGCAGAGACATCTACCACCCGGGCATGAGCGACATGACTGCCACCTGAGGTGGAAGCCAGTGTGGGAATCGATGGGAAGCGACTCAGTATATTTTACAAAATTGCATGGTGCTTATTAGAGATGAAGTTTCTGTTCACGTCAATGTAAAAGCCAGTTGCTGAACATAGTAACAGAAGTCACAAGGTCTGAAAGAGGTGCTAACTGTATGTGAGTGCTCTTTGTTCTCGATGTGAGGAACACTTAACAATGTCTCGCCCAGTAATTAAATGGAATTGCATTATTTTTCACCCCGAGAGCAATTGCGTGAGCAAACTCAAAGCCAGGTTTTCAGAAAGGAAAGCAAGCAGGAAAGCTCCATTGTCGTCCAACTAAAAGGCAGCTGTTGGGGCCAGGGCAGTTTTGAACCAGTTCCGAAGTGGGGCCCTTTCACGAGGGTGGCAATTTCTAATGACCACTACACTACAGAAGCAAGCCCCGTCGGGACCTACAGTTATTCAGCGGCGCACAGCACTGACATTTGCAGCATTTCTATGCTTCGCTTTTCCATTCCAAATAGCTCGTTATTGTCTAGCGTAATTGGCATCATCGAAAAAGTAAGACAATCATGTGAAATTGCTTACAAAATATCGACAAGGATGTTGTCATTGAATCGGCTGTCGGGTGAGGCTGAATAGGCTGGGTCAATTTTCCCTGCAGCGTAGCAGCTGGGGCGTGATCTTATGGAAAGTTTTAAAATGAGTATTTAAGTATTTTACCCAAGGTGGGGCGAGTTGAAAACTGGAGAGCATAGGTTTAAAGTGAGAGGGCTAAAAGTTAAAAAAGGACCTGAGGCACATTTCCCACACAAAAAGGTGTGCGTGTTGGAATAGGCTAGCAGAGAAGTTGGAGGAGGCTCGTACACTCAGAAGATTTCAAAGGCAACCGGGTGGGTTTTTTGGATAGGAAGGTTTTAGAGGGCTGCAGCAAAATGCTGGGAAATGGCACTTGTTTAATTTTGGCTGTATGGTCAGCATGGACGAGATGCACCGAAGACTCTGTTTTCATACTCTGTATACCAATAACGTTGTGTTGATAACACCTGCTTTCAAGGATTACTTTTAGCGGGGCTTGCCGTTGCTCGCTGTGGCGCAATAGTTTAGTCTGTTCGACTGCTCACTGGAAAGATAGTCTTGTGAAACACTGCAGAAACAGAAGACTGCTTTACTTTTGCCTCGACTGACCATACTCGTTGAAATATTTCCGGATCCTCAGTTGAGGATTTTTGCAGCTGGAAATTACCTCATAATCCATTTTATCTCATACTGTACTGAGCGAATGGCAAAACAGTCAGCATTTAACTCGGAACACAAACAAAATCAACAAAATAAATGGATTTTCAGACACAGCGAAGTGTGAATACTGAATGTGATACAGTCCGAGGACATGAGCAATAAACTAATCTCACAACTAACAGCAGGATAATTACAAACTACTCATTTCTGTGTCGGAATGGAAGCAATGTACGCTGGATTGGAGTGTTTACTGTAGCAAGAGACTGATGTGGGGACAATGTGAGTAAACGCAACTCTTACTGTCAAAGTAGCCAAACACTGCTTGTTAAGGAAATTTTCATAGGCTGCTTTCAATGCATCGACCTCTCACTTAAGGCTCCAGTATGCTTCCTATGAGCCAATCTTCAGTGCAGGTTAATGCTACTGCAGAATCTTAATAATATAGTAAATGGAGACCAATATGCCTTCCACCCCGCCTTTGACCAGGAGCACTCCCAGCCTCAGCATTTCACGCACTTCTATCCCGTCATATGAGGACTTCGCCTTTACCAATCACGTTACTGGTGCCATAGATTAACTCCACCTGCTCATTTCCACCCCCACTTCCGATTTGGTATTCATGGCTGCGCCACTAGCTTTGACTGATACCAGTTCTAGGAATGGTGATTATGTGACCGGCTGCAGCAAAGGGTACTTCCTTGAGTGGGGAAGTTGATGAAGCAACGGGTTTAAAACACATTGTTAATGAATCACACAGTACAACAATATCCCGAAGTATCCTGGAAACCTTCATTTTTTCTAGAAATCTACCAAACTCATTATTCAACATGTAGTACTCTATGGAACAACCACAGCGTTTTGAGATATCGAATTTGAAGATTCAGCCAATTCTGAATTCCTACATGTCTGCTGTCACTCGCCTCATATTCCTGTTGTGTATCTGCTATTATTCCTAACATATCCAGTGTCACTTTAATTATTGCTGGTTTTAAACGGATGTCTCTGCATGACTGAGTGATGGATTTAACGTTAAAATATTCTGCATTGTTGCTGCAGTAACCTCTTTCGAATCCGAGTCACTGCAGGTAACGTTCCCCCATTTTACACCTTGTGACAAATGCTGAAGAAACACACAAAGGAATTAGTTGACTTTACGTGAACATATTCTCCGAGATTATGACTTTTTCCATCAATCCCGTCCCTCTCACATTTCTGAGAGTCATATACCAGTATTCAGACTCACTCATTCTCGGAGAATTCTCTCCCTCCCAAAATCATTTACCTCCTTTAAGTTCTCCCTCCCATTTCCCTCACAATTACTTTCACATTGCCACCTGTTCAGTCTGTGCTGTTGCGATCACAGTTGCTGGGTGACCATGGCCAAGCCTCATTATCAGGACCTTCAAACTAGGTGATCCATTTAGATACCACGGTTGTGAGATCAATCCTCATCCAGCAGCTTTTAACTGACATGGACCAGCGATTATTTAAACCTCAGACTCAGGAAATGGACACAGGGCAGCATTGAGGAAAACAACAGTTATTCAAAAAAACATCAGTTTCTGTGGATTTCCACATCATATATTTCACGCGTTCATTCGGTTCCAGCGAGACTATTGTGTGTAGTTATGCAATTCAGGTTATACCAGGGATGTGACAGCACTTGAAATGATGCGGGGAGATTTGCCCGGATATTGTTTGGGCTGAACAAGGGAGATTGGCCAAACTGGAGTTGCTTTACTTCGAGCAGAGGTGATTGAGAGGGGTTATGATTCAGATGTACAAAATACTGAGGGATTATGGATAGCATACACTGAAACACTGTGTGTTTCAATAACAATGGTTTCGATAGAGATTTTGATCACAGAGGGCTATCGATTAAAGGTCAGAGATGGAAAGATTAGAGTGAATGCATGGAAAAACGTTTTCAACCCGTGGGCCATTGAAATCTGGAACACAGTGTATGCAAGTAACTGGGAGGCAGAAAGCCACATAACTTTCTGAAGTATTCAGATGTGAATTTATGATGCCAAGACATATAAGGTTATGGGTCAATTGGTTTAAAAAGGAGTTACGACAGTGAAATGATTGTATTAAACAGTACAAATACTCTGTTCTTCATTTCGGGTTAGTAATACCTGTCCTTCCATTCTCGAAGTGGCATGTCACAGGTCGCACAGTGCTCTCTGAATCAGCGTGGGGAACTATTACAGATCCCGGGCAGACAGAGTGACAGTGAAACTGCAAAGACGTGACTTCTGCAAGCTGTAACTAGTATCTGTGTTGGAATTAAAATCTTTGGATAGTTTTGCTTCGTAATTATAGCAGGAACCTCAGGAAGGTATACATTCTACTGCACTTTCCACACGAGCTCATCATACTGAATGCCACCCATTATCGACATTATGCAGGAAAATTTCAAACAAGTCCCATTAAACAACGAGCTATTGGAAACAGAATGGTGAAAGGTAGAATGGCTTCAACTCTCAGTGCTGGAGACCACGGTGGTTTGTTTCTGTAGTGTAGTGGTCATCGCGTTTGCCGCACACGTGAAAAGTCCCCACTTCGAAACTGGGCATGAATTGCTTTGATCTCCAACTGTAGCCTTTTGCAAAGACAAGAACGGAGCTTTATTGCTTGTTTTCCCATCTGCAAACCTGCCTTCGAATTTGCTTGAACAAATCTGCTCTCGGAGTGAAATGTAATGCAATTCGATTTAATGACTATGAAAAGCACTGTAAAGTTTTTCTGCAACCTGGTTCTGATCATATGCCATTCTGTTTGAGAATGTAGTTACCGCGTTCTGATACTTCCATGAAAAGCAGTACCGCACTTGCATTCCTTGCGCAGGCGGCCGGGTTCAAAGACAGGGATGAAGCTGATGCACTGGTGTCACAGCGCACCACGAATTCCTGAACTTGTCTGACTGTCAAATGTACCCCAAAGTCGTCTCTGAAAGGCCTCGTTTGGAAGCTGTCTGTCGTGATTCAACGTGCGAGAATTGGCACCAGAGGAACTGAGTCATGTTTTGGAGCAGTTCGCACGTGAGTGGCTCATTCAATCAGCAACAGCAATGAAAGAATTTACACTCTCTGAGAAACATTTGGACTTGTGCTTTCATAGCGTCGCTAGTATGAAGGTGCGCCGCGAAATCTAAGCCACGTTGGAACTGAAATGGAGGAATCGACATAGAGGCTACAGAATGACATCTCACCCATTTGGTTTTCTATAAATCACTGACGAGCAAGAACACGTAAATGGGGAAGGCGAGTGGAGAAGTGAGGCAGTTGCAGCTCTAGTGGAAGTGCTTCTTTGTGATTCACTCAGTCACAAGAGACATGAAGGTGACTCAGGCGTGAGAGCTCTTCACATCGAGAACAAAAAGCACTCAAGGGTATTTAGCACCTTTTCCGGAGTGGGAGTGGGGTGAGGTTAATACCTTTTGACTTCTGTCACTATGTTCAGAAACTGCCTTTTAGATTGAGGTGAACAGAAACTGCATTTTTAATAAGCAGCACGGAATTTAGCAAAATTTATTGAGTCGCTTCTCGTCGATTCCCACACAAGGTTCCAACTCAGTTGGTATCCATGTGGCTCATGACCAGGAGTGAACATCTCTGCAGCAAATTGCACGGTTAAGGTAAAAGGCAAGAAAAGTGGCATCTCGAACCGGCCCCGAGGTCAGAGCTTCCTCACAATGTGATCTGTCGTTCTCGGATTGTAATGCGAACTCCGGTTTTAGGGTGTAGTACATTCTTTGGGACTCTTATTGTGCAAAACAGACACAGTGACTGAAACTATGCTGCACGGTATGATGTGGAACACGGCCTGCTCAGCCTTGTGCATTTTCCCTGTATTCCGGTGTGTTTCATGTTCCATGTAAACGTGAAATTCGACCTGTTTCGAGCAATGGGTGAAATCATTTAGCAAAGCAAGAATCGAAATTGCAGTAATGTCAAGCAGCTCATGTTTATTTGACCAAATCATAACCGAACATATATTCTCACAGATACATTTGTAGCTGAAAAGAGTCTGAGAAGATAGACTCAGCTTACCATTGATTTTTGTCTGGATTGATGGGCTATCATTACCTGCTGCAAAATTGATATTGTAGACGGGTACATCCCAGCAGCTGTGCGAGTCGGAGAGGGATCATGGAACCCTTTTCATATGACTTTGCTTCTGTTGTTATGCAGGAGAGCACAATTGGAAATGCAAGAAAATGAGGCGGCCACAGCCGCCTGGTAGTGTGGCCGGGCATTCTAAGGTGCTGGATCCAGATTCCAGTCTTGAAAAGGGCGTGGGTTCGAATCCCCGCTCTGTAATTTTTGCTGATCCACTTCAACGCTGCAGCTTGATGAAATGCTGTTTCGGTCCCCACTGTATTGGTGTTGAAAACAAAAGAAAAATGGGTTTGGTTCCCGGGTAATTAACTGTGGTGTGGGATAGTGCCAAATGTTTCAAAGTGTCTCGACTGTCATGATCATGTTCGCCTCCCGCGCGGAAATTCACAAAGAGCTCTGCTGTTCCAGGTAAGTTGAGCTTTTACTGGAACCGAATGGAGACTGTTATTTCATTGCTGTTGTGAAACAAAGTCCTGCGGTGACTCGAATCGTCGCTATTTAGTTTTCTGAAAAATGGGAAAATCGTTCCAATGAATTTCGATATGATATGTTATTGAATTTCTCCCATTTCCTTCATTTCCAACCTGAAGACATCGGAGGGGAAAGGTAATCTAATCGAGACTGTGATTGGTGAAATTCACTTTTTATGGCCCATTCTTATTAGGTTCTTTCTTTCTCTCTTTTCAACATTGTCTGGGAAGCGGTGGTGCACTCAGGCTGCAGAATGTTTAAAAATCGTACCTTCTCAGTCAAAAAAGAAGAAGTGAGCAAAATTCCAAGGCTCATCCAGGATGCGAACCCAAGAATACTCGTAACTAAGTCACTCTCCTGAAGCAATAGCTCACCTGAAATAAAGGAGCCACAACAGCACCACATTTGGCAGCTATCAATCCGGTGATATGGCTTGTAAGCTCAGGCTACTTCTGCTGTTTAGTCGTGAAAGCAGCACAGAGTTTTAATAACAGCTCCTTTCCATTCTGACTCACTTCTCCCAGGAGGCTGTGCTCGCTGCTTCTCCCGGAACCGGGCGTTCTCCGTTGATGACTGGAAGAACTGATCTTCTATTGGCAATCAGTGTCGTGGGAGAGCAATGGGAGTCCGCTCTTCAGCTCCCTATCAAACATGGGATTGTGTAGCGGGGGAGGGGTTAGTGAGGGTGGGAGTTATAGAAATTCAGGAAAGCCGTACAAAAGGAGATCGCGCATGCACAGGACCTCATCTTCTTTTGGCAACCTTGTACAAATAACACCAGCTGAAACAGATAGAAATGTACAGAAATGCTGGGAAAAAGAGAATCTCACCCAGTCAACGGGAACAGTGTCTGTGCCCTTCTCGAAGTCACGGGAGGCCTCTGCTGTCTCAATCAGCCTGGGATGTTAATGCAGCGACTCCTGTCACACACACGCCATGTGATGGGTTTACATTTTACCACGTTGCATCCAGTTCAGAGAGTAGATTTCACAACTCACATCATCCCAGACTGACATGGAACAGAAGCAAGCGATTCAGACCATCAGCTTAACACCTCCTGGAGAAAAAAATGAATGTGTAAGAGCGGACAGTCTCGACTGTTTCCAGCATTTGCAACCTGGTTCCGTGTGACAACCAAAGCGTGAACCTCGATATGTTTATCTTGCTTCTTCAAGCAGGCAAGTAAATTTTGAAGAGTATCGATATTTCTTCCTGGTGGTCATGAACTGATCAAGAGCAGAGTACGGTCTGAATTCTGGGTTATTGGCCCAGGGCACTCCCACTTTGAAATTCTGCTCATATGATCTGAACACATACAAAGAAATGACTCAGTGACAAAATCTGCTGAATCGGATTCAGTGAAGAACAGAAGCCTATGGAATGAAAAGAGGCATGAGAGTGGTGATGTAACATTATCTGTGAGGAAACTGTTTTCCAGACTCGAGGGGAGTGCACAGTGCTGTTTCCAGGGGACAATATCTGGTAAATAGACAGAATCAACGTTGGGTGTTATTGTACTGCATCTATTGTACAATGGTGGCAAAGCACGGAAAATTTGTATAGAGGGGACAACTTCAAGATCCTGAATGAGGAAAAACGCACAAATGATGTAAACAACAAAGCAACCACAGCAACTGGTGTTACATCATGGGGTAAACACCCCCTGCTCAAATTTGACTCAAAATCGCTTTTTGTCAAAATCCTGAGTCTGAGATTCGAACAGTGTGAAGGGTCTATGTTCAGAAAAACAGCCAGACGGGAACGATAAAGATGTTTGGAGCAATCTTTTTTTATTCAGAGAGTTATTGAAATTGGAGATGAATTTTCAGAAATAAAAGCATTTTAGAAGCTGATTCCAGAGTATTTCAAAAGCGTGAGCAGAGACACAGTGATTGAATTTGACAGCGAAAGGGATTCTGGGCTGCCTGGATGGCGAGGTAAAAGGGACATATTCTCGATTTGGTTAACATTCATCGGAAAGAAATTTCATAGCACCTGCAACTGAAAATGTTCAGTATAAGAAGAGCTGCTAGCATTGAAAAGTGCAGCAGCTCATTCTACATGAGACATTATAGGTTGGAAATGCACTGAGCTGTTTGATTTAGCTCTACATTGAATTAAAGTCGGTTAGCTCAGTCCGCTGTCTTACTGGTTTATAAGAAAATTGAGACCAACAGAATGGGATTAATTCTCTCATTTTCTCAGGTAGACATAAGGATCATTATCTCCCCCGCTCTCCTGGTCTGTAATACTATGGTGCCTCTGGTGAGTAAGATTTGGTCCGTCGATGGAAAACATCATTATCATTACCATCTGTTGCCTTGAACAGTTTGTCACAATCACCAAAAAGGGGAGTGATTCCATTTAATACTCACTGGTCTCCGCTTGGAATATCCTGCGACAAGACTTGATCTTATTCCAGTTTGTAACTTCTGTTTCTCCCAACACCAAAACTACTTTTCCACATGTACTGACAACAATCAAACTTGCCAAAGAGATAGATCTAATACTTCCAATTGGTTTAATGAGCTGTGCGAGTTTGCAGGAAATGGAATGATATGAAACAAGATAAACAGACTTTTTCAGAATGTAATCCAGTGCAAGGTCAGCGATTTGAGAAAGGTCATCAAGCTAAAATTTCACCTCTGTATCTCTATCCACAGACGGATATTCACATGGGAAATATTTGTAGCTTTTCGGTTCATAATTGGCACGTTTCCCAAAGACAGAACATTTACCCAAATCAGAAACTAAACTTGTCAAATAACTGCTACTTTACTCAACATTGTTTTCAACTGCATTTCAGTCTGATGCTCCAATATTTCCTGGTCCATGGCAATAGTGGTATCTTCAGATAAGCTTTGGACTCACAACCTTGGTAGTTTACGCACCTTTAAGTACCAGGCACTGACAAATTGCACTCTTCGCGCCGCAAACAGCAAAGCTGTCACGTGGCCTCCTCCAACCTTGGGAACTTTAACTTAACTGCTTTACTGTTGCTGTGATGATTAGATTCCCTATAGTGTGGAAGCATGCCCTTCGGCCCAACAAGTCCGTAGAGTAACCCACCCTGAACCATTTCCCCCTGACTAATTTTGACCAACTCAGACGGGGTGGGGGGGGGGGGGGGGTGTGGAAATGTGCAAATTCCACACTGCTACCCGAGGCTGGAATCGAACCGCAGATACAGCTGCTGTGAGGCAGCAGTGATAACAACTGAGCCACCATGATACCCCTCAAGCATGTGGTTCTGAAATTAAAGCTGACACAGACGAGGTGAAACAGACATCAACCTGCGATTACTGAAGAATCAGGTTCAGGAAAGGACACAAAAAATGTGCAAAATTGAATTCATTGAAAAATGGGTTTCTGTTGGTTCCTGCATTGTTCACAGACAATGTTACATTGCCGGTGTTGCAGGATCGGTTTCAATTCGGCACAGATTTCGAATCAATGAAAGTTCACCAACCTCCTTCTGAATATTCATACTGGCAACATGAAACATATTGCATTCATCAATAATCTTCACCATTCCTACATCCAAGAACACGTTGCACGATTTTCATGAATACTGAAGATGTAAGAATGTGATACAAGAATAAATTCAAATCCAGTTTAAGTTGTAAAGTAGTAAGACTCAAAATGCCAGATTTCATGTCCGTCACCATGTCCAGAACTGCAACCCAGCAGAGGGGAAATCTGTCCCTGAATTCCTAATATTCACACGTTTGCTTTATCCATGTGCCCAGTTGGAAATCTGTGTGAAGGAGCATGCAGTCTGACAGAGCGCCTGAGAGAAACCTTCACTTTCCGATCTGGGAGCTGTCTATTCCAGCTGTGAGACCGGAGGTGTAAAAGGGAGCACCTTGGTATTCCGTGGTGAAGATTCAGATTGTCCTCATCATATTATTGTTGAAAACCTTCAATATTTTACCCCAGCTCATCCAGAACAACCTGTCACACAAAGGGTATAATACATTTCAGCAATCATAAATGTTTATGCCACGATGGAAGGGAAAAGTTTTTCGAGACAGTGGGTTTCTGCATGAACTTTGCAGGTTTTGCGGCTGAGCAGCTGATTCTGGTTGATCATGTTTCAAACCATATGATTGCGTCAAAACTCACAACCAAGAAGGTAAGGAATGTTCTCTGGTCAACAGCAGGGTCGTGAACCCCTGACGATGGGAACTGATGATGATTCAGCAGAACAATCATTGATTCAGCTGGCATCTACACTCCGATTCTGGTGGAAATCAAACCCATAAACTATGAATAGCAACGTTATCAATGCTGTAGAAATCTAATGTGCTTTTCATTGCGCCACAGAGCCGTGCTAGCCACAATTCTATTGCTCCCAAAGTTGCCTTTGTCGTCGAGAAAATGTAGACAATCACTGGGAAAAGCGGAGATACATTCAAGGAGTAGATCTTTTATTTGTAAACAAAAAAACCTTGACAGTCAGAAAGCAAATTCTTGAATGCCCCCGAACCTCAAGGTCCATGGCACTACTTTTCACCCTTTCTTTACTCAGGTTTCTTAGCTTATCAGCACGGCCAACTGTGTTAGTCCGAATTACTTCACTCCAGCTACACAATAAACCAATGATGTTAGTTCCTATTATCACTCTATTTCTGCCACTATGGGATATCCAACATTCAACTTAATATTATTCTATTGTCATGATTTGGTATTTTACTGCCACCTCTGCTACAATGATCTTCCATCCCAGACTAACCTGTCATGATTATATATTTAGCTACCGAATCTACCACAATGTTTTCCAGTCCCAAACTGAATCTACTAACTACCGATTTGATATTGAATGTCTTATCCTGCTACGAGGGTCTCAAGCAGGCTGACTCGACGAACTATCAATTGAATATTAAAAGCCATGTCCAAAATATTTATTGTCACGACTTGTCCCAACCTGCCATGATGATATTTAGCAGGCAAGGCTGACTTGACTAATTGTTATTATCTCAGCCTGCCATAGTAAACTTTCAGCACACTCTGACTCTGCTAATTGGTGTAGGAGCATTGCACTATTCTTATCCCCTCCTGCCACAGCGGCCCCATACTGCCGGAGTGATCTTCTGACGAGTGTAGCATTCCACAGACCCCTTGTAACAAATTTCCAGTAGTATCCATGCGTATAAACTTCCCATGCTTTTATGGTCTCTATTTTCGGTACGGTGTTTGGATCGTTCATCAGACATCTGCTTATCTTCACCCCACTTTCCAGTACCTGGTCCTTATCATGTGTACTCTAGCTTCTCAAATATTCGGCTAAATACTCCTGAAATATTTTGATGACTCGTAGCTTTATCACACGTTCAAACAGTGAATTCCAAATAAGCAACAATCTCAGAGGGAAAACGTTCTTCCTATATCTGCTCTGAAAATCCTCTCGCTTGCATTTACCGTACATCCCTGGTTGTTTACACTTCCCATGAGAATTTTATTCCTATCACACATACCCATCCCCTTAATGTGCACCTTAATCAATTCCTCACTCAGCCTTCTCCGCTCTCAGATTAAGAGCCTGAGCTGAGCTCGTCCATCTTCGCCATGGCGATAGTGTCGTGCTGGAAAAGTACAGCAGGTCAGGCAGCATCCGAGGAGCGGGAGAATCGACGTTTCTGATAAAGCCTTTCATCAGGAATGAGTCTTGTGGGTGGGGGCTGAGAGATAAAAGTAAGGGTTGTGTGAAAGGTTGCTGGTAAAGTGATAGGTGGATGGAGGCGGAAAAGAAAGTGGAAGTTAGAAGGGGAAGAGATGAATGGGTCCGGAGGGTAGTGCCGAGTTGGATGCTTTGGACTGTGATAATGTGGGGGGGGGGGGGGGGGGGGGCGGGAGGGGAAATGAGGAAGCCATTGAAATCCATATTTATCCCGTGTGGATGCAGTTTCCCAAGAAAGAATATGAGGCATTCCTCTTCCAGGCATCAGGTGGTAATGGTTTGGCTGTGACTTATGCCTGAACCGTCGGTTGTCCTGTTCTACAATTCACATTACAAGTGAGATGTGAAAAACGACAGGCTTGAAAAATGGACAAAAACTTCTAGATTCAGTGTTAGAATTAGACACAGTGTAGACAGGTATCATTTGGCCAGTTGAGTCTGCATTGTGCCATCGACGCGATTCACACTCCCCTACCCTATCTTTCTCAACCCGTATTATTAATGCACCGACAAAAAATACTCCAAATGCATCACTAGAGAGAAATCAGAGTTAACATAGTGAATCAAAAACAGTTCCGATGAAGTGTCTGTTGAACCGAAGTCGTATTCCTGTTTTCCCCGAGCTGCAATTCCTACTTTTGTCTTTTATTCATAGATCTTACGGAACATTCAGGTTTTATTTGCCATCTATCTGAATTAATCTATGCCTTGGCATCACAAATTCACATCTGAATACTTCTGAAACTTAGGAGGATTTCTGCCCCTATAACATTTGCATGCGCTGAGTTCCAGAATTCAACTACCCACTGTTTCAAAACGTAGTGAACGGCACCGTGGCACAGTGGTTAGCACTGCTGCCTCACAGCGCTAGAGACCCGGGTTTAATTCCTGCCTCAGGCGACTGACTGTGTGGTGCTTGCACATTCCCCCTGTGTCTGCGTGGGTTTGCTCCGGTTTCCTCCCACAGTCCAAAGATGTGTAGGTCAGGTGAATTGGCCATGCTAAATTGCCCGTAGTGTTAGTTAAGGGGTAAATGTAGGGGTATGGGTGTGTTGCGCTTCGGCGCGGCGGTGTGGACTTCTGGGGCCGAAGGGCTTGTTTCCACACTGTAAGTAATCTGATCATTTGTCTGCGCATGCACTCAAATCTTTTCTCCTCTGTCCATAAATCCATGCCACACTCCCCCGCTCACCCCCACCCCACCCCACCCATTATTGATCTCACCATCTAAGAGAAACGTTTTTTCAATCATATCATTGATTATTTTGCACTTCTCAATCATGTCTCCTCTCAATCTCTTCTGCTCTAAGATGAACAACTCCAATCTATCCAATCTCTCTTCATAACTAAAACTATTCTTCTCAGACAATATCCTGGGAAATCTCTCCAACATCATTTCCAGTGATGTCACATCCCTGCTATAATGTGAATTGCAGAACTGCACGCAATAGTTTAGATAGAGCCGAATGAGCAAGTGAAATAAATGATGTAGAAATCCACAGGAAAATGTCTTTTAGAATAAAGGTTCTTTTCCTCAGTGCTGCCCTGTTTCCTTTTCCTGAGCCTGATATTCCAATAATCTCTCGTCCATATCAGTAAAAGCTGCTACATGAGAATTAATCTCACGACGGTGGTATTGAAATAGATTGACTGGTTTGAAGGTGAGCACGTGGTTATTCTATGACGGCGCAGAGGCGCATGAAATGCCAAAGCTGGGAGTGGTCCTGGTCAAAGGCGGGAAGAAGGGCATATTTTTCTACGTTTATTAGTTTATTAAGATACAACAGCAGCATTAACCCGCACTGTAGATTGACTCAGCGGAAGCATACTGTGGGTCACGAGAGGTCGATGAATTGGAAGAATTCTCTGAAATTTTCCTTAACAATGCGCCATTTTGTTACTTTTACTCGAAGAGCTGTTTTTGATCACATCGTCTGCACATTGGTGTCTTGCTGTCAGTAAACACTCCAATCCTGCGTACATCACTTAAATTTCAACACAGCCACATGTCATATTTTCATTCCCTCTGTGATAATCGGAATTGACAATGTCATTATCTGAGATGGAGCAATGTAGCATGGAGTTGGTCGTGCAGTGAACAAAGAAGAACAAAGAACCCAGCAAATTTGCAGCCCAGGAACTGGCCCTTTGGACCTCCAAGACTGAGCCAATCCAAATCAACTGTCTAAACCTGTCGCCCAATTTCTAAGCATCCGTATCACTCTTCTTCTCACTTACTCATACATCTGTCCAGGCGCACGTTAAATGAAACTACCATGTCAGCCTCTACTACCTCTGCTGGCAACGCATTCCAGCACCTACCACCCTTTGTGTAAAATACTTTCCGTGTATATCTTCCCTAAACGTTTCACCACTCTCCTTGAACGCGTGACCTCTCATTATTGAATGCCTCACCTTGAGAAAAAGCTTATCTCAATCCGTCCTCACTGTTCCCTTCATGATTTCGTAGACCTCAATCAGGACCCCTCAATCACGTTTTTTCTAATGAACAAAATAGTAACCTACTAAACTTCTCTACAGAGCTGGCATCTTCCATACCAGGCAACATCCTCGTAAACCTTCTCTGCATTCACTTCTAAATGTCCACATCCTTTTGGTAATGTGGCGACGAGAACTGTACAGAATATTGTAAACGTTGCCGAACCAAAATCCTGTACAATTGCAACATGACCTGCCAGCTCTTCTACTCAATGCCACGTCCGGTGAATGCAAGCATGCCATATGTCTTCTTGACCACAAGATCCAGCTGTGCATCTACCTTCAGGGTACAAAGGACCTGAGCTCCCAAATCTCACTGTTCATCAACTTTACCCACAGCTCTTCCGTTTACAGTTTAGTTGGCTCTAGAATTAAACTTCCCAAAATGCATCACCTCACATTTGCTTGGATTGAACTCCATCTGACACCTATTCGCTCAACTCTTCTGTCTATCTATATTCCCTTCATTCTTTGACAGTTCCCTTTACTTTCGGACTACTCCACCAATCTTCATGTTATCTGCAAATATAATGGCGATATTTGGGCTAGCAACCCTTGGAGACTGGAACATGGCAGGTGTTCATTCCATCCAGCCATGAACCATGTTTGGATTCCTGTTTCCAGTGAAGTGCCACTGTTTTCTAATGTAGATCACTAATTCAAACTTCGTTGTAGGAGTCATGATTTAGAAGTTTTCAGATGATACAACAATTGGTCGTGTAGTTGCCTATGATGAATAATGTCAGGGAACACAGGAATGTATGAATCAGGTGGAAAGGAAAAATGGTGAATGGAATTGAATCCAGACGAATGAGTGGTAATGAATTTGGGGAGTTTTAACAATAACAGTGAGGATTCTGATTGGTGCACAGTAACAAAGAGATCTTGGAGTGGATATTCACAGATCTCTGAAGATTATTGTACAGGGAGATCAGTTGTTCATGAGGGTTTTTGGATATTTTCTGTTGTTGCCACAGACTGTAGAAGATATTCGATCTTTAGCAACGGCCAGTTTAAGAAACAACTAAAGGAATGAGCACAAGTTTGGTCAATGCAATAATCAACATTTTTAAAAATTGGAAGACAAAAGAGGGAGGGCTGAAGTATAAATCGTAGCCCATCAAGACCGCTTCACCACTCAATGAATTTACCACTGATTCCTCTCCTAGTCATGCTGGTATGTGCCTTGGAGAGTAATTTGCAAACGGTGAAGATTCAGTACATCTTCAAACTTGTCCTTATAGTCAGTTCAGTTTTTGAGCTTTGAAGGGTCTGTCAACAAAGCCTAGATGACTTACTCCAGTTAATCTTCGAGGTGGTGAAGTCTGCTGCAATTGTGCCTTAGCAGTTAAGGGAATAAAAATTCAGGTGTTGAAAAATGTACAGTTAAGTCAATGCATTTTCGTGGAGGGTGTCCTGTTACTTCATTGGTATTGAAGCTGAACCCACCTAGGCAAATCGAGAGAGTTCTGTTAAACATCTAATTTGTGCGTTGCGGACGAAGTAGGCTTCTCAGAGACAAACGTTGAGTTAACAGTCAAACAAAAACGACCTACGGACATGTTTTTGTAGTTAACTTCTTCATATGGGCGGTTCAGGTTCTATTTCTCCTAAATAATAGCTCCCAGGACGATTACACGGAGGAATTCAGTTACAATGAAGTCATTGAATGCCAATCGAATATGATTAGATTCTCATTTGTCAGAGTTACCATTGCTGTGTTTGGTCATTCTGTGGAACAATCTGATTCCAAACACTTTCTGATTTCAAGTTCCAATTCCCATCTGCGGCTGAGATTTCAACCCATTTCCTCGCCAAAAATTTCTCCACCTGTCTTAATAATATGTAAGGACGCTGACAAGGTCAGCAGAGATTTACAAACGTGTTGCTAACTCTAAATAACATGGAGCTTCATGGAGTGATTGTTTAGGCTAGGATTGAAACAAAGGAGATGGAGGGGAGATATAATCACATAATAACAATTATAAATGTTCAATATTCGTAGGATCTTAACAGGCTAGATACAAGCAGGTGGTTTCCCTATGCTCTAAGGAGAGCACCAGACGACATGAACTCAAATTTAGATATTGCCCATTTAATTCAGAAATGAGGAGTACTTTCTTTGCTTGGGGCCAAGGAATCTGTGGCATTTTTCAGCAACCACTGTTGAGACTGTGTTGTTGGGTATTTTCAAACTGTTCCATTTGTTAATCAGAAAGATGATGAAACTTTGTCGAGGTAAGTGAGCAGAAAGGAGTTGAAGATTATCAGATCAACCATGAGTTCGTTGAATGATGGGGCAGACTCCATGGGCTGAATGGTATACTTCCTCATTTGGTCGAACGCCTTATTTTATTCGTAAGTTCAGCATTGTGAGGGGATGGGATGAAGTGATAGAAAAAGTTTTATTAAACAGATCAGACAGATCAGGATCAAGGCTCGTAAACGCAGGAAGAAGAAATGTACGCTGTCCTGTGGGCAACAAATGACATTGGCCACAGCGCAGGTGGCTGTGTACAGAAGCTGTGATTGCTGAAGAACGTTGGTAGACATTATACAGTTGGCAACTCAGTAATCACACTGGATGATTGATCGTTGTATTATTCACACACAGCAGGCATTTGTGAAAGAATGAAAGGTTCGTTTCATTGGAGAAGTTTTTTTGCGGTTCCAATTACAAGTGACTGTTTGAAATACTGGTCAGATCATTTTGTGATGTGATAGGTTAAAATACTCATTTGCAACCCCACTGGATAAACTTGTGCTCCCGATCTCTTGTTATTTGTTTCTCTTTTTTGATGTAAATTCATAGAAGGAAAAAATGAAATGTGTGGGTGGAGGTGGGGGTGGCGAGGAAGAAAAATGCGTTCGTTCTCATTACACCAATTTAATCTACAATTGAACAGAATGTCTGCTCTCACTCTTCCTTTCGACATTAGTGTCGTGTTGATTATTCGTGAATCTCCCGTGCAGTGAAGGACAAGAAAAATACTCTCGATCCAGTGTATATCAGAGTGTGAGGTGCAAAGAAAAACTGCAGTAGCGGTTTGTGAAGTTAGCAACCAGAGTGTGACTCGAACCCGTGAATGTGGAGCACATCGGTATAATAACCCACCACCATAATCTCTCGGTCTCCTCTGCACATTTTGTGACATGTGACCTCATCACGGTTCCATGCGGTGAAAGTCATGGATGAGAAATTTCCACAGCGGAATCGAATCCACACCATTGTGTTTCTGCTTTCACTGGAATTATAATAACAGCAAATTCCAATAAATAGCCATGCTCGTCAGAATGAATAGCTGTCATTGATCCATTCTGATTCAGAACTGTGTCAGAATGAAACAGAGGACAAGAATTTTCCGTCATATTCACATCTACATTTGGCTCATAATTCCTTCAGTCACTTTCTCTCTCACGTGAAGAAGCAGCCATGGAGAGGGAAGTAAAGACGATGTTGTGTCTCAATGGCCTTTCTCATGTGGCTGAACCTGATTTGGATTAAATCGCAAGAAACGCTGTTTGGTCGTTTCATATTAATTTTGCTGCAACCTCACAATGTTCATTGTAATAATCAGAAGTGAATTAGATTTATCTCATTGGAACGATTAATGTTCTATTCAAATTTGCTCCGACTTTATTTCAGCCTAAGGTAAATATTGCTTGGAAAATCAGAGGGTTAAAGTGCAAAGGAAAACCCAACAGTTTTGTTGCTCGTTGCTTTGGCAGATTTCACTGAATATTAAATGGAACAAACATCATGGGGTTTGTCTTCACATCTTTAACGCGTGTGATTAAAGCAGGTAGTCGCTCTCCAAGCAACTGGTCACTTCCTATTCATTATGTAATATCTTCCCTTCACAATAAGAAAAATCCATTTCAGTTCCATTTACAATGCTTCAGGTGCATTACTATGCCAAATCTTTCAAAATCCAGTGTTTTTGGAATTGAATCATATTCATCCGCACACGTTCACGAAGTTTCTTTACATTTTAATTCAACCAACTTCGACATTGTTTCCCCGCAATATCCAACCGATTACACCCCAGCCCTACACGTTTACCTAGCCACACGCTCTCTCTCTCTCTTTGTGAAATTTATTTCTTGTATGCCACCAAATATGCCTTCCAAATATTTTGTAAAACAGATTCTCAGAATAACAGCGATTCACTTCTAAGTTGTTCAAAGGTTTTATCAAAGGTTTTGAATGCCTGAAGTTAATTGAAAGAGAGCATTTTCCACCTATTTACTCTGTCCAAACATTTCATAACATGAAAAGCCCCAATTAAGTCTTTCTTGGTTCAGGGATAACTGTTCTAAATTTTCGAAGAAAACAAGTAAATAAGATCTCATCCTCAGTAAACCCCATCAGCGTCGTCTCTAATGGCTTTACACCTCAGTAAACACCGTCATTATCAATTCTGATAGAATCACAGAATCCTACAGGGCATAAAGAGCATTTCAGTCAATCGAGCCGGTTTTGACTCTCTGAAGAGCATCTCACCCAAACCTAGCAAGGGGCAACCCTCCCCCTTATGATGTCAAATAAACCTGTTGGAATATAACCTGGCGTCCTGTGACTTCTGACCTTGTCCCTGCGTTAGCCGTGGCTAAGTCATTAAACTTACTAAATTCACTCCCTCGACACGAGAGGGCAATTTAACTTGGCCAATCAACATAACCCTCAGACCGAACAGCAGTGCGAATTACTGAGCCAATGTTCCATCATCGTTAGCAAAACCTGTATCATTTTTAATGGCTTTATACCTTAGGAACTAAGCCTCATCAAAGGAAATCAACCAAAATTCAATATATCGAAACACTACTCTGTGCTTTACGTTCTGATTCGTGCTGCGGGAAATATTTCTGCACTCAGATTTGAATGCTTTTACGCTGTTTCTTCCTCACCTTCCTTCTTCCAATAAACACTTCAATCCAGAACAAGTCTGTCAAATGCTTTTCATTCCAACACAGTAACAAGGTGCAGTTTGCAGAGGTCACGTGTTTGCACTGACACTGACACTCTGCCTCCCTGAGAGTTGCAGTCCTTCCCCATGTTGATTCAGGCAGCACTGTCCTTCCTGTGACATTTCCCATCGAGAATGGAAGGAGAAGTATCAACACCCGCATTTGGGAACGGGGCGACAGTTTTAAAATATTTACACTGTTCCCAGTGGAGCATTGAGCCCTGTGACAGGCGAGGACACTTGCCACTATACTACCGAGGACAAGAGTGTCAAAGGAGCCCCTTCAACCAATTGTGGCCAAACTTGTCAAAAACAATGCCTAATGAACTGAATCCCATTTCACAATGTTTATCCCACAGCCTAATATGTTTTGGCATCACAAGTTCAAATCTGAATATTTGTTCAGGTTATAAGGGTTTCTGCCGCTCTGAACAATGCAGACAGCCTATTTCAAATTCCAACCCCCCGCTGACTGATAAAGGTTTTCCGCTCATCTTCTCAAACCATTCTGTCCTTCTCCTTAAATCTCTGGCCCCTGCTGATCGATCCCTCCATCAATGGCAAACTCGTTCAGTCAACCCTGTCCATACCCTAACTCGATCATGTCTTGTCTACATCTCCTTTGCACTGCGACAAACGCTCCACACTGTCCTGTCTTTCTTCCGAACTGAAACTCTTCAGTTCAAACAATATCCCGGTAAGTATCTCCTGCAATTTTCTCAGTGTGATCACATCCCTGCTATAATGTGACTTGCAAAACTTCACACAACACACTTGCTTGAGCCGAATGAGCATTCGTTTTAAAATTTCGGTATGAGTATGTCGGCGATTCTGACTCGGCCAAATTTATTTCCCATTCCTAATTGCACAGAGGGCAGTTGAGACTCAACCATATTGCTATGACTCTGAAGTCACATGCAGCCCAGACCAAGTAAAGATAGCAATTTCCATCCCGAAATGACATCAATCAAGCTGATTTTTTTCAACAATTATCAATGGATCTATATTAGTCATTGGATTCTTAATTGCAGATATTTATTGAATCCAAATCTGACGATCATGGCATGGTGGGATGCAAGCCCGAGTACCCAGACTATTACCTTGGTCTCTGGATTATCAGTCCTATGAAATTACCACAAGACCAACGCAGAAAGCCCCAAAAGCTGATCTTTTCCAATAAAATGTCTTTTCACCAAAACTGTCCTGGGTATTTTCCATGACCCTGACGCTCCAATTGTCTCTGGCCTATGTCAGTAAAAGCTATTACATGGGGATTGATTTCACAACCGTGGTATCCAAATGGATCGACTTGTTTAAAGGCCCCGATGGCGGGATTGGAGCACGTTCACCCAACATCAGTGACCTCAGCAGCAGCACAGACAGAACAGTATGAATGTGAAAGAGAGTGATAGATGGGGCATTGCCTCAGAAATAGCAGGAGGGACGGAAAGGAGGTTGAATAATCGTGGGAAGGAGAGAAATCTCCGACAATGTTTGTGTTTGAATCCTGATATATGAAACGCAGAGACGTGAGAGAGCGGACTTTGAAGATAAAACAGTTAATTTCTTAGAATGTGTCAGATAAAGGACAACGGAGAGAACACTTAGTGCCGTGATTTGGTTTCAAATCGAGGTTGCTGTGGTCACAATTAAAAATACCAACAACCACGATCACAGTAATCACAGAACAGGATGCTTGCAAGCAGCAATAAGTATACTAGCAGAGGAAATGTTCGGAAGAACAGCAAATGTGCAATATCAGTATTCAGCGAACAGTGACAGACAGGTGGGAACTGAGAGTGAGCTGAATCTTTATGTTCGGTGTCCTCCGAGGCTGTGGAGATCCCTTGAAAGAAAATGTTGAATACTGAGATTGATAGACTTCGACAAGCATCAAAGACTCGGGGGACAGTACAGGATATTGTTGAAATGTATGCTTCAATAACATTTTAGCTTAACATCGCCACAGCCGCCCCGATCCAACCGGACATGTGGTTGAAATGAGTGCGCGGAGTTACTCTCTGTCTCCAGTGATGCAATAGGTGAGCGTGCGTCCTTCTATGATGGTATAGAGGCGCAAGAGATTTCTCGGTTGAGTGTGCTCCTTATCAAGGGAATGGTTGTCCCCGTTTATATTAACATAGCGATCGATAGTACATCTTTCTAAGACAGTTGAGTGGCACAACTGGAGCGTGTTGAGCCGTGAACTTTGCAGTGGTGAGTCTAAAAGATGATTTTGCTATTTGGATCTGTGTTTCCGAAACTGGCGGTGGCAGCCATATTTGCTTACATCAGCTCAGTATCAGTTTCTTCCACACATTCAAGACTTCAACCTGGAGAAGGTGGTGTTGGGGTGATATTTTAAACTATTCGTCCTTGGCGACTGGAACACGGAAAGGGTGATGTTTAAGTTCGACGAATAAAACCTGAAATACAAGCCTGACCTCAGGAACAGAGATCATGTCTTTAATTTCCTGCAATCCCATTCATTCATGTCCTTTATGCAGGGGATTCAACCAACTTCATCCAGTCCTGCCTACGACAGACTCCAGGACCAGAAAAAAACATTAAGGACCCTTAATTCGAGAATCCCCACCGTGTGGGGAAGCACTCTAATCGGCACTTCCAGTCCACACGGTACATCCGAAGTGCATCCCACCAGACCCCACGGTGTTTCCTATCCCATAAGCCTGCATTTCCCATTGTTGATCCCTGTAATTGGTACATCTTTAGTCAAAAGGACAAATAAAAACGCAAACACGCAGAGAATGTGCAAACTACGCACGGACAGACACCCGAGGCTGGGATCGCACCCGGGTTTGTGGTGTAGCCAGACAGCAACGAAAGAGGGGTGAAGAATAAATGTTGTCCTGACCTGTCATACTCACACCCTGTGGGTGAATGAGAAAGAATGAAAACACATTCACAACATGGACAATAGGAATCGTATCTGTGTGGACACAATTTGAAAGGATCATTCACCCTGGGTAGAAAAAAGGACGCCGATACCATAGAGAAAGCAGGACACTGTGGAAACTGGTGGAAGGGATTCAATTAACCACAGAACTGGAGACTCATTTAATCAGTAACACTGGGGAGAGACCGTTCACCAGTCCCGTGAGTGGGAAGGGATCACTGAGCAAAACAACCTCCGGAGACTCCAGCAGGATTCCATATCCCATCAGGTGTTCGATTATGCTGTCAATGCTCCTGTTAATCCCAATCAGCTATTTGTTGCATAGCGTCACTCATAGATTCATACAGCATGACGGCATACAGGCCCATCAGTCCAACCAATCCATGCTGAACACATTGCCAAACTAATCTAGTCCCATCCGCCTCCTGCTGTACCTGTTGAGTGGTTATAATGCCCTTGTAGTTTAATTATTGTGGTATTAATCCAAAAACCCAGGTAATATTTTGGGGACAAAGCGTTCAGGTCCTGGCATGACAGATGGTGGACTTTGAATTCAATAAGCACCTGGAAATGAAGAGTCTCCTGATGACCTGAATCAGTTGTGTGGAAAATCCCATCTGATTCACTCATGCCAGTTCGGGAAGCAACCTGTCATCGTCATCTGCTCTGTCCTACATGAGACTGCAGATGGATAATATTGTGGTTGACCCTTAAATGCCCTCTGGGAAATAACTGACGTACTAGGCATGAATAAATTTATTTTAAAAATACCACTTTCCAATTCATGTTTGGAATCAATTGTCCATTAAATATTGCAAACATACCCTCATCCATCACTTCCTCAGTAAGTTAATTGCACACGTAAAACACCTTCCCTTAAAAAAAGCCTCAAATGCTTTTTTTTAAAAAAAATCTCTCTTTTCATCTTAAACATATGTCCCCTCATCTTGAAATCCCCCTCCTGGGAAAAGGCAGCTATCGTTAACTCTAACTTGCCTCTCAATAATTCATAAACTTCTGTCAGGTCGCTGCTCAAAACCCTAACCTAAAGTGAAAACAGTCTCAGCTAAGAGAAAGCGTGAACTGCAGATGAGAGATCAGAGTCGAGTGTGTTGTGCTGGGAAAGCACAGCAAGCCAGGCAGCATCTGAGGAGCAGGAGAATCGACCTTTCGGGGAAGAGCCTGGTGAACGACACTTGCCCGAAAAAAATGATTCTCCTGCTCCTCGGATTCTGTCTTACCTGATGTGGTTTTCCAGCACCCCAATCTCGAATCTGAAAATAGTCACAGCCTGTCCAGCCTTACATTATAACTCAAACCTTTCACAGGCAACATGCGTGTATACCTTTTCTGAACCTACTCCAGCTGAATAATATAATTCCAACAACTGGGCGACCAGTACTGGACCGAATATTCCACAAGAGGCCTCATCAATGTTGTGAAAAACTTCAACATAACGTCCCAACTACTATACACAAAGGACTGAGCAATGAAGGGAAGTTGATTAAATGCCTTTGAACCATCTTGTCTGTACGTAATGCAAATTACAAGGAATTATGTACCTGCATCCCGAGCTTCCGTGATCACCAACATACGCAACGCCATACTCTTTATGTTTACCAAAATGCAATACCTTCCATTTAACCAGATTGAACTCCATGTTACATTTTTCAGTCCAACGAGTCATTGGATTAAGATCCTTTTGAAACTTAGATAATCTTCCTCACTGTCTACAATTCTGGTGTCGCCTGCAAACCTACGAAGCATGCCTGCTGTGAATTCCACTGTTTTCACATGTAGATCAATGATTCACATTTACTTGTAGTTGCCGTGATTTTGCAGTGTGCAGGTCATACAACAATTAGTCATGCAATTAACCATGAGGAAGAAAGCCGCAGACCGCAGGGAGATATCAAACAATTGGAAATAAAAATGGTGAAAGCAATTCATTCCAGGGAAGTGGGTGATAGTGAAGCAAAATTAAACTTCAAACCAGCTGCCCACGCTCCAGTTGTGGCACTCAGCTGTCTCAGCAAGATGCACTGTAGATTGCTGTTATTGTAAAGGGGAACAAATTTTCCTTTCTGCCCCGCCTTTGACCAGAAACACTCCCAACCTGGGAATTGCTTGTGTCTCTAAACCATCATAGAAATACCGTGCATTCTCCGGTTGCGTCACTTGAGCCATCGAGTATCTCTGCAACCTCATTCCCATCTTAATTTCAAGTTGGTTCTTCGCGACTGCGTCACTCAGTTCCTCTGATTCTGGGGCTGGGAACTGGGACTATGTGGCAGCAGTGGTTACTGCCTTGTGTGGGGAAACTTGTGAAGTAACCGATGTTAAACTGCATTGCTATTGAAGTGTACATTTCAACAAAAGCTTGGTAAAAACAATGACTGCAGATGCTGGAAACCAGATTCTGGATTAGTGGTGCTGGAAGAGCACAGCAGTTCAGGCAGCATCCGAGGAGCAGTAAAATCGACGTTTCGGGCAAAAGCTCTTAATCAGGAATACAGGCAGAGAGCCTGAAGGGTGGAGAGATAAGTGACAGGAGGGTGGGGTGGGGACAAAGTAGCATAGAGTACAATAGTTGAGTGGGGGAAGGGATGAAGGTGATAGGTCGGGGGGGGGGAGGGTGGATTGGATAGGTGGAAAAGAAGATAGGCAGGTAGGACAAGTCAGGACATGTCATGGGGACAGTGCTGAGCTGGAAGTTTGGAACTGGGGTAAGGTGCGGGAAGGGGAAATGAGGAAACTGTTGAAGTCCACATTGGTGCCCTGGGATTGAAGTGTTCCGAGGTGGAAGATCAGACGTTCTTCCTCCAGGCGTCTGGTGGTGAGGGAGTGGCGGTGAAGGAGGACCAGGACCTCCATGTCCTCGGCAGAGTGGGAGGGAGAGTTGAAACTTTGGGCCACAGGGCTTTGCGGTTGATTGGTGCGGTTGTCCCAGAGATGTTCCCTAAAGTGCTCTGCGAGAAGGCGTCCAATTTCCCCAATGTACAGGAGACTGCGCCAGGAGCAACGGATACAATAAATGATATTGGTGGATGTGCAGGTAACAAAAGCTGCACTGTCCCCAGAGTCTTTGATGTTTTGGAGAAATCTATTTATCTCAGCCTTCAGCATATTAATGTTGAAATCACCACAGCCTCTGTGGGCACCGATGTAAAACGGTCAGCCCATTCTGAGTTTCCACATACCTGCCACTGTTCGCTAAGCCCTGATATTGTGCATTTGGTGCTCTGCCTAACATTTCTTATGATACTGTATTTATTGTGCATGTCGAATGTGTTTGTCTGTGGGGTGCCGTGATCGTATAGTGGTTAGTGCTCTGCGTTCTGGCCGCAGCAACCTTAGCTCCAATCTGAGTATCGGCAGTAATAGGTCTGTATCCCAATCTTTTGTGAAACATAAAGGAATCAGTTGTTTTAACGTTTTGATTTTCTCCAAGGTGAATTTGTTTTCCTTCAAGCTCTGATCGCTCACATCTCTATGGTTTCATATGTCAGAATTCAAATCCACCCGTTCTCAGAGATTTCTTCCCTCCTACGATCACTCACCGAACTTTCCATCCCATACCCCCATTTCATTAATTTGGAGATGCCGGTGTTGGACTATGGAGTACAAAGTTAAAAATCACCCAACACCAGCTTATGATCTTACAGGTTTAATTGAAGCACTAGCTTTCTGAGCGCTGCTCTTTCATCATTGTTTGTGGAGTAATTTCCTATTTCACTAAGGCATTGCAGAATCTAATACAGACTCTCACATTGATACCGATCAGTCTGTGTGGCTGCAGACACTGTTGCTGGGTGAACGTGCCCCAACCCCACCATCGGGACCTGCAGACCATTTGATCCATTTGGTTAACATTGTTGTGAGATAAATAATCATGTAGCAGCTTTTACCGATATGGACCAGATATTATTGAGGGGGTCAAGCTCAGGAAAATGGCACAGAGCAGTATCGGGGAAAAGCGACATCATTGGATAAGATCAGATTCACTGCTTTTCTGCAATGGCCGAGTGCTATTAACACTGAACACTGAACTGTTAATTCAGACACCAGGGACTTGGGTTTGACTCCGACCATACTAGGTGGTAGAATTGGGATTCAAACAATATCTGGAATTTAGAATTTAAAAACTCCGAGAAATCCATGTTCAATTGTTGAAAAAACAAAACCATCTGACGTCATTTAAGGAATGAAACTGCCATTCTTACCTGCTCGGGCCTCGATGTGACTCCAGACTCACTACAATATGGTTGAGTCTCAACAACCCGCTGTGCAATTAGGGATCGCAATAAATACTGCCGAGCCAACGACGCCCTCATACTGTAACGGAATAGAAAAAAAGAGTACATTCGGCTCTAGCTAGATTAATTTGCATGGTTCTGCAATTCAGAGTACTGCATGGATGTGATTGCACTGGGAACGTTGCTGTAGAGATTCACTGGGATATTGTCTGGGCTGAAGGCATTCAGTTGTGAGGAGAGATTGGACACACTGGGGTTGTTTGTCGCCAAGCAGAGGAGATTGAAGAAGACATGACTGAAATGTACAAAATAATGAGGGATATGGATAGGATAGACTTGAAGAAGCGTTTCTTATTGATGGAGAGATCGAACACTTGAGCCAAGAGACTTCAGAAAAAGGCAGAAAGGTTTGAGTAGATTTGCGGAAAGGGTCAGAGAGGCGGAAATCGTTCTAACATTAAAAAAAATTGAGATGTGAATTTGTGATGCCAAAATATATAAGACTATGGCCAAAAGGTGGATATCTTGATTCAGGTCGTTAAGCAGTTGTGTTGGACAACTGCGGCCACAACAGGATGAAGGGCCTCCTTCGATGTTGTTGTCCACCACAGTATCGTCGTTAATGTCCCCGCATGTCACAGGGCTCAATTCCACGCTGGGGGCATCGTAAAGGTTTGAAACCTGTCACTCTGTTCACCACTGAAGGTTATTAATGCTTGGCCTTCCATTCTCGATTGGATATGTCACAGGAAGGACAGTGCTGTCTGAATCAGCGTGGAGACGGACTGCAGCTCCTGGGGAGAGAGGGTGTCAGTGACACTGCAAACACGTAACTTCTGCAAACTGCACATTGTGTTTGTGTTGGAATGAAATCCATTATATACAGTTGTTCCTGACTGATGTGTTTATTTAAAGCAGGAATCTGAGGAAGAAAACAGAGTAAACCCATTCAGATCTGAGTGCAGAAACATTTCCAGCAGCACTAATGAGGTTGTACAGCGTAGAACCCCTTTTGGATGCATTGAATTCAGGTTGGTGGGCGCAGCTGGCTTTCACTGGGCGGAGTTGCCAGAGTATAACGCCATTACACATGATACAGATAGTGTTCAATGTGATGGTACACTACAGTGTTTCGCACTGCTCTTAAGTCTGTAGGTTAGGTGGATTGGCCATGTTAAATTGCGTTGATGTGCCCAGGGAGTGAATTCAGTAAGTTAAGTGTATTAGCCATGGTACCGCAGTGATAAGGTCAGCAGTCACACGATGCCAGGTTTTATTCCAGCAGGTTTATTTGAAATCACAAGTCAGAGGCCTGCGGGGATAGAGATGGGAGCTACGTCTGTTTGAGATGCTGTCAGAGTCTCCCTACAGACTCTATTGGCTGAATTGTACTTTCAGCATTGTAGGGAATCTGTGATTCTATCAGAGAGGACGCTGCCAGCGTTTACTGGCTGCAAAGACATTAGAGACGATGCTGACGGCGTTTAGTGGGGATGGAATTTTATTTATTTGTGATTTGGAAAATTTGAAACTAAACCAAGGAAAACCAAATAGAAGTTTGCCAGAGTATTTGAGGTTTGGAGAGAGTAAATATGTGATAAATTCACTCTTTCAAGTTCATAAATTTCTGAAAGTCAAGAAAGGCAAAGAAATAATGGGAGCAGAATATCTGTCACTCAGAGAATCCGTTTCCAAAATATTTGGAAGGGCACATTTAGAGACACACAAGCAGTGATTTTCACCAGGAGAGAGACCGCCTGTGGCTTCTGTAAAAGTGTAAAAGTGGGGTGTAGGAGGTAGAAGGTGCGAGGAAACAATGTCTAATTTGGACGACTACAGATGAAAAGAAATATTGGAAACGTATGCAGCTGAGTAAGATACAGCAAAAAAAAACTCAGAGTTTTGAAAGATTTATATTAATATTCCACATGAAGCATTGTAAATGGAACTGAGCAGATTTTGTATATTGTCAAGGAAAGCTATTCCATATTGATTAGGAAGTGACCCTTCTCTTGGAGATCGATTTCCTGCTTTAATCCCATGCCTTAAAGATGGGAGGTTGATCGCCATGATATTGGGTTCATTTGATACCCAATGAAATCTGCCAAAGTAACTGAGCATCAAAACTGGCATCTTGTCTTGTAGTTTAACCTTCTGTTTTTCTCATCAATGTTTTCTTTAAGCTGAAATAAATTCGGAGTAAAATTGAATAAAACATTAAGCGTTCCAATCATTAAAATCCAATTCACTTACGACCATTGGAATGAACAGAGTGAAGTTGCAGCAAAATTAATAAAATGAAACGAACAAACTGCATTTCCGGGAATTTTACCCAGTTCCGGTTCAGCCATATGAGAAAGCCCATTGAGCTAAAACATCACCTTCACTTCTCTCTCCATTTCTAATTCTTCACGTGAGAGAGAACATGTCTGAAGAAATTATGCGTCAAGACTAAATGTGCGTGTGAATTTCATGTTTGCTGGTTCACTCTGAGACAGTTCCGACTCGGAATAAATCAAGGACAAGGTATTCCTTCCAAGGACGAGGTCAATTCCTTGGATTTTGCTGTTATTACTATTCTGCTGGAAGCAGAAACGTAATGGTGTGGATTCGATTCCGCTTATGAATTTCTTATCCCCTTGGTGCACCACATGTAATCTTGATGTGGTCACATGTGATTCCCTTTGCCATGGGCTGAATTTGCCTCGAGGTGAAGGCGACAGGTTGTTCTTTCATTGTTCATGTGTGGATTTGAATCCTGCTCGGGCTGTTACTTCTCTCAAACGCAGCTGTGGTTTCCCTTTGTGCCTCGCATCTTTAGGATACTTTGGATGGAGAAGCTTGCTCTTGCCCTTCCTTGCACCGGAGATTTGTGATAAATTGATACCTCATCAAAGTCGAAGTAAAGCAATTTGTTTCTGTTGTAAGTTACATTGGGATAATGAAAAGGAGTGCAAACATTTCTTTCCTCCTTTCATTCCATCTTGACTTTCTATGAATTTACATCGAATGAAAGTGAAACAAATAAGGAGAGATCGGGTGCAATAGTTTATGCAGTGGGATTGTGAATATTAATGTAATTCTCCACACAAAGTTCTGATCAGTATTTTAAACAGTCAATTGAATTGGAACCGCAGAAATCTTTTCCAATGAAACGAATCTTTCATTCGTTCACAAACTTTTGCTGAGTGAATCATACCGCGATCCATCATCCAGCGTGATCACCAAGTTGGCAACAATATTAGATCCACTAATTTTCTTTTGCAAACACAACTTCTGCACATACCCAAATGCGTTGTGCTCAGTGCCATTTGTTGTCTCCAGGCCACAGCACATTTCTAGTTCATGAACTTATGAGCCTAGTTCCTGATCTGTCTGATCAGTTTGAAAACGTTTTCTATCACTTCATCCCATCCCCTCAGAATTCTAAAGGTATCAATAAAATAAGGCGTTAGACCAAATGATGTAGGATTGGAAGTTGGCCATTCAGCCCATCGAGAGTGCTCCACCATTCAACGAACTCATGGCTGATCTGATAATCCTCAACTCCATTCTACAGCATTGCCTCGACAAAGCTTCATCATCTTTCTGGTTAAATATCTGTCTGGCACAGTTTGAAAATACACAACAACTCAGCTTCAAAAACAGTTTCGGCAAGGAGTTCCACCGATTCACTGGCCCCCGAGCAAAGAAATTATTCCTCATTTCTGAATTAAATCGGCAACATCTGATTCTGAGTTCATGTCCTCTGGCGCTCTCCTCATTCCAGAGGGTGAACCACCTGCCTGTAACTACCCTGTCAATATCCCATGAATATTGAACGTTTATAAATGTTATTATGTGATTATAGAGCTCCCCTCCGTCTCCTTTGTTTCATGGAGAATAATCCCAGCCTAACCAGTCATTCCACGAAGCTCCATTTTCTCAAGTGTTGAGATCATGTCCGTAAATCTCTGCTGTCCCCTGCAGCGTCCTTACATATTATTAAGGCAGGTGGAGAAATTCATGCGAAGAAACGGTTGAAATTTCAAGCACAGACGGGAATTGGATCCTGAAATCAGACAGTGACTGGAATCAGATTGGTCCACACAAGGACGAAATAGAGTAATGATCACTCTGACAAATGAGAATCTAATCATATCTCATTGACATTCAATAACTTTACTGTAAGCAAATTACCCCGTGTAATCGTCCACAGAGCTATTATTTCGGGAAAAAACGTCGAGAAACTGGCTACATAAACACTTTGACAACAACAACATGTCCATGAGACATTTTTTGATGATAAACTCAACTCATTGCTCCGTGAATCCGACGTCATTTGCAAGGCACAAATGAGACGTGGAACATAACTCTCACCATTTGCCTAGACGGATGCAACTTCAATAACACTTAAGGAACTGGACACCGTCCACCACAATGCAGTCATTTGAGTAAACCCTCTTCAACACCTGCAATATTCATTACCTTCACAGCTAAAGCACAATTGCAGCAGAGTGTACCAACTATAAGATGCACTGGAGAAAGTCATTCGAGCATTTTCGACAGAACCTTCAAATCTCAACAGCTGTACTGAGTATAAGGACAAGGTTGGAAGAATCAACAAAACGCCACCAATTTCAAGTTACCCTCCAAGGCCCATAGTACCCTGACGTGGAAAGGAATTAGTGATAAACTCATTGGTGAAACGGTCTTGATGCGCAAGTTGCATACTTCCGCCTTCCATCTTTTATCTTACAATTTTAAGAAAAATGTTGATTTATGTGGTGACCAGACTTGTGCTCAGTCCTTTAGCTGTTCCCTGAACTGGTAGTTGCTAAAGTTCTGCTATCATCCACATCCTGTGGTCAACAATAGAAAATATCCGAAAACCCTCTCAATCAACTGACTCCCTTAAGATTAGAGTGGTGTTGGAGAAGCACAGCAGGTCCGGAAGCATCTGAGGAGCAGGAAAAATGGACGTGTCAGGCAAAAGCCCTTCATCAGGAATGAGATTGGGACATATGAGACGGAGAGATAAATGGGAAGTGTGTGGGGCTGGGGAGAAGGTAGCTGAGAGTGCTGTCAGTGGATGCAGGCGGGGGGTGAACATGATATGTCAGAGAAGTAGGTGGAGTGGAAAGGTGGGAATGAAGATGCACAGGTGGGACAAGTCAGGCGGACGGTGTTGAGCTGCAAGGTGGGAACTGGGGTAAGGTAGGGGAGGGGAAATGAGGCAACGGGTGAAGTCCAAATTGATGCCATGGGGTTGAAGGGTCCCGAGGCGGATGATGAGGCTCTCTTCCTCCAGGCATCGGGTCGTGAGGCAGTGGAGATACAGGAGGCCCAGGACCTGCATGTCTTCAGGAGAGTGGGAGGGGGAGTTGAAATGTTTGGCCATGCGGCACTGGGGTTGATTCTTGTGGGTATCCTGGGGATATTCGCTGAAGTGCCCTGTGAGAACACATCTCCTCTTTGCAACTAAGAGGAGACCGCACCGGGAGGAACGTATACAAGAAATGACATGTGTGGATGTGCAGGAGAAACAATGATGGATGTGGAAGCCTCCATTAGAGCGTTGGACAGAGGTGGGGAGGTAGATGTGGGTGCAGGTTTTGCAATTCCTGCAGTGACAGGGGAAGTTGCCAAGCGGGAAGAGTGGTTCACTGGACGGGGTGGACATGACTAGGTAGTCACAGAGTGAATGGTATTGGCGGAAAGTGGATCGGGGTGGGGACTGGCACATATCCCTGGTGGTGGGATCCGTTTAGTGGTGGCCAAACTGTCAGAGAATTATGTGATTTATGCGGAGGTTGGTGGGCTAGAAGATGAGGACCGGGGGGTTCTGTCCTTGTTGTGGTTGAAGGTGTAGCGTTCATGGGCGGAGGTACGGGACATGCATGACATGTTGGAGGGCATCTTCAACCACATAGAAGGGGAAATTCCGGTCTTTAAAGAAGGAGGCCAACTGATGTGTTCTGTGGTGAAGCTAGACCTTTGGGAGCAGATTCGATTGAGGTGGAGGAATTGGGAATACAGGGTAACATTGTGCAAGAGGTGGAGTGGGAGGAGGTATAATCCAGATAGCTGTGGGGATCAGTGGGTTTGTAAAAAGTGTCAGAAACACTGACCTCGAGGGATATATTTCCCTCCCTACCCCTATCCACTTTTCACAAAGATTCTTTCCTCCACGACTACCTAGTCAAGTCCACGGCCTCCAATGACCCACCCTCACCTCGTGGCACCTTCCCCTGCCAACACAGGAATTGCAAAACCTGCACTCACATCTTCTCTTTCACATCCTTCCAAGGCTCCAATGAGCCTTTAACATCCACAAATGTGCATGTGCACTTCCACACGTGTCATTTATTGCATCTGTTGCTCACGATGCGGTCTCCTCTACATTGGGGCCAACAGACACCTTCAGAGAACATTTCCAGGGCACCCGCAACATTCAACCCCAATGCCCCATGACCAAAAACATCAACTACTCCCCACCGACTCTCCCGAGGACATGCAGTTCCTGGGTTTCCTCCACCGCCATTCCCTCACCACTAGACGCCACATCTTCCACCTCGGGACCCTTCAACCCCAGGGCAAAAACATGGTCTTCACCAGTTTCCTCATCTCCCCACGCCCACTTTATCCGAGTTCCAACTTTCTAGCTTGGCAGCATCCTACTGACCTGTCGCACTTGTCTATCTTCCTTGCCACCTATCCGCTCCACCCTCTTCTCCGACCTATCACCTTTAACCCCATCTCCATCCACCTCTTGCACTCTCAGCTAAATTCTTCCCAGACCCAGTCCTCCCGTTTATCTCTCCACCCTCGAGGCTCCCAGCTTTATTCTTGATGAAGGGCTTTTATCCGAAACGTCATTTTCTTCTGCAACTCGGATGCTGCCTGTGCTGTGCTTCTTCAGCACCCCTCTAATCTTGATTCTGATTTCCAGCACCTGCAGTACGCACTTCCGTCCAAAGGATTACCCTCTCCGTTGATCTTGAATAGGCCATTGAATAGGCCGTTGTTAAAGGTCCAGCATCATTTCCCTGCTCTTATTTTCCCACCTACGGTTAAGAACAGAAAGTATCTCCAACCCCTCGAGACCACTTGATCCCTTGTCCAATCACCTTCAAAAATTAGTGAATGTCTACTCCAATTTTTCTTTTATTACTTTAAACCGCCCAGTATTCACACATTTATCATTGTTCCTCCCCAAATTCATTATCACCCACTTCACTGGATTGAATTCCTTTCAGCACATTTTCTTGCCAATTGTTTACAATCTCCCTGCAGTCTATGACTTTCTTCCTCATGGTTAACTACATGACTAATTGTTACCTGATTTGCAAACTACTAAATGATGGCCACGACAAATAAGGATAAATCATTGACCTATATGAGAAAACAATGGAACTCATCGAATCCATCGTTCATAATCTTGCAGAGGACACCAGAGTTGGAGACTGCAAAGAAGGTGATCTAAGTTTCCCGAAGGATCTTAATCCAATGCGTCTTTGGGCTGAAATATTTCACATGGAGCTCAATCCGGATAAATGGAAGGTATTGCATTTTGCTACATCAAACAAGAGTAGGGCTTATACAAAAAAATGATCAGGCGTTGTATAGTGTTGTGGAAAACGAAGGCCAGGGATACAGTTCAATATTTCTTTTTAGTTTGCTTCACATATAAACAGAATGGTTCATAAAAAAATGTCATCCTGCCTTCGTTGCTCAGTCCTTTGAGCGGAGGAGTTGGTAGGTTATGTTGAAGTTGAATAGGACATTGCGTGAGGCCTCTTCTGGAGTACTGCATCCAGTTTTTGTTGCCCAGTAATAGCAAGGAAATTATTCAGCTGGAGTAGGTTTAGAACAGGTATACCAGCATATGGCGAGCGGGGAAGGTTTGAGTTATAACGAAAGGCTGGATAGGCTGAGAATATTTTCACTCGAGAATTGAAGGTTGAAAGGCGACCTGATAGAAATTTATAAATTATTGAGAGTTCGGATAGAGTTAACTGCAACTGTCTTTTCTTCAAGGAGGGGTCTTCAGGACGAGAGGGTAAATGTTTCAGGTGAAAAGAGAAAGATTTAAAATAAGACATGGGGGGTTTTTCTTTTTCAAAGGAGAATGGTTTATGTGTGCAATTCACTTCCTGAGACAGTGATGAATGAAAGTACATTTACAATATTTACAGGATATTTGGATCGGTAAATGAGTTGGAAAGTTTCAGTGGGATTGGAAAAAAAAACTATTCATTTATGCCTAGTCCATTATTTATTGCCCAGAGGGCAGTTCAGAATCAATCACGATATTATGGATCTGGAGTCATATGCCAGCCAGACCCGATAAGTATGGCAGTTTCCTTCCCTATCAGGCATTAGTGAATCAGATCTACAACAACTGATTCAACATCATCATTAGACTCTTCAACTCTAGGAATTTATTGAAATAAAATTCCAGCATCTGCCATGCCAAAATTTGAACCGGTATCCACAGAATTATACCTGGACATTCATATTAACAATGCAGTAATATTATAACAAGGGCGTTATTAACCCTCTGCAATTACAGGAGCCGTCAGATGCGACTCGTTTAGTTTGGCATTATGTACAGTATGAGCTGGTAGGAGGGAAAGGCCTGTTTTCATGCTGCGTGAGTCTTTCAATTTAACGCTATGAAACTGGCAGCTGGTTGGGATTAACAGCAGCATTGACAGTTTAATTGATCTCCCTCTGGGATATGTAATCTTGCTGGTAACTCTGGAGTTTTTATTGCTCATTGAGCCCTTCCCACACACGGGACTGTTGAACAGTTTGTCCCCCGTTTTACTGAGTAAATAAGTTTCCACTTCAGCAGGTACTTGAATTCCGCATTGATTAGATTAGATTACTTACAGTGTGGAAACAGGCCCTTCGGCCCAAAAAGTCCACACTGACCCGCCGAAGCGAACCCCACCCAGACCCATTCCCCTACATTTACCGTTGCATCTCACACGACGGGCAATTTATCGTGGCCAATTCACCTAATCTGCACATTTTTTGGACTGTGGGAGGAAACCGGTGCACCTGGATGAAACCCACGCAGACACGGGGAGAATGTGCAAACTCCGCACAGTCAGTCGCTTGAGGCGGCAAATGAACCCTGGTTTCTCTGTGATATTGGTGACTTTGTATCTACCCAGAGTGAACGATTGGTTCAAATTATGTCCACGCAGACGTAAGTCCCATTGTCCATGTTATGAATGTGTTTTTATTCTTCCTGATATACCCACAGGGTGTGGATGTCGCTGGTCAGGACAGCATTTGCTGTTCATCCTGATTCGCTGCTGCCTCGCTGCACGAGAGACATGGATTCAATCCCAGTGTTGTGTGACTGTGTGCAGTTTCCACATTCTCTCTTTGCTTGCGTGAGTTTCCTCCCACAGTCTGAAGGTGTGCAGGTTACTGCGATCAGCCATGGGAAATCAAGGGGAATGGAGTAGGTATGGAGTGTGGGTCTGATAGGATGTGCTTCGGAGAGATGGTGTATGGGGTGTGGGTCTGATAGGATGTGCTTCGGAGGGATGGTGTCGACTGGAATGGGCCGAATGGCCTGCGTTTCCACACGGTCGGCATTCTCAGACTAAGGGTCAGTTATGTTGTTCTGCACCTGGAGTCACAAGTAGGCAGGATTGGGTAAAGATGGTAGCATTCCCTGCATAAGAGTCATGCATGAATGGGATTGCAGGAAATTAAAGTCATGTTCTCTGTTCCTGAGGTCAGATTTTCATTCCAGGTTTTATCCATCGAACTTTAACATTACCAGATCCGTGTGTGAGTCCCCAAGAATGACTCGTTTATTATATAACCACAACACAACCTTCTCCAGGTTGCAGTATTTGCTGGGAACAAGATGCTGATCCTGAGCTGATGCAAGCATATGCAGCTGCTACTGCCAATGTCAAGAACACTGATCCAAATAGGAAACTGAAATTTCGAACATTACCACCCCAAAGTTAAAGGTTCAACACGCTTTAGATACGCCAGTTGGCTGTATCAACAACATGGACTGCTTATGGCTATAATATTATAAATGGGGGCAAGTATTCCCTTCCGCCCCGTTTTTGACCAGGAGCAGTCCCAACAATGGAAATGCACGCGCCGCTCTCCGGTCATTCAATCCCAAATTCCAATTGGATCTTCATGGCTGCTTCACACAGTTACCTTGATTCCGAGTCTGGGGAAATGGAATTAAGTGTGATTGCATGCAACAGTTGGTACTGCCTTGTATGGGAACACTGATGGAGTTGCCGATGTTAAACTAAAATGTTATTGAAGCATACGTTTCAACAATATCCTGCACTGTCCCATGAGTTTGGAGAGTTTCATTAATCCCATTCTCCAATAGTCTCATTCATGGAATCTCCACAGACTCTGTGGACGTTAAAGTTAAAGATTCAGCCCATTCTGAGTTCCCACATGCCTGTCGCTAAGTCCTGATATTGCATATTCTTCCTGACATTTCCTCTGCTTCCATACTGGCTGCAGTTGCCAAGCGTGGTCTGTGGAGTGCTGCAACCATTTAGTATTTCATTTTCTGCGTTGTGATTGTCACGACTTAGTATCGAATCCACATCATAGCGGTCAGTTCTCTCAAAGTTTTACGTTTGATGAAACACGGTAAGAAATAACTCGTTTTTACATGATAATGTTCTCCCAGGCGATGATTTGTTTTCCATCGAATTTCGTTCTCTGGTATTTCAGCGTTTCATGTATCAGGATTTAAACTCACAAGTTCTCGAAGATGTCCCTCCCTCCCACTCGCCATCACTCTCTTTTCCATCCCTCGTCCCATTTGACTGAGGCATTGCACAATCTAACATACACGTTCACGTTGATATCGTCCTGCCTATGCCATTGCTCTCACTGTTGCTGGGCGACCATGCCCCAGTCTCTTAATTGGCACCTTCAACTCATTCGATCCGTTTGGATATCGTGTCTGTGTGATCATTTCTCTTTTAGCAGCTTTTACTGACATGGACCAGAGATTATTGGAGCGTGAGGCTCAATAAATGAGCACAGAGAATAATTGGGGAAAAGAGACTCTATTGGAAAAGATCAACCATGACGACTTTCTGCGATAGCCTACTGATCTTATCGCTGGATTGTTAATGCAAAAGGCCAGGTCATATTCTGGTGAGACGGGTACGATTCTCACCACACCACAACCATGGCAGAATATAAATGCAAGAACTACCTCCAATTAAGAATACGCTAAATCCGTTGTCTGAAAAGCCCATCTGTTTCACTGAAGGCCTTGAGGGAAGGAGTCAGCCGTCCTGAACTGGTCTGGCCTCTATGTGACTCCAGACCACTGGGCAATATATGCTGCAGAGCCACACCACATGCTGGTGCAGAATGTACAAAAAAAGGTTCATTCGGCTCTACCTAGACAATTGTCTGCAGTTCACATGAGTCCAGGGATGTGATCACACTGGGAAAGGTGCAGGAGAGATTCAGTCGGATAATGTCTAGGCAGAAGAGATTCACTCATGAAGAGACATAGGACAGACTGGGGTTGTTTTTCACGGTGCAGAGGCATTTGTGAGAAAGCATGGTTCAGATGAACAAAATAAGGACCGTTATGGATAATTTAGACTGAAAGTAATGTTTCCCATCGACGGAGACATCGATCACGGGGGCCAGAAATTTAATGAGAATGACAGAAAGTAGATGTGTGGAAAAGCGTTATAGCCCGGCGGGTGTTGGAATTTGCAACACTGTGTCCATCAGGATCAGAGAGGCAGGAACCCTTACAACCTGAAGAAATATTCAGGCGTGAATATGTTCTGCCAATAACTATAAGGCTATTGGCTAAATGATTCGAGTCGTTAATCAGTTGTTTTTGACAAATGGAGCTACAACGGGCTGAAGGGTCTCCTTTGAAACTGTTGTCCTCGGTCGTATAGTGGTGAATGTTGCTGCATGTTATGCGGGAGATAGGAGCTCAATTCCTCGCTGGGGCAGTGCAAACGTTTTACAACTGTCGCTACATTCCGAAGTGCGGGTTATTAATGCCTGTCCTTTCATTCTCCATGGGATATGTCACAGCAAGGACAGTGCTGTCTGAATCAGCGTGGGGAAGGACTGCAGCTCCTGGCGACACAGAGGGTCAGTGCAAGTACAAACACGTGACTTCTGCAACCTGTACCTTGCGTCTGTACTGGAATCTAAACCATTTAATAGAAAGAATAAGGAAGCTGAAGAAGAAACAGGGTAAACCAATTCAGATGTGAACGCAGAAGCATTTTCCGCAGTATCTTGAAGAGAACAGACAAACGGCTCTGAGAAAGAGTTTCACTCTCAGAACTGTTAGTTCACAGAGATGGTTTTGGTCCACTTAAGCCCTTAAGAAATCGAATAACAATTGAACTGAAGACTTGAAATGTAAGAACACACCAGGCGATGTGTCACGTGCTGGAAACTATGTTTACAAGGCAGATGCTTGTTGACTGATAATGATGCAATATGCTGAAGGGCCACTCGCCATGCTTTTAAAAATTCAATGACTGTCATTTTTCAACTGAACCAATAAGGCAAAAACAAAGTCACCAAAAAAATTTGCAAGCATTGTATGTGTCTTCCTTTTTGCGAAAGTGTTGAACTTCAGCTCTCTCATTGCTATTTCCCAATGTTGATTTCCAGTCAGGGAAAAAAATATTTGTTGTTCCCTATGAAAGTCGTAAATTGAACATCAATTATTGACATTACAAAACAGCAAAGATAGCAGTTTTGTAAGAACCAGTGAGAATTTCATGTCGGAGGTGGATTCAACTGGGAATAAAGGCTGACAGCAGTTGCCTTTGCCTGCTCAGACTCAGTATTACAAAAAAAATGATCATTACTGAAACATTCAGGTTTTTTCAAGGATTTAATAAGTTGAATGCACAAAGGTTGGTTCTGTGACCAGAGTCCCTCGGATTGAATGACTTGGAGCTGCAGGTTTTGCACTGGGGTGTGCAAATTTGAAAATCACATAAGACCACGTTATAGTCCAACAGGCTTCTTTCGAAGTACTAGCTTTCGGACCGCTGCTCATTCATCAGATGGTTGTGGAGTACACAGTTGTAAGACACAGAAATTATAGCACAAGTTTACAGTGTGATGTAACTGAAATTGTACATTGAAAAATACCTTGATTGTTTGCTAAGTCTCCCATCTGTTAGAATGACCATGTTAGCTTCACATCTTTCAAATGTAAAGCACAAAACTTTTTATTTTAAAGTTATATTCTCAGGTGAACTTTAACAACTGGTGTCAGCCCCCGTGTGCTGCTGTCTGTTCCATAATGTTTAGAATGATTCTAATTTTATAAAATGAGTTAACACAGCCTTACATGGATTCATGCAATTTTTGAGCAAAGTACAATGTAAGTCTGCAAGTACAAATTGACCCCACAAACGTATATATGCATGTGTGTGTTTGTGTGTTCGCGCGCGTGTGTGTATGTGTGTGTAGGAGGGTCTGTTTGTGTAGATAGGGTAATGGGATCACCTATACTTCGACATGAGCCCAAGGTCCCGGTTGAGGCCATCACCATGGGTGCCGAACTTAGCTATCAGCCTCTGCTCGGGCACTTTCAGCTGTTGCTTGTTTCGAAGTGCGCCTTGGAGGATGGTCACCCGAAGGTCCGAGGTCGAATGTCCTGGATCACTGAAGTGCTCCCCAACATAAAGCGGCACACCGGTCTGTTGATTGATGTGCAGACGCCATTCATCCGTTCTGTAGCCTCTGCTCGGTTTCATCAATGTACCATGTCTCAAAGCATCCTTGCCTGCAGCGTGTTGTTTTATTTTTAGATTAGCGTCAGTCTAAATATTATGGCACGGACAGAGCACACAGGGACTACCACCTTCAACATATTATCTGGGTTGACATTAATTGTTAAAGTTCACCTGAGAATATAACTATGAAAAGAAAGTTTTATGATTTACATCAAAAAGAAGTGAACCTAATGTAGTCATTCTAACAGATGGAAGATTTAACAAACAATCAAGGTATGTTTTAATGTATAATTTCAGTTCCGTCACACTGTAACCATTTGCAATAACGTCTGTATCTTACAACTGTGTACTCCACAACCACCTGATGAAGGAGCAGCTCTCGAAAAGCTAATGCTTCCAATTAAACCTGTTGGACTATAATCTGATGTTGTGCATTTTTTAATTTCTTGACGTCTTGAAACAGGACTTCTCGTTCCTAAGGCAGAGAGAGCACTTCTATCAGGAATCTGTTTAATGCCTTAGATTAGTCAATACCCCAGCTCTTGAAAGAAGGAAAAAGTGCCTTTCCTTTCTCTGCACAGTCGGACAGTTCATCCTTCATTCTCATCTGATTCCACTTCCAAAGAGTTTCAAAAAACTGTCAAAACTGAGTCTCAGCTATCTCTTTTCTGTGGTTTTCATACACAGGAGCTGCAGCGATTGAGTGGGTTGGTCTCTGAAAACGAAACGTACCTATGAGCAATGTGTGGGGCTTTTCCAGGATTGCCTTCTCTGACAGCGCTGGGACATGACTGATGTCCTCTATGATATGGAAGTGCCAGTGTTTGAGTTTGGTAGACAAAGTAAAAAAAAATTACACAACATCAGGGCATAGTCCAGCAGGTTTATTTGGAAACACTAGCTTTCAGAGAGCCGCTCCTTCATCAGGTGGGTTCTTTCTGCAGAAACTTGATGTGTGTGTCAACGTGCGCGATCTTTTGGAAGATCATCTGGACTTTAACCGACCGTTCGTGGTGTCGATGTTACACATGACGTGGAGGTGTTGGTGTTGGACTGGGGTGGACAAATTTAAAAATCACAAGAAGCCAGATGTGAGACCCGCAGTTGACAACCACTATATGAAGAAGCACCGCATGGAACACTGGTGTTTCCAAATACGCCTGTTCTATACAACCTGGTGCTGTGTAATTTGTAACACTGATTGTTCTTAGTAATGTTTAACTGATAGAATACAGTGAAAGAATTTCTGTTAGTGGAGATGAAAATTTCAAATATAATCCACCTCAGTGTAGCAAGAAAGATTATTTTGGATGTGTGATGAATCTGCACAATGCGACTACGCCAAGTAAAAGTCGAACCTACAACCACCTGATCAGTAGCCAGCGATACGACTGGTTGTACCATTGGCCAGCTGCACAGCTGAGGTTTTACACGTTGCAGAGCTGTGCTGTTAACAAGGAAATGAGCAATAGCAGTAACAGTCACAAGGTGAACCAAGAACAAAGATAATCATCATTATTGTTTCACTTCAAATTGTCCTTTAAAAAACTACCATTCACAATCTGATCAGCCAATTAGTGGGGTCACTGCTGATCGAGGAAATTGCAACATACCATGCTGCGTTTCCATCATAATTAGAGGTAAACTCCAGCCTAATCATAATATCGCATATTCCCAAAAATTTTCAGCTTCAGATTACGTTAATGACCTTGCCATATGTGCAGGAAACTGAATAACATGAAATGAGTAAAAAGGTCCTTCCGGTGATTTAATCCAGTGCAGAACAGACCAGAAAAGAAAAGTCAAAGACTTGAACCATCACTCCCATTTCTCTCTGTACCAATGCATTTTCCTGAGTTGAACATTTGCAGGACTTGTCTTTAATATCTATAGAACTAATTAGTTTCCCGGGAGAGATTCTTCATAAATTAATTAACTTCTGAGGTGTTGAAACCTATTTTACTTCGGATTAAAATAGTTGAATATCCTTTCCCCCAGCCTAATGTCCCAATACTCCCTCCTCTTCAATGTAAATGCAAGCATCTCCAGGTGAGGTTGGAGCTCCCAACCTGACGTTCCATTGCTCCTTGCTGCTCCATTTCAATAGAAGCTGCTCCAGTTGACGTTGTAGCTCCCAGTCTGATGTCTCAATGCTCCCTGCTTCATGTCAATAGAAGCGGTCCCATTGAGGTTGGATCTACCAGTCTGATGTCCCAATGCTTCCTGCGGCTTCATGTCAATAAAAGCTGCTCCAGGTGTGCTTGGAACTCCCAGACTGATGTCACAAAGCTCCCTGGTCTATGTCAGCAGACACTGCTCCAGATGACGTGGGAGCTCTCATCCCTGGCAGCTCACTCGCCTCTATACCATCATACAAATACTGCCCACTGACCATTCCCACCACTGGAACCATTGGTGGAATATCAACATCATGAGAACCTAATCTTATTCTTAATCACCACCGAATCGTTATTTCCAAAAGACTTTCTTTCTTAAGCGTTACTTAGCATGTGCATACTGCAGTAAATCCGAAGTAAGTTAATGATGCTAATTGACATATGTTCAATAAAAATTGCATCCTATTATTTATTTTGAGTAACTGCTACTTAGCAAGGACAATGTTTGTAACGAAATCACACTTTTAGTCCACGTGAGGGAATGTGATTTGCAATTTTTAAATTGAAATTGTTCACTGTGTGAAATGATTAAAAAGATCTCAATTTCAAGACAAAATTGGTAATGTTGTCATCGACCTTGAAATGTGGTGTCTTCTTCTTTCAGCCACACGCGTATCAGAACGAAACATCTGTTAATGACATGCGTATAAAGACACTTGAAATCATTTTTTCATGTTTATGCTGCATTAATCTGCGGTTGATGCACAGTTTAGTTTCAGTCCCTACAGTTAACATGCAGTTGTTCATAATTCAATGTGATGCATCTAATGTGTGCATAACGAGAGGGAGCTTGCTTCCCACATCTTGCATTTATCTGTATCTTATGTTCGGTATTCATCAATGGCGAAACCAAGGGGAAAGGGCGAGACCAATGTGCAAGTCTGTCCATGTCCATGCACAGCACCCACATCAGCAATTCTCGACTGTGCATTTGCAGCCACTTCTTGGTGCCCCTACACCCATCCACTGCCCTTTTTGAAATATCACCATTATTTTGTGCTGTCTCTCTGTGCTCTTCTCACCAAGATGAATCACTTCTACCCAAGCTGCTCCAGATTTCATCTGACAAAACACTTATTAAGAATCGCATTGCATAAACATGCACTTCGCATCTCTCGTTATGTCATTTTCCTGAACCTCGTTCATACGATAACATTTCACAGCAACTTGACTTGGAAAAGAGAAACGCGTTCCTTTTCATTCTCCCAACTCAACCCACATTTCAATGCAGTTAAGGCAACTGGCTCGAATTATTCTTTGAGATTTTATCATGGCATAATGCATAGAAACTGACCATTGGAGTTCCAATTTCAATAAGTCAGCTGTGGTCATCCAAAAGTAGCAACACTGACAATCATCGATACTGGCGATGAGAATGGGATTCGAACCCACGCGTACAGAGCAGACTACCGCCTTACCCTCTCGGCTACCTCGCCCCATTCGGCTGGTGGCATGTGACTGTATGAATAAGTGAATTGGGTAAATAATGTAGAGCAGCAGATATTTCTCCCTGGTGTGAGTGAAATGATAATTAGCGCAGTTCAGTTCCAAGTGCATGGTCTGACCTCTGGGTTGTGGGGCAAGCACACTCCCACAGTGACACTCTGCTCCGAAAGATCTGAACAAAAATGAAGAAATGACTATGTAACAAGGTCTGTCGCATTCTGTGGCGATTTGAAGTCAAGAGATTGAAGGGCCCGTGACAGCAGAGGTGTACATTTGTCGGTGAGGAATTGTTTTCCAGACTGGAGGTGAGCGCTTAGTGCTCAATGTGATTATTCGGAACACCTTTCTTCCACTCAGATATGTTTGACACGAACTTGTGTACAGAACTGACAATTTCAAAATCCTAAATAAGGCTAAACTGACAATTGAATTCAACATAGCAAAAACCTTGAGCTGTATCATTTTCCTGGGATGGACGACACCAAGTCACTATGATCTCAGCAACACAGTGAACAAGTGTCAGAAGGAAAATGACTGCAGTGCCAGAGCGCATACTGGGAGCAACAGTTGACACACGGGGAAGTGCATTTCCCACAACAGGAACACTTCCCAAACAGCGGACTGTTGTGGAAGAATTCAGAGGGGTTTACACTTCGGAATTTGATGCCAGAGACACAATGGAGATCTGTCATTGAGTCTGTTCAAGATGAAGATTTTAAGATATCTACATTTGAAAAACAAAGTAAAATGCTCATGGGTTAGTGAAAGCAAAAGTTGAAGTTGTACATTTTAACAATCTACCCATCTTTGCAATCTACCCATCCCTTCCCCCCACACGGGGTCAAAACCATTGGTGAAGCTGATCGCGTAATCAAAGATACCAGCCATGGAATCAGAGACACTCGGTTTCCCAACCGTTAAGGTAAAACTAGGAATGTGGAGTAAGCATTAATGTGTCGGTCAAAGTGCTGCAGGTGACCAGTGCATTGTATCTCTGTGCCAGAATAGTGGGCTGTGCTGTGCCGAAGGTTTAGGTCTGAGCCTCACATGGACCAGCTTCAATTTGTCGTCGTGTCAAGGGGTACGAATGGAAGGTGATGTTGAGCAAAGCCAAGTTTATGGAAAAGTACCAGTTTTTTGTGGATTGAATAACGACCTTTTCTGGATAATGACTCCTTGATCAACAAACATACTGCAAATATTTAAAACGTGAAGAGGCATGTCTGGAAAAAGAGACAAAGATGATTTTTCAGCAGATGGATGACGTTTCACATTTGCACTGCGTTAAATTCCGGGAAGATAGATGTTGAGCTGGTTTCATGTAATGCAATTTGTTGCAAACTCGCAAAGATTATTGTAATAATAAAAAAAAGATTGATCGCATAGGACTGTCTGAATATTGTATTCAATTTTATTCTGAGCATCTTTCAGCTGAAATGGTGTGCTGCCGAAAAGCACAGAGGTTGAAAAACACAAAAAGGGACAGAGTATACTTTTTGGTGGAGAAAGGAAAGCATGAAATACACCTAACATCATGTGAATGTGGTCAAATCTTTAAAGGAGGTGTTGCGTCTCCAAGTGATGATTCAATTGCTACTCATTTGGATGTAACTTCTGTCTGCAGTTGTGTTAGGACATCAGCCCAATTTTCAATGCTTCACCTTGAATAATAGGCTACACCTTTTAAGTCCATTAACTTTTTAAACTCAATCTAATTCAGCTGTGCGTGTTCGTGAAATACCTTTGTGTCTGAAAATAAAAACAAATTCGAAATTAATCCACAACCACACTTTTCCTTTCTTTCATTGGTAAATTCCCTTCTTGTATGTTAGTTCGTGCGTCGTTTATAACACTATGAAATAAGAAATCTAATTTTTATTTCCTGAAAGTCATTCAGGACTTCAATAACTTTATTGAGTGGAAGAATCTCTCATCCAATCTTTTCTTAATCATTCACTAATGGTTTTGAAGCTCTAACTGAATTGGTAGATTCACTCAAAAGAGGGAGCTTCCCCGATTTAGTCACTTCAAACCTCACATTATGTGAAAATCTCTTTTGTTTCCATTTAACCTTGCGTGTTTCTGGTCCAGCATTTCCACATCTCAGGAATAAACTCCTTCATTCTCTCTATCATACCGATGAAACAAATCATATCCTTTCTGATGCTTTTATGTCTCAGTAAACCCCGTCCCTGGGATTCCTAATATCTTGCTATCCAGGAAGCAGCGTTTGTGCCCTTTCTAAACTCTTCACATGTCTTTGGTGGAGGACGAGGTCAAGGGTTACACTGAGGATGATCTAAAGATTTCACAGTTACACGATGAACACTTTGATTTTTAAATATGATTTCTCTAAATCGTCATACCATGAGTGAGTTTCAGCTATTTCTAAAGGTAACTGAAGTTCAAATACCTCATAGTAGGGCTATAGATATTCCAGAGCAGACTGGACAGTAAATATCGTTACCAAAGGCCACCGTAGATCTGAATTCAATACTTTCCACATAGTAAGTATCGTAGCTATTGTGTATCATATTTCCGTGTTCTTGCCCACTTTGTCCATCACTTCATCTGTACTTGTATTGAGTCGTACTGAATGATTAATTTGTAAATGGAGAGTTTCCCTTCACCTCTTATTCGAAACTTCATGGAGCATTGAATAATTATACTCATATGCTTGCAGAGGACAGTCCTGCAATTACTGCGATGAATCAGTGAACATTCCCCGCATATCCTCGAAGGCAAGGATTTCCTTCTGCAGTTTAGGAGACCATTAAAGCACTGAAAACCATGCGTGCGTTCATTAAAACTAAAACAGTTGCAGCAAGACTTTCAGACTAAGATTTTGCAATCTGCTTGCATTGCTTGTAACAAAAGCTACATTCCACATCGTGCTATGTTTGTGAATTATAGCATTTTCTGACTCTGCAGCAACGCCATTTAAATTTTGTCAGAACACTATCATTCACTATTCTCTCTTTCTCTTCCGGTTCCCCATTTAATAGACTGTACTTTCACAGTTTATCTTACTTTTTCAACAATTCAAACAATCTCACTCCTGGTGACCAATTCGAGAGAGTACCATGAATTTGTCAATTTATATGCAATGCAGCTGTAGGGTGCGGTGACCAAGTGGAACGGCATTGGTCACGTGAACCAAGTAGCAGGAGCGAACTGGTGGAATCTGGCCGTTCTATCGCAGTCATATTCAAAACATTCAACATAATCTTTCGCCAAGTCATATTGGTAGAAAACAAGAAAAAAAACGAAAGAACTGCCGTTGTTGAAAATCAAATGAAAGCAGAGGTTCCTGGTAATGTTCAGAAACTCTGACAGCATCTGTCGGGGGACGGACTCAGTGGATCTGAAATGTTAACTGTGATTCATCTGTGCAGATGCTGCGGTTTTACAACAATTTCTGTTTTTGTTTGAGAATGGCAGATGTTGCAGCAGGTAATGAGAACAGTGCATTCTGGAGGAAAACAGACAGCACAGACCTGGTAGTGTGAAATGTAACCAGAATAACGAATGAGTCGACACTGTCATGCTGGAAAAGCACGGCAGGTCAGGCAGCATCCGAGGAGCAGGAGAATCGACGTTTCAGGCATTAGCCCTTCATCAGGAATGAGGTTTGTGAGTCGGCCTGAGGCACACTGCTGAAGCCAGGCGCCAACTCGCTGACACCTCTTCCTACTGCCCCTGATCACATCCTCACCTCCCACCGTCTCCCAGGCCATCACAATCTCATCACCTCCGGGGAATCTCCCATTCACAGCCTCCAACCTCATTGTCCATCAACGCTGCACTGCCTGATTCTACCTCCTTCCTAAGACCTGTTGTCTCAGCCTGCGCCTGTCCGAATCGACTCATCTCTTCCTACCTCAACACCTTCCTGTCTCCCCAGCGCAGGAAATCCCCACCTACGTTCGTGAAACCACCTATGTACTTCACCTCCTCCAAGATTTTTGTTTCCCTGCCCCCAATGCGTCATCTCCTCCTTGGACATCCAGTCCCCGTACACATTCATCTGCCATGACGCATGTCTCCAAACACCCTGCTTCTTCATCTCACCCCATCCCAACCAGTACCCTTCCACTGACATTGTCATCAACATTGCTAAACTGGTCCTCAACCTCAGCAACTTCTCCTTCCAATCCTACCACTTCCTCAAGACCAAAGGGGTAGCCATGGCCACCCGCATGTGACTTAGCGATGCCTGCCTGTTTGACAGATGTGTGGAATTGTCCATATTTCGCAGTTACACTGCCACCTCTCTCCACTTGTTCCTCTGCGACATTGATGAATGCATTGGCGCGAATTCGTGCTTCCATGAAGAGTTGAAGAGTTGGTTGAAGAGTTCACCAACGTTACCAACACCTTTCACCCCGACCTCAAATACACGTGGATCATCTTGTCAACTTCTCTCCCCTGCCCAGACCCGTCCATCACCGCGTCCAGCGAATGACTAATTACAGACATATACTGCAAGCCCACCGACTCCCACAGCTACCAATATTACACCTCCTCCCACTCCAACTCGTGTAAAAATGCCATCCCTTATTCCCAATTCCACCGCCTCCACCATACCTTTTCCCAGGATGACCAATTCCCCCTCAAAAAGTCCATGTTGGTCTCCTTCTTCCAAGATCACAAATTCCGTTCCCACGTGGCTGATGATGCTCTCCAGTGCATCTCCTCCACTTCACGCACCACCGCCCTTGAACCCCACCGCTAAGGCAGCAAGGACAGAACCGCATGGTCCTCAACTTGCATCCCACCAATCTCCACATAAAGCATATCATACTCCACCACTTCTGCCATCTCCAAGCAGACCCCACCATCAGATATATATTTGCCTCCCCACCCCTATCAGCATTCCGAAAAAGACCATTCCTTCCACGAATCCCTTGTCAGATCTACAATCCCAACAAGCCCACACCCACTACTGGCAACTTTCCCTGCCACCGCAGGTTGGCTAAAACCAGCGACCACACCACTCCACTCATCTCCATCTAAGTCCCGAAGGGATCCTTCCACATCCGTTAGAAATTCACCTATACCACTTCCAATGTCATCTATTGCACCCAGTGTGGTCTCCACTACATCAGGGAGACAGGACGCCTTCTTGCAGATCATTTCAGTGAACATCTCTGGGACACCCGCACCCATCAACTTCGCTATCCCATGACTGAATAATTCAACTCCCCCTCCCACTCCGTCAAAAACGTACAGGTCCTGGGCCCCCTTCACCACCAAACCATAAACACACAATGCCTGGAGGAGGAATGCCATATGTTCAGACTTGGAACTCTGTAACCTCAAAGGATTAGCGTGAATTTGAACAGTTTCCTCATTTCCCTTCCCCCACGTCCCGACCCTCCAAATTGGCACCACCCTGTGGACCCATTTGATCACTGCTCCTTCTGACCTATGATCTTCTTTCTCACTTTCATCCAACTATCGCTTTCCCAACTGCCTCCCCGCAACACCACACCCCTCCCATTTATCTCTCAGACCTCGAAGTGGACATGCCCCTGGATTGCAGTGATAACAGTGTGACTATGTTTTGCGTTTATTTTGGGTGAGGGCAGGCTGGATCTGAGACGAACGCTTAACATCTAAAAACGGGAATGGTATCAGATCGCGAGGTTATGACGGGCTGAAGTGAAGTAGAAACTTCTGTCAGGAGATGGGTGAGTACAACTACATCACATCACACAGACTTTAAAAGACATTCAAAAGGAAAAAATCAACTTCAGTGCAGGCGCAATGACAGGTAAACTGGAAAGGAGACAATACAATACACTGAGTTGGAGTGGAATTATTTATGAGAAAGGGTTCAATATTTAAGCTATTTAACATAAGGACTGCCGTCACATTGGAAAAAGGAATTTCCTGCAGTGTAACAACGATATTTGCCTGCGACACCACATTTCAGAGAGATACTGACATATTATCCTCTATAACAGCGTGGCCTAGTGAAAGCATGATCGGCCCATCAACCAGAATACAATACTTCAAATATATCCTCTGCAGTGTACAACATATTTGTTGCTCCTGTAGTCAGATCTCAATTGCTTCACAGTGCATATTTTTCTGCTTCCTACATCACGTAAACACTTGAACCTGATCCAATCACCAGTGTTTCCGCTTTAACCCATCTTTTGTAACTCCCGAGCTGACACAGGTACGAGTGACCAATTGGCCTTTTCGAGTGCTGTCACTCTAGTATGATCTGAATGATAAAGTGCACTGTGTCTGATCCGCAAGACACACTGCAGAATTTCCCCATGTGGGACGGTGCTGTTTATCCCATCCCCGTGGACAGATCTGCCTCCATTGGTAGAGCCTTCTCCATTGGTAGAGTATCAGAGTTACAGTGAAGATCTTTTGATGTCATCCTCGAAGTTCCATGCTACAAAAAGCTGAGGACTGCGGGAAACTGCTGTGATCAGCGCTAACACAGAGGCCCAGCGGGAGACTGGTGGGCCCATAAACCAATAATTAATGGATTAAAAGATTATTCTTTTTAGAAGAATCCGATTGAGACCATCACTTAACACCTCCTGGGGAGAAAATGGACGTGGGTGAGCGGACAGTCTCAGCTGGTTCCAGCATTTACAATCTTGGTCCATGTGACAACAAAAGTAGAAACCTGGAACGATTTATCTTGCTTCTGGAAAACAGGTTAGTAAATTTTGAAGAACATAAACTCCATCACTTTTCTTTAATCATGTTTTGTTAGCTTATCAGAATGCCCAACTGTGTAAGTCAGAGTTACCTCACTCCAGCTATACAATACAACTAACAATGTTAGTTCCCGTTGTTGTTCTACTTCTGTCACTAAGTTTTTTTTCCCCCTAATTCTACTTAATATTATTCTACTGTCACTATTAGGTATTCAACTGCCACCTGTGCTGCAATGATCTTCCATCCCAGACTAACCTTTCCTGATTCGATATTCAGCCACCCCATCTACCACAATGTTTTCCTGTACAAAACTGACTCGACTCACCACTGATTATAGACAAAATGTCATATCCTGCTACAAGCGTCTCAAGCAGACTGACTCTACTATCAATTAATTATTTAAAGTCATGTCCTTCCTATTTATTGTCACGACTGGTCACAACCTGCCATCATGATATTTAGTAGGCTAGTCTGACTTGACTAATTGTTATTATCTCAGCCTGCCATAGTAAGCTTTCAGCGCACTCTGAATCTGCTAATTGGTGTAGGAGCATTCCACTATTCTTATCCCAACCTGCCACACTGGCCCCACCCTGCCCCAGTGACATTTTGACGAGTGTAGCGTTCCGCAGACCCCTTGTAACAGATCGCCAGTAGTTTCCGTGCCTTTACCTTTCCCATGCTTTCATGTTCTGTATTTTATGTGCAGTGTTCGGATAGTTCATCAGACATCTGTTTGTCTTCACCCACTTTCCAGTAGCTTATCCTTATCCATGTGTGCTCCAGCTTCTCAAGTATTCGGCTAAATACTCCTGAAATGTTTTACCACACGTTCAAACAGTGAATTCCAAATAACCAACACTCTCAAAGTGAAAACATTCTTCCTATATCTCCTCTGCACATCCTCTCCCTTACGTTTAACGGAGATCCCTGGTTGTTAACCCTTCCCATAAGAAGTTTATTCCTATCACACATACCGATCCCCTTAATGTGCACCTTAATCACTTCCTCACTCAGCCTTCTCCGCTCTCAGATAAAGAACCTGAGCTGAGCACGTCCATCTTCGCCATGGCGATAGTGTCGCGCTGGAAATGTATAGTAGGTCAAGCAGCATCCGAGGAGCGGGAGAATCGACGTTTCTGGCGTAAGTCTTTCATCAGGAATTAGTCTTGTGGGTGGGGGCTGAGAGGTAAATGGGAGGGGTTTGGTGTTGGGTGTAAGGTGGCTGGGGAAGCGAATGGTGTATGAGGCGTGGAGAAGGTGAAAAGTCAGAGGGGGAGAGATGAATCGGTCTCGAGAGTGGTGTTGAGTTGGATGCTTCAGACTGTGATAATGTAGGGAGAGGGGAAATGAGGAAGCCGCTAAAATCCACATTTATCCCGTATGATCTGCAGGGTTCCAACGCCGAATATGCGGCTTTCATCTTCCAGGCGTCAGGTGGGAACGGTTTGATGGTGGTTTATGCCCGAAACGTCGATTGTCCTGCTCTGCAATTCACATGACAGGAGAGATGTGAAAATCAAGGACTGAAGAAAAGGAGAAAATCGTATAGTTTCAGAGTTAATGGAATTCCACACAGTGCGGAGAGAAACCGTGTGGCCAGTTGAATCTACACTGTGCCGTGGAAGAGATCCACAATCCCCCACTCTATCTTTCTAAACTCGCAATTGTGATCCACCTACAAAAACAGAAATTTCTCCAAAGGCTCAGCGTGTCAGGCAGCATCATTAGAGAGAAATCAGAGTTAGCATTGCGAATTCAAAACAGTTCTGTTGACCCGAAATGGTCATTCTGTTTTTCCGGAGCTGCACTTTTGACTTTTGTCTCTTATTTACAACACTTACAGTCCATTCAGATTTTGTTTGCTATTTACTGAATTGGAGAACTTTGCATTGTGGGAAGGAATCGGAGCAGCCAGAGGAAACTCACACGGGAGAGAGAGAGAGAGAGCAGGAGTGTGCAAATTCCACACAGTCAGTCACACAAGACTTGAATTGAAGGCGGATTTCTGACGCTGAATGGCGCAGTTCCACTCACTGAGCCCTCTCAATATGCAAGCGCACGTCCTGGAAGCGAATTGAACCCGACCTCACGCAGTGACAGGCGGCGGTACTACCCAGGAATTCTATGCAAAAGGAAGCCTATTTGTTAATACTGGAAATTAACATTCGCTTAAATTTCTGAACTCTTTTTTTCAACTTACTTGGCTTATAGCCTTGTATGTCTGGACATCACAAATTCACATCTGAAAACTTCTGTAAGTTATGAGGATTTCTGCCTCCCTAAACTTTGCATGCACTGAGTTCCAGATTTCATTCAACCGCTGTTTCAAAACATTTGTCTGCACATTCACTCAAATCTTTCCTCTTCTATTCTTAAATCTATGCCACCCTACCTCTCTCCAGTGATCGATCTCACTAACAAAGGGAAACTTTTATTTCAGTCTATGCCATCCATATTCCTGATTATTTTGTACATCTCAATCATGTTTCCTCTCAATCTCTTCTGCTCTAAGAAAAATGCCTCCAGTCTATCCAATTTCTCTTCATAACGGAAACTCTTCTACCCCTACAATATTCTGGTAAATCTCTGCTGCATCATTTCCAGTGCTATCGTATCCATGCTATCATGCGAATTGAGGAACTGCATGCAATTGACAAGATAGAGCTAAACGAGTTAGTGAAACAAATGATGGAGAAGTCCACGGAAAGAGGTACTTTCGAATAAATTTTCTTTTCCTCAGTGCTTCCCTGTATCCATTTCCAGGGCCTAATGATCCAAGAATCTCTCGTCTATGTGGTAAAAGCTGCTCCATGTGAATTGATGTCACAACCATTGTATCGAAATGGATTGACTGGTTTGAAGGCGAGCACGTGGTTCTTCTGTGGCGGCACAGACGCGCAAGAAATGCCAAAGCTGGGAGTGTTCCTTGTCAAAGGCGGTGAGGAAGAGCATATATGTCTCCGTTTCTTAGATTATTAAGATACAACAGCAGCATTAACCGCACTGCAGTGTAGTTCAGCAGAAGCATGCTGGAGCCTTAAGCGAGAGGTCGATTAATTGAAAGCATTCTCTGAAATTTGCCTTAACAATGCGCAGTTTTGTTACTTTGAGAGTAAGACCTGTTTTTGATCCTATCGTCTCCACATCAGCCTCTTGCTCCCAGTAAACACTCCAATCCAGCGTATATCACTTTCATTCCGACACAGCCACATGTCATGTTCTCATTCCCTCTGTGATAATTAGAATTGACAACGACATTCTCTGAGATGCAGCAATGTAGCATGAAGTTGGCAAAGTAGTAACAAAGAAGAACAAAGAACAGAGAAAATTCACAGCCCAGGAACAGACGCTTTTGACGTCGAAGCCTGAGCTGATCCAAATCCACTGTCTAAATCTATCACTCAATTGCTAAACATCTGTATCATTCTGCACCCCACCTCCTCATGCATCTGTCCAGGCGCACCTGAAATTAATCTACTGCTATTGCCTCTACAACCTCTGCTGGCAACACGATAAAGGCACCTACCAACCTCAGTGTAAAATACTTCCAACGATTATGTCTCTTAAACCTTTCACCTTTCAGCTTGAATAGGTCACCTCTCATTATTAAATCCCTCACCTTGTGAAAAAGCTTATCCCTATCCACCCTGGCTATACCCTTCATGATTTTCTAGACGTCAATGTGGTCGCCCTCAAACTCGTTTTTTCTCATGAAAACAAACGTAACCTACTCAACATCTATTCAGAGCTACTATTTCCATGCCAGGCAACATCCTCATAAACCTTCTCTGCACCCTCTCCTACACGTCCACATCGTTTTGGTAATTTGGCGATCAGAACTGTACACAGCATTCTAAATGCGGTTGAACCAAACTCTTGTACAATTTTAGCATGACCTGTCAGCTCTTATATTGAATGCCCCATCCGGTGAAAGCAAGCATGCCATATGCCTTCTTGGCCACTCGATCCAGCTGTGCAGCCACCTTTAGGGTACAAAGGACCTGAACTCACAGATCTCTCTGCTCTTCAACATTACCCAAGGCTCTTCAGTTTACAGTATACGTGGCTCTCGAATTGGACTTCCCAAAATGCACATTTTCCTGGATTCGACTCCATTTGGCTCTTTTCCGCTCAAATCTCCCATATATCTATATTCTCCTTCAATCTTTGACAGTCACCAATGCTTTCTGCTACTCCAACAATCTTCGTGTCATCTGCAAATGTAATGGCGATATTTGGGATAGCAACCCTTGGAGGCTGAAGCATGGCAGATGCTGGTAATTAGATACGATGAATAAATTCTGGAATATAAACCCGTCAGAGGAAGAGTGACAAAAGCTTTACTTTGCTGAAAACCCATTCATTCATGTCCCTTCAAAAGGGAAATCTGCTGTCTTTAACGAGACCTGCTAATATATGACTCCAGCCGCACAATAGTACGGTTCACCCATAAATTCCCTCAGACTCAGTTCAAGGAAAGTTAATTATGAACAATAAGTGCTGTTCAGACTATGATGGCCACACTCCGGGTGAGAATAAGGAAGGATAAAAAAGATACATAGATGACAGGGAAAATTGGGAGTCGTCTCAGCGTGAACTCAAATTCAACTGATTATCCAAACCAAATAGACAAAATGATTCCCACGCCGCCCTGAAGTCAGGTCCATGGGGGTGGGGTCTGTAGGAAGGGATTCAATTACCAGGCGACATGTTAATTCACTAGCTCAGTTACAATGTGGAGAGGTTATTCACCACTCCCATAGGTGAGAAGGAATCAGTAAGGAGACCAACCTGCAGAGTTGCCATCAGGTTTACAAATGATAGTAAGGGTCCGATTCTGCTGTTATTGCAGGTGTTCATCCCATTCAGCAATGAACCATGTTTGGATGCTTGTTTCCAGTGGAGTACCATTGTTTCTTGATATAGATCAATAAGTCAAACTAGGAGGAGTAATTTTTAGAAGTGTACAGACGATGCAACAATTGGTCATGTAGTTAAATGTGATGAATAATATCAGGGACCGCAGGGTTGGATCAATCAGGTGGATGGGAAAAACGGCGAATGGAATTGAATCCAGACAAATAAGTGGTAGTGAATTTCGGGAGTTGAAACAATAACAGTTAGGGTTCTGAGTGGTGTACAGGAAAAAAGAGATCTTGGAGTAAACATTCAGAGATCTCTGAAGATTGTTGGACAGGGAGATCAGATGTTTGTGAGGCTTTTGGATATTTACTATTGTTGACCACAGGCTCAGGATGATATTCGATCTTTAGCAACCGTCAGTTTAGGAAACAACTAAAGGAGTGAGCACAAGTCTGGTCAATGCAATAATCAACATTTTTAAAGATTGCGAAATAAAAGGTGGAAGGCTGAAGTATAACTCTTTGTCCAACAAGACCACTTCATCACTCAATGAATTTCCCAATGATTCCTCTCCAATTTATGCTGGTGTGTGCTTTGGAGGGTAATTTGTAAATGGTGACGTTTCAGTGCATCTTCAAACTTGTCGTAATAGTCAGAACAGTTTTTGAGCTTTGACAGTCCTGTCAACAAAACTTGGATGACTTTCTTCGGGGAATCTTCTAGGAGGTGCTCTCTGCTGCAATTGCGCCTTACCAGTTAAGGGAATAAATATCCCGGTGTTGAACAATGTACACTTATGTGACTGCATTGTCGTGGATTGTGTCCAGTTCCTTCAATGGTATTGAAGCGGTACCGACCTAGGGAAATGGAGAGGATTCTGTTCAACATCTAATTTGTGCATTGCAGATGATATAGCCTTCACGGAGACAGGAGTTGAGTTAATAATCAAACAAAGTCGACAGACAGACATTTTTTTTGTAGTCAACTACTTTACATGGGAGATCAGGTCCATTTCTCCTAAATACTATCTCCCAGGACGATTACAGGGAGGAATTCAGATACAATGAAGCCATTGAATGTCAACCGAATGTGATTAGATTCACATTTGTCAGAGTAATCATTGCTGTATTTGGTGCTTCGATGGATCAATCTGATTCCAATCGCTTTCCGATTTTAAGTTCCAATTCCATTCTGCGCGTGAAATTTCAACCCGGGGAGGTGGTGGTGTTAGATGGGGAGGGGGAGGGGGAAGGGGCAGTGTTGGACAGGGAGGGGTGGTGTTGGAAGGGATTGGGGACGGGGCTGTGTTTGACGGGGTTGTGCAGGGTGCAGTGTTGGATGAGGTTGGGTGGAGGGGCGGTGTTGGACGGGTTTGCGGAGGAGTCTGTGATGGACGGGGTTGGGGAGGGGTGGTGTTGGTCGGGGATTGGGAGGGGGTGGTGTTGGACAGGGTTGGGGTAGGGGACAGTGTTGGATGGGGTTGGGGATAGGGCGGTGTTTGACGGGGTTGGGGAGGGGGCGGTGTTGGATGGGTTTGGGGAGGGGCAGTGTTGGACGTGGATGGGGAGGGTGCAGTGTTGTATGGTGCTGTGTGGAGGGGCAGTGCTGATCAGGGCTGGCGGAGGGGGCAGTGCTGGACAGGGTTGCAAAGGAGTCAGTGTTGGATGTGTTGGTGGGAGTGGGCGGTGATGGGTGTGGTTGGGGGGAGGGGAGAGTGTTGGACGAGTTTGGGGAGGGGATGGTGTTGGACGGGGTAAGGAGCAGGGGGCGGTGTCGGATGGGGTTGGGTAGGGGGCCTGTGTTGGGCGGGGTTGGGGAGAGAGTGGTGCTGGATGTGGTTGGGGAAGGGACGGTGTTGCATGGGGTTGGGGGAGGGGACAATGTTGGATAGGTGTGTGGGGAGGGGGGGCGGTGTTGGACGGGGTTGGTGAGGGGTCGGTGTTGGACGGGGCTGGAGGGGAGGGGGCGCAGTTGTACGGGGTTATGGGAGGGGGCAATGTTGGACAGGTCTGTGGGGAGGGGGCGGTGATGGGCGTGGTTGGGGAGGGGGCGGTTTTGGACGGGGATGTGGAGGGGATGGTGTTGTACAGGGCTGGGGAAGGGGCCAGTGTTGTACAGGGTTGCGGGAGAGGACGGTGTTGGATGGGATTGGGGAGGGGCGGTGTTGGACAGGGTGGAGTGTGGTTTTCGATGGGATTGGGGAGGGGGCGGAATTAGACTGGGTTTGGGAGGAGGCGGTGTTGGACGGGGCTGGGGAGGGGGCGGAGTTGGACGGGATTGGGGAAGGGCAATGTTGCACGGTACTGTGGGGAGGGTGGCGGTGGTGGACGTGCTTGGGGTAGGAGGCGGTGTTGGACGGGGTTGGGGAGGCGGCAGTTTTGGACGGGATTGGGGTGGGGACGGTGTTGAATGGGGTTGGGGTAGGGGTCGTTTTTTGACTGGGCTGGGGAGGGGGCAGAGTTTGACGGGATTGGGCGAGGGGCAATGCTGTACGGTTCTGTGGGAGGGTGACAGTGGTAGATGTGGTTGTGGTAGGGGGCGGCTTTGGAGGGGGTTGGGAGCGGTGTCTGTGATGGACGGTGTTGAGGGAGGAGCGGTGTTGGATGGGGATGGGGAGGGGACAGTGTTGGATGATGTTGGGGAAGGGGGTTGGGCAGAAGGTCGGTGTTGCCCGGGTTGGGGAGGCGTCTGTGATGGACGGGGATGCAGAGGGGACGGTGTTGGACGTGGCCGGGAAAGGGGGCGGTGTTGGACTCTGATGGGTGAGGGGTGGCGATGGAACGGATGAGTGGCGGTTTTGGTTGGGATAGGGGAGGGAGCGGTATTGGACGGGGTTGGGGAGGGGGAAATGTTGGATGGGTCTGTGAGAAGGGGCCCTGGTGCATATGGTTGGGGAGGGGGCGGAGTGATGGGGAGGGGACGGTGTTGTAGGGGGCTGGGGGAAGGGGCCAGTTTTGGACGGGGTTGGCGAGGGGCTGTGTTGGACCGGGTGGGTGTTGGTTTTGGACGGGTTTGAGAGAGGGCGGTATTAGACGGAGTTGGGGAGGGGGCGGTGTTGGATGGGGCGGGGGGAGGGGGCAGAGTTGCACGTGGTTTGGGAGGGGACAACGTTGGACGGGTCCATGGGGAGGGGGCGGTGGAGAACGTGGTTATTGGAGGGAGCACTGTTGGACGGGGCTGGGGAGGAGGTGGTGTTTGGTGGAGTTCGGGGTAGGGGTCGATGTTGCACGGGTTTGGGGAAGGGGGCGGTTTTGAGCGGGATTGGTGGAAGGGAGGTGTTGGATGGGGCTAGGGGAGGTGGCGCTCTTGGACGGGGCTGGGGGAGGGGGCGTTGTTGGACGGGGTTGGGGAGGGGGCAGTGTTGGACTAGAGTGGGGGAGGGGGAGGTGTTGGATGGGGCTAGGGAAGGGGCGGTGTAAGACAGTGTTGGGGAAGGGGCGGTGTTGGACGGGGTTGGGAAAGAGGTTAGTTTTGGACGGGGCTTGGGGAGTGGGAGGGGGAAGGGGTGGTGTTGGACGGGAGTTGGGGAGGGTGAGGTGTTGGATGATGGCTGGGATAAGGGGCGGTGTAAGACGGGGCTGGGGAGGGGGAGGTGTAGGGCAGGTTTTGGCGTAGGGGCAGTATTGGACGGGGTTGTGGCAAGCGGCAGTGTTCGACTGGTTTGGGGGAGGGGGCGGTGTTGGACGGGGTTGGGGTGAGGCACCAGGGTTGGACGGGTTTCGGAGAGGAGGGCGGTGTTGGACGGGCTAGGGTGTTGTTTTTGGAAGGGTTTGGGACAGGGGGCGGTGTTGGATGGGGTTGGAGGAGGGGGCAGTGTTAGACGTGGTTGAGGAAGGGGGCAGTGTGGGACAGCGTTGGGGGAGGGGGCGGTGTTGGACGGGAGTGGGGGAGGGTGAGGTGTTGGATGGGGCTGGGGAAGAGGCAGTGTAGGACCGGGCTGGTGGAGGTTGTGGTGTTCGACGTGTTTTGGGGTAGCGGGCGGTGTTGGACAGGGTTGGGGGGCGGCGGCAGTGTTGGACAGTTTTGGGGAATGGGGCGGTGTTGGTCGGGGTTGGGGGATGATGTGGAGTTGGATGGGTTTTGTGCAGGGGGCGGTGTTGGACAGAGTTGGGTAAGGGGTCAGTGTTGGACAGGGTGGGAGAAGGGGTGTTGTTTGACAGGAGTGGGAGGGGACAGCGTTGGATGGGGGGCGGTTTTGGACGGGTTTGGGGAAGGGAGTGGTGTTGGTCAGGGTCAGGGGAGGGGTCGGTGTTGGACAGTGTTGTGGTAGGAGGTGGTGCTGGATAGGGTTCTGGGAGGGGGCGTTGCTGGACGCGGTTGGGGGAAGGGGTGGAGCTGGATGGGGTTCGGTGAGGGGGCAATGTTGGACGGCTCTGTGGGGAGGGGGCGGTGGTGGATGTGGTTGGGGTAGATGGCGGTATTAGAAGGGGTTGAGGGAGGGGGCGATATTGGGCGAGTTTTGGAGGGGGTGGTGTTGGACGCAGCTGGGGAGTGGGCGGTGTTGGACAGGCCCAGGGGAGGGGGTGGTGTTGGATGGGGCTGGGGGAGGGGGTGTTGTTGGACGGGGTTAGAGGTTGGGGAAATGTTGGACAGGTCTGGCCTGAGGGGTGCGGTGGTGGACGTGGTTGGGGGGCGGGGTTGGATGGGGTTTGCTGTCGGGGGCGATGTTGGATTGGGTTGGGGTAGGGAGCGGTTTTGAATGGGGTTGGGGAGAAGGTGGATGTTGGACGGGTTGGGGAGGGGTCTGTGATGGACGGGGATGCAGAGGTGGCGGTGTTGGACTGGGATGGGGAGGGGCGGAGATGGACCGGGTGAGAGGCGGTTTTGGTTGGGATTGGGGAGGGGGCGGTATTGGACGGGGTTAGGGAGGGGGCGGTGTTGGACGGGGATGGGGGAGTGGGCGGTGTGGCACAGGTTTTGGGGAGAGGGAAATGTTGGATGGGTCTGTGGGGAGGAGGCGCTGGTGTATGTGGTTGGGGAGGGGGCGGTGTTGGACATGGTTGGCGAGGGGTGGTTTTGGATGGGTTTTGGGGAGGGTGGTATTAGATGGGGTTCGTAAGTGGTCGGTGTTGGATGGGGCTGGGGGGAGGGGGCAGAGTTGTACAGGGTTGGGGAGGGGGCAATATTGGACGGGTCTATGGGGAAGGGGCGGTGGTGGACGTTGTTGTTGGAGGGAACGATGTTGGACGGGGCTGTGGAGGGGGTGGTGTTCGGGGTCGGGGTCGATATTGCACGTGTTTGCGGAAGGGGGCGGTTTTGGGCTGGATTGGTGGAGGGGGCGGTGTTGGATGGGGCTGGGGGAGATGGCGCTCTTGGACGGGGCTGGGGGAGGGGGCGGTGTTGGACGGGGTTGGGGGAGGGGGCGGTGTTGGACGAGAGTGGGGGAGGGTAAGATGTTGGATGGGGCTGGGTAAGGGGTGGTGTCGGATGGTGTTGGGGAGGGGGCGGTGTTGGACGGGGTTGGGGAAGAGGTTAGTTTTGGACGGGGCTGGGGGAGTGGGAGGGGGAAGGGATGGTGTTGGACGGGAGTTGGGGAGGGTGAGGTATTGGATGAATGCTGGGGTAAGGGGCGGTGTTAGACAGGTCTGGGGAGGGGGAGGTGTTGGATAGGATTTTGCGTAGGGGCGGTATTGGACGGGGTTGGGGTAGGCGGCAGTGTTCGACTGGTTTGGTGGAGGGGGCGGTGTTGGGCGGGGATGGGGTGAGGCGGCAAGTTTGGACGGGTTTGGGGAGGGGCGGTGTTGGATGGGGTGTGGTGGTGGTGTTGGAAGGGTCTGGGCAGGGGGCAGTGTTGGATGGGGTTGGAGAAGGGGCAGTGTTGGAGGTGGTTGAGGAAGGGGGCAGTGTGGGACAGAGTTGGGATAGGGGGCGGTGTTGGACGGGGGTGGGGGTGGGGGAGGTGTTGGATGGGGCTGGGGAAGGGGCGGTGTAGCACCGGGCTGGTGGAGGGGGTGGTGTTCGACGTGTTTTGGGGTAGGGGGCGGTGTTGGGCGGGGTTGGGGGGTGGCGGCAGTGTTGGATGGGTTTGTGGAATAGGGCGGTGTTGGGCGGGGTTGGGGGAGGATGTGGTGTTAGACGGGTTTTGCGCAAGGGGCGATGTTGGACAGGGTTGGGGAAGGGGTCAGTGTTGGACGGGGCTGGGGAAGGGGTGGTGTTGGATGATGTTGAGGAGGGGGCAGTGTGGAACAGGGTGGGGTAGGGGTGGTGTTTGTCGGGAGTGGGAAGGGTCAGTGTTGGATGGGGGGCGATTTTGGACGGGGTTGGGGAAGGGAGTGGTGTTGGACAGGGTCTGGGGAGGGGTCGGTGTTGGACGGGGTTGTTGTAGGATGTAGTGCTGGATGGGGTTGTGGGATGGGGCATTGCTGGACGCGGTTGGGGGAAGGGGTGGAGGTAGATGGGGTTCGGGGGAGGGGGCAATGTTGGACGGCTCTGTGGGGAGGGGGCGGTGGTGGATTTGGTTGGGGTAGGTGGTGGTTTTGGAAGGGGTTGAGGGAGGGGTCGATATTGGAAGGCGTTTTGGAGGGGGTGGTGTTGGACGGGGCTGAGGAGTGGGCGGTGTTGGACAGGCCCGAGGGAGGGGTTGTGTTGGACGGGGCTGGGGGAGGGGGCGTTGTTGGACGGGGTTAGGGGTGGGAGCAATGTTGGACAGTCTTGGGGGAGGGTTGCGGTGGTGGACGTGATTGGGGGGCAGCGTTGGACAGGGCATGCTGTAGGGGCGATGTTGGATCGGGTTGGTGTAGGGGGCGGTTTTGGATGGGATTGGAGAGGGGGGAGTGTTGAACGGGGCGAGGGGAGGGGGCAAGATTGGACAATGCTGAGGATGGGCTGGTATTGGACGTGGTTGGGGAGTGGGCAGTGTTGGACGTGGTTGAGGAAGGGGGTTCTGTTGGACAGCGTTGGGTGAGGGGGCGGTATTGGATGGTGCTTGGGGAGGGGGCGGTGTAGAACGGGACTGGGGGAACAGGCGGTGTTGGGCGGGTTTTGGGGTAGGGCACAGTGTTGGATGGGGATGGGAAGGGGGTGGTGTTGGACGGTTTTGGCGGAGTGGGCGGTTTTCGACGGGAGTCGGGGACGCTGAGGTGTTGGACAGGGTTGGGGAGGGGTCAGCATATGAAAGTGGTTGAGGTAGGGGGCGATGTTGGAAGGGGCTGGGGGACGGTGCGGCATTGGACGGTGTTGGGGAGGGGCTGGTGTTGGAAAGGCTGGGGTGAGGGTGCGGTTTTGGACTGGTTGAGGGAGGGGGCGGTGTTGGATGTGCTTGGGGAATGGGGCAGTGCTGTACAGGGATGGAGGAGCAGGCGGCGTAGGATTAGGTTGGGGTGTGGCGGTGTTGGACGGTGTTTGGGGAGGGGGCGGTATTGGACGGGGCTGTGGAGAGGGGGCGGTGTCGGGCGGGGCTGTGGAGATGGCGTGGTATTGGATGGGGGTGTGGGGAGGGGCGGACAGAGTTGGGTGAGGGGGAGTTGTTGGGCGGGGTTGAGGGAGGCGGCGGTAATGGACTGGGCTGTGGCAAGGGGGCAGTATTGAATGGGGTTGGGGAAGTGGGTTGGTGTTGGACGGGGTTGGGGAGTGTGGCAGTGTTGGACAGGGTTGGGAGGGGGTAGTGTTGGAAGGTGTTGGGGTAGGGGCAGTTGTTGGACGGGGTTGGGGGAAGGGGGCGGTTTTGGATGGGTTTGGAGGAGGGGACGGTGATGGATCGGGTTAGGAAGGGTTTGGTGTTGGTCAGGTTTGGAGGAGGGGGCGGTGTTGGACGGGGTTGGATAGGGGGCGGTGTTGGACCATGTTGGGAAAGAGTGCGGTGTTGGACGCGTTTGGGGAAGGGGTCAGTGTTGGACGGGGCTTGTGTAAGGGGGTGGTGTTGGACAGGGCTGGGTGGAGGGGGCGGTGTTGGACGTGTCTGGGGAGGGGGAGGTGTTGGACGGGGCTGGGGGAAGGGGGCAGTGTTCGACGGTGTTGTGGAGGGGGCAGTATTGGACAGGGTTGGGGAGGGGTCTGCGGGGTTTGGTGGAGGGGCTAGTGTTGGACGGGTTTTGGGGAAGTGGGCAATGTTGGACGGGGAGAGGGAAGGGGGCGGTGTTGGAAGAGGTTGGGGAAGGGGGTGATGTTGGACGGGGTCGGGGGAGGGTGCGGCGTTGGACGGGGTTGGGGAGGGGGCAGTCTTGGACGTGGTTGGGGAAGGGGTCACTGTTGGATGGGGCTGGTGTAAGGGGGTGGTGTTGGACAGGGCTGGGTGGAGGGGGCGGTGTTGGACGTGTCTGGGTAGGGGGAGGTGTTGGACGGGGCTGGGGGAAGGGGGCAGTGTTCGACGGGAATGTGGAGGGGGCAGTATTGGACAGTGTTGGGGAGGGGTCTGCGGGGTTTGGTGGAGGGGCCAGTGTTGGATGGGTTTTGGGGAAGTGGGCGGTGTTGGACGGGGATAGGGAGGGGGCGGTGTTGTATGGGGCTGGGGGGAGTGGGCAGTGTTGAATGGGGCTGGGGATGGGGGCGGTGTTGGACAGGGATGGGGAGGGAGTGGTGTTAGATGAGGTTGTGGAGGAGGTGGTGTTGGATCGGGTATGGGAGGGGGCGCTGATTGGTAGTTTTGGAGGGCGGTAACAGTGTTGGATGGGGTTGGGTAGTGGATTGTGTTGGACGGGGTTGGGGGCAGGGGGCGGTGTTGGACGGGGTTGGGAAGGGGCGCAGTGTTGTACAGGGTTGGAGGAGGGGGTGGTGTTGGATGGGGTTGGGGAGGGGGCAATGTTGGACGGGGAGAGGGAAGGGGGCGGTGTTGGACGGGGTTGGGGAAGGGGGTAGTGTTGGATGCGGTCGGGGGAGGGTGCGGCGTTGGACGGGGTGGGGGAGCGGGCAGTCTTGGACGTGGTTGGGGAGGGGTCGGTTTTGGACGGGGTTGCAGTCGGGTCAGGGTTGGAAGGGGCTGGGGGAAGGCAGTGGAGTTGGATGGCTCTGTGGGGAGGGGGCGGTGGAGAACGTGGTTGGGGTAGGTGGCAGTTTTGGAAGGGATTGGGGAGGGTGCATTATTGTACGGTGTTGGGGAGGGGCGGTGTTGGACGGGCCTGGGGAGGGGGCGCTGTTGGACAAGGCTGGGGCGGAGGGGGCGGAGTTGTACGGGTTTGGAGAGGGGGCAATGTTGTACGGGATTGGAGGAGGGGGCGGTGTTGGAAGGGGCTGGGGGAGGGGGCAGTATTGGACGGGGCTGTGAAAGGGGGTAGTGTTGGACGGGATTGGGGAGGGGGAGGTGTTGGACGGGAGTGGGGGGTGAGGTGTTGGAAGGGGCGGGGGGAATGGGTAGTGGAGTACGGGGCTGTGGGAGGGGGACGTGTTGGACGGGGTTGGGGAGGCGGCAGTGTTGGACGGGGTTGCGTGAGGGGTCTGTGATGGACGGGGTTGGGAGGAGAATCGGTGTTGGACGGGGTGGGGGGAGGGGGCGGTGTTGGATGGGTTGGTCGGAGGGGGCAGTGTTGGACAGGGTTGGGGGAGTGCTCTGTGATGGACGGCATTTGGTAAGAGGCGGTGTTGGACGGGGATGGGGTGAGGGGGCATGTTGGATGGGGAGGGGTCGGAGTTGGATGGGAAGCGGGGCGTTGTTGGATGTTGTTGGAGAGGGGGACGATATTGGACATGACCAAGGGAGGGTGCGGCATTGGACGGGGTTGGGGGAAGGGGTCTGTGATGGACGGGGTTGTGAGGGGAATTGGTGTTGGATGGGGTTGGGGGGAGGGAGACGGTGATGGATGTGGTTTGGGTAGGTGGCAGTTTTGGAAGTGATTGGGGAGGGGGCGGTAGTGGACAGTGTTTCGGAGGGGGTGGTGTCGGACGGGGCTGGGGAGGGGGCGGAGATTGACGGGCCCGGATGAGGGGGTGGTGTCGGATGTTGTTGGGGGAGGCAGCGTTGTTGGACAGGGCTTGGGGGAGGGGGTGGAGTTGTACGGGGACGGGGGAGGGTGCTGCGTTGGATGGGGTTGGGGAGAGGACAGTCTTGGACGTGGTTGGGGATGGGTCGGTGTTGGATGGAGTTGGGGTAGGGGGCATTGTTGGATGGGGTTCTGGGAGGGGGCAATGTTGGATGGGTCGTTGGGGAGAGAGGCAGTGATGGATGTGGTTAGGGTAGGTGGCGGTTTAAGAAGTGATTGGGGAGGGGGCGGCATTGGAAAGGGTTTTGGAGGGGGCGGTGTCGGACGGGGTTGCGGTCGGGGTGGTGTTGAATAGTGTTGGTGGGGCAGAATTTTTGGACAGGGCTTGGGGGAGGGGGTGGAGTTGGACGGGGTTCGAGGGAGGGGGCAATGTTGGCATGCTCTGTGGGGAGTGGGCGATGGAGAATGTGGTTGGGGTATTTGGCGGTTTTGGAAGGGATTGAGGGAGGGTGCGGTATTTGACGGTTTTGGGGAAAGGGGCGGTGTTGGACGGGACTGGGGAGGGGGCACTGTTGGACAGGGCTGCGGCGGAGGGGGCGGAGTTATATGGGGTTGGGGAAGGGAGCAATGTTGGATGGGATTGGGGAGGGGGGCGGTGTTGGTCGGGGCTGGGCGAGGGGGCGGTGTTGGACCGGAGTGGGGGAGGGGTTAGTGTTGGAAGGGGCTTGGGGATGGGGTTTTATTAGATTTTGCCTGGGGGTGGGGTCAGATTTGGATGGGGTTAAGGGAGGGGGCAATGTTGGACGTGTCTGTGGGGACCAGTGCGGTGGTGGACGTGGTTGTGGAGGGGGTGGTGTTGGACGGGGTTGGGAAAGGGGGTGGTGTTGGACGGGGTCAGGGGAGAGTGCTGCATTGGACGGGGTTGGGGAGAGGGCAGCCTTGGACGTGGTTGGGGAGGTGTCGGTGTTGGACGGGGTTGCGGTCGGGGCGGTGTTGGATGGTGTTGGGGGGACGGCATTGTTGGACAGGGCTTGGGGGAGGGGGTGGAGTTGGACGGGGTTCGGGGGAGGGGGAGATGTTGGCGGCTCTGTGGGGAGGGGCGGTAGAGAACGTGGTTGGGGTAGGTGGCGGTTTTGGAAGGGATTAGGGGAGGGTGTGGTATTTGACGGTGTTGGGGAGGGGGTCGGTGTTAGATGGGACTGGGGAGGGGTCACTGTTGGACGGGGCTGCGGCGGAGGGGGCTGAGTTGTATGGGGTAGGGGGAGGGGGCAATGTTGGACGGGAGTGGGGTAGGGGATGGTGTTGGGGCTGGGGGATGCGGCGTTGTTACACGGACCTAGGGGTGGGGTCAGATTTGGTTGGGGTTAGGGGAAGGGGCGATATTGGATGGGTCTCTGGGGACCGATGCGGTGGTGGACGTTGTTGGGGAAGGGGTGGTGTTGAACGGGGTTTGGGGTGGTGGGCGATGTTGAACTTGGTTGGGAGTAGGGGGCGGTTTTGGACGGGATTGGGGAGTAGTCGGTGTTGGGTGGTGCTGGGGAGGAGGCGGTGTTGGACACGGTTTGGGAAGGGGCAGTGTTGGACTTGGTTGGGGAAGGGAGAGCTCTTGGACAGCGATGGGGGAGGGTGCGGTTTTGGAAGGGTCTTGGGGAGGAGTCGGTGTAGGACTGGACTTGGGGAATGGGCGGTGTTGGACGGGTTTTGGTGTGGGTGCAGTGTTGGATCGGGTTGGGGTGGGGGCGGTGTTGAACGGGAGCCGGGGAGGCTCTGGTGTTGAATGGGGCTGGGGAGGAGGCAGTAATGGACGGGGTTTGGGGTAGGGGGCGATGTTGGACTGGGTTGGGGGTAGGGGCGGTTTTGGACGGGATTGGGGAGTGGGTGGTGATGGTTGGGGCTGGGGGAGGGGACGGTGATGGACAGTGCTGGAGGACGGGGTGGTGTTGGACAGGGTTGGGGAAGGGGCAGTGTTGAAATTCTTTGTGGAAGGGGGAGCTGTGGGACAGCTTTGGGGGATGGGGCGGTGTTGAACGGGTCTTGGGCAGTGGGCGGGGTAGGCTTGGACTGGAGTAATGGGCGGTGTTGGACGGGTTTTGGGGTGAGCGTAGTGTTGGATCGGGCTTGGGGTGGGGGGCAGTGTTGGACGGGAGTTGGGGAGGCTCTGGTTTTGAATGGGGCTGGGGTGGGGGCGGTGTAGGACGGGGCTGCAGGAGGGGGCGGTGTTGGACGGGATTGGGGTAGGGGCGGTGGACGGGTTTTGAGATAGGGCACAATATTGGATGGCGTTGGGAGAGGGGGCGGTGTTGGACGAGAGTGGGGGGAGGCTGAGGTGTTGGATGGGGCTGTGGGGAGGGAGCGGTGTCGGACGGGGCTGAGGAAGGTGCGGTGTTGTATGGGTGTTGGGGTAGAGGGCGGTGTTGGACGGGTTTTGGAGTAAGGGGTGGTGTTGGACGGGGCTGGGGAGGGGCGTTGTTCGATGGGTCTAGGGGAAGTGTAGGAGTTGGACGGGGTTAGGGGAGGGGGCAATGTTGGATGGGTCTGTGGGAAGGGGTGCGCTGGTGGATGTGGTTGGACAGGGGGCGGTGTTAGATGGGGTTTGGGGTAGGGGCGATGTTGGACTAGGTTGGGGGTAGGGGCAGTTTTGGACGGGTTTGGGGAGGAGGCGGTGTTGGATGGGGTTGGGGAGGGGGCGATGTTGGACAGTGCGGGGGGTGGGGGCAGTGTTGGACGGGGTTAGGGAGGGGGCAGTGTTGGACATATTTGGGGAAGGGGGAGCTGTTGGACAGTGTTGGGGGAGGGGGCAGTGTTGGACGGGTCTTGGGGAGGGCCCGGTGTAGGACTGGACTGGGGGAATGGGCAGTGTTGGACGAATTTAGGGGTGGGCGCAGTGTTGGATGGGGTTGGGGATGGGGCGGGGTTGGACGCGAGTGGGGAAGGCTGAGGTGTTGGAAGGGGCTGTGGGGAGGTGGCGGTGTCAGACGGAGCTGGGGGAGGGGGCGGTGTAGTATGGGTTTTGGAGTAGGGGGTGGTGTTGGACGGGTTTTGGGGTAAGGGGTGGTGTCGGACAGGGCAGGGGGAGGGGGCTTTGTTCGACGTGTCTGGGGAAAGTGTCGGAGTTGGACAGGGTTGGGGAGGGTCAATGTTGGGCGGGTCTGTTGGGAGGGGTGCGCTGATGGACGTGGTAGGGCAGGGGGCGGTGTTAGATGGGGTTTGGGGTAGGGGGTGATGTTGGACTGGGTTGGGGGAAAGGGGTGGTTATGGACGGGATTGGGGAGGGTCTCTTGGGAGGGGTGCGCTGGTGGACGTGGTTCGGCAGGGGGCGGTGTTAGGTGGGGTTTGGGGTAGGGAGCGATGTTGGACTGGGTTGGGGGAAAGGGGTGGTGATGGACGGGATTGGGGAGGGGGTGGTGTTGGATGGAGCTGGGGAAGGGGGACGTGTTGGATAGTGCCGGAGAGGGGGTGGTGTTGGACGGGTCTTGGGGAGGGGGTAGTGTAGGACTGGACTGCGGGAACGGGTGGTGTTGGACGAGTTTTGGAGTAGGGGGGGTGTTGGACGGGTTTTGGGGTCGGGCAGTGTTGGACGGGGTTGGGGGAGGGGGCGGTTTTGTACGGGATTGGGTGGAGAGGGCGGTGTTGGATGGGGTAGGGCGGGTTCAATGTACGAAGGGGTTGGGGTAGGTGGCGGTGTTGGATGGGGCTGTGGGAGGGTGCGGTGTTAGATGCGACTGTGGGGAGGGGATGGTGTTTGATGGGCTTGGGTAACGGGGCAGTGCTGGAGAGGGCTGAAGAAGGGGGCAGTGTTAGACGTGGGGTGTGGCGGTGTTGGATGGTTTTGCGGGAGGGGGCGGTGTTGGATGGGGTTGCGGGGAGGGGCCAGTGTTGGACGTGGCTGTGGAGAGGGGGTGGTGTTGGACGGGGGTTTGGCGAGGGGAGGTGTTGGACGGGGTTCGGAGAAGGGGCCGGTGTTGGAGAGGGCTGTGTGAAGGGGGCAGATGTGGTTGGATGAGGGGGAGGTGTTGGACGGGCTTGAGGGAGGGGATGTGGTGTTGGATGTGGTTGGGGTAGGGGTAGTTGTAGAACGAGGTTGGGGGACGGGGGCGGTTTTGGTCGGGGTTGGAGGAGGGGGCGGTGATGGTTGGAGTTGGAGAGGGGCCGGTGATGGACCAGGTTGGGGGAGGAGGCGGTGTTGGACGGGGCTGGGTGGATGGGGCGGTATTGGACGGGTTTGGGGAAGGGGCAGTGTTTGATGGGGTTGTGGAGGGGATTGTGGTGGAAGTGTCTGTGGAGGGGAGGTGTTGGATGGGGCTGGGGAAGGGGGCGGTGTTCGACGGGGTTGGGAGACAAGCTGGGGGCGTTGTGTGGATGGCGGTGAGGGTCAGGTTATGTGTGGTTCATGGCCGGTGGTGATGGTTATGCTGGGGGCGCTGAGTGGAAGATGGTGAGGGTCAGGCTGGGGACAGAGTTGTTTCGTGGTGGTGAGGGTCAGGCTGACGGCGGTGCCAAGGCGGCAATGAGGGTCAGTCTGGGGGTGATGTGTGGGCCATGGTGTGGGTCCAGGCTGGGGGCCATGTTTAGATGGTGGTGAGTGTCAGACTCGGGACGATGTGTGGACAGCGGTGGGGGTCAGGCTGACGGCGGTGTGTGGGTGGAAGTGGGGGACATGCTGGGGGCAGTGTGTTGTCGGTGGTGAGGGTCAGGCTGAGGGCCGTGTTGGACGGCGGTGAGGGTCAGGTTGAGGGCGGTGTGTGGGCAGCGGTGGGTGACAGGCTGGGGGTGGTGGTTAGAGTAAGACTGGGGGCAGTATTATACAGTGGTGTGTGTCAGGCTGAGGGCGGTGTGTGGGCAGCGGTGGGGGACAGGCTGGGGGCGGTGGTTAGATTCAGGATGGGGGCAGTATTATACGGCGGTGAGGGTCAGGATATAGGCGATGAGGGTCAGGCTGAGGGCGGTGACGGTCAGTTTGAGGGTGGGGTGGGTAGGCTGGGGGCGTTGTGTGGACAGCGGTGAGAGTCAGGGTGGGGGTGGCGTGTGGAGAGTGGTGAGGGTCAGGCTATGGGTGGTGAGTGGGCGGCACTGAGGATCACGCTGGGGGCGATGTGTAGCCCATGGTGAGGATCAAGCTGATGGCAGTGTGTGGATGGTCATGTTGGTCAGACTGGGAGCGGTGTGTGAACGTTGGAGAGGGTCAGGCTGAGGGCGGTGTGTGGACGGTGGTGAGGGTCAGTCTGGGGGTGTGTTTTGAACCGAGTGAGGGTCAGGCTGAGTGTCGTGTGTGGGTGGCGGTTAGGGTCAGGCTTGGGGCGGTTTTTGGACAGCAGTGAGGATCAGGCTAAGGCGATGTGAGAATGGTAGAGAGGGTCAGGCTGGAGTCTGTGTCGAACTGCAGTGAGGATCAGACTGGGGGCGGTGTTGGATGGCATTGAAGGTCAGGCTGTGGGTGAGGTGTGGACGGTGGTGAGGGTGAGACTGGGAGTGGTCTGTGGACGGTGGTGGGGGTCAGTTTGGGAGTGCTGTGTGGACGATGGTGAGGGTCAGGCTGGGGGCGGAGTGTCGTCGGCGGTGAGGGTCCGGCCAGGGGGGCGATGTGTAGGTGGGGGTGAGGGTTAGACTGGGGGCAGAGTGTGGAAAGCTGTGAGGGACAGGCTGGTGGCGGTGTTGAACAGTGGTGAAGGTCAGGCTGGGGGTGCGTTTTAGATCACAGTGAGGGTCAGGCAAGGTGTGGTGTATGCATGGCGGTGAGGGTCTGGCTGGATACGGTGTATGGATGGTGATGAGGGTCAAGCTGTGGGTGGTGCGTTTACAGCAGTGTTGGTCACGCTGGCGGCAGTGTTGGATGGCGGTGATGGTCAGTTTGGGGGCGGTTTGTGAACAGCGATGTGGGTCAGGCTGTGGGTGGTGTGTGGATGGTGGTGAGGGTTAGGCTGGGAGTGGTGAATAGACGGCACTGTGGGTCAGGCTGGGGGCGGTGTGTGGCCCATGGTGAGGGTCAAGCTGATGGCAGTGTGTGAACGGACGTGTTGGTCAGGCTGGGGGCGGTGTGTGGACGGTGGAGAGGGTCCGGCTGGGGGCGGTGTGTGGACAGTGGTGAGTGTCCGGCTAGGGGCGTGTTTTGAACTGCAGTGAGGGTCAGGCTGTGTGCAGTGTGTGGATGGCGGTGTGGGTCAGGCTGGGGGTGGTTTTTGGACGGCAGTGAGGGCCAGACTCAGGTGGTGTGTCGATGGCAGTGGGGGTCAGACTGGGGTCTGTGTTGAACTGCAGTGAGGGTCAGGCTGTGTGTGGTGTGTGGACGGCAGTGAGGGTCAGGCTGCGAGTGGTGTGTGGAAGGTGGTGGGGGTCAGTCTAGGAGTGTTGTGTGGATGGTGGTGAGGATCAGGCTGGGGGTGGTGTGTAGACAGTGGTGGGGTCAGTCTGGGGGCGGTGTTGGACAGCAGTGACAGTCGGGATGGGGGCAGAGTGTAGTTGGCAGTGAGGGTCAGGCTGGGTGTGGTGTGTGGTTGGTGGTGATGGTCTGGCTGAGTACGGTGTGTGGAGAGTGATGAGGGTCAAGCTGTGGGCGGTGCATTTACAGCAGTGTTGGTCAGGCGGGGCGGTGTTGGACGGCATTGAGGATCAGGCTGGGGGTGGTGTTGGATGGCGGTGAGGGTCAGGCTCGGGGCATTGTGTGGACAGCGGTGAAGGTCAGTTTGGGGGCGGTCTGTGAACGGCGATGTGGATCAGGATGTGGGTGGTGAATGGACGGCACTGAGGGTCAGGCTGGGGGCAGTGTGTGGATGGTCATGTTGGTCAGGCTGGGGGCGGTGTGTAGACGGTGGTGTGTGTCAGTATGGGGGCGATGTGTGGACAGCGGTGAGGGTCTGGCCGGGGGGCGATGTGTAGATGGGAGTGAGGGTCAGGCTGGGGGCAGAGTGTGGACAGCTGTGAGGGTCAGGCTGGCGGCGGTGTAGATCAGTGGTGAGGGTCAGGCTGGGGGCAGTTTTGGACAGCAGTGAGGGTCAGGCTCATGCAGTGTTGTGGATGGCGGTGAGGGTCAGGCTGGGGGCGGTGTTGGACGGTGGTGGCAGTCAGTTTGGGGGCAGTGTGTGGATGGTGATAAGGGTCAGACTGGGCGTGGTGAGTGGATGGCATTGAGGATCAGGCTGGGGGCGGTGTGTGGACTGCGGTGAGGGCCAGGCTGGCGGTAGTGAACGGAAATCTCTGAGGGTCAGGCTGGGGTGGTGTGTGGCCCATGGTGAGGGTCAAGCTGAGGGTGGTGTGTGGATGGCGGTGAAGGTCAGTCTGGGGGCGGTGTTTGGTTGTGATGAGGGTGAGGATGGGGGCAATGTGTAGAGGGCGGTGAGGGTCAGGCTGGGGGTGATATGTGGACTGTGATGGGGATCAGGCTGGTGGTGGTGAGTGAACGGCACTGTGGGTCTGGCTGGGGGCTGTGTCTGGCCCATGGTTAGTGTCAAGCTGAGGGCAGTGTGTGAACGGTTGTGTTGGTCAGGCTGGGGGTGATGTGTGGACGGTGGAGAGGGTCAGGCTGGGGCCGGTGTCTGGATGGTGGTGAGGGTCAGGTTGCGGGCATGTTTTGAACCACAGTGAGGGTCAGGCTGGAGTCTGTATTGAACTGCAGTGACAGTCAGGCTGTGGGCGATGTGTGGACAGCAGTGAGGGTCAGGCTGGGAGTGGTGTGTGGAAGGTGGTCGGGGTCAGTCTAGGAGTGGTGTGTGGACGGCGGTGAGGGTCAGGCTGGGGGTGGTGTGAAGACGGTAGTGGGGGCCAGTGTGGGGTCGGTGTGTGGACAGCGCTGAGGGTCTGTCTGGGGGCAGAGGGTAGTCGGTGGTGAGGGTCAGGCTGGAGGCAGTGTGTAGAGGGGGGTGAGGGTCAGGCTGGGGGCGGAGTGTGGACAGCTGTGAGGGTCAGGCTGGAGGCGGTGTTGAACAGTGGTGAGTGTCAGGCTTGGACACTGTGTGGACTGTGGTGAGGATCAGGCTGGCGACAGTGTGTGGACGACGGTGAGAGTCAGGCTGGGAGCGGTGTGTGGACATGGTGGGGGTCAGACTGAGGGTCGGAGTGGGCGTCGGTGAGGGCCAGGCTTGGACAGCATGTGGTCAGCGGTGAGGATCAGGGTAGTGACGGTGTGTGGACGGCGGTGAGGGTCAGGCTGGTGCCAGTGTGTGGATGGAGGTGAGGACAAGGCTAGGTGCGGTATTGGACGGTGGTGAGGGTCCGGCTGGAGGCGATGTTGGACAGCTGTGAGGGTCAGGATGGGGGCGGTGTTGAACGGTGGTGTGGGTCAGGTAAGGTTCGATGTGTGAACGGTGGTGTGGGTCCAGCTGGGGGTGTTTTTGGATGGCGGATAAGGTCAGGCTGGGGGCGGTGTTGGACAGCAGTGAGGGTCAGGCAGGGGACAGTGTGTGGATGGCACTGAGGGTCAGGCTGGGGGCGGTGTGTGGACGGTGCTGTTTGATAGGCTGCGGATGGTGTATGGACGGCAATGGGGGTCTGGCTGGGGGACAGTGTATGGACAGGTATTGAGGGTCAGGCTGGGCTGGTATGTAGACGGTGGTGAGGGTCAGGCTGGGGGCGGTGTTGGACGGCTGTGAGGTTCAGGCTGGGGATGGTATGTAGATGGAAGTGTGAGTCAGGCTGGGGGCAGTGTGTAGGCGGCGGTGAGGGTTAGTCTGGGGTGGATTTTGGACGGCAGTGATTGTTACACTGGGGAAGGTGTGTGGGTGGCAGTGAGGGTCAGTTTTGGGGCGGCGTGTGGACGGTGGTGAGGATCAGGCTGGGGGCGGTGTGTGAACAGCAGTGAGGGTCAGGCTGTGGGTGGTCTGTGGACAGTGGTGCGGGTCAGGCTGGGGCAGTGTTGAACGGCGTTGAGGGTCAGGCTGGGGGCATGTATTGGACAGCAGTGTGGGTAATGGTTGTGGCCGTTCTGGACTGCGGTGAGGGACAGGCTGAGGGCAGTGTTTGGACAACAGTGAGGGTCTGACTGGGGACAGTTGTGGATGGTGGTGGGGGTCAGATTTGGGGCAGTGAGGGTCAGACTGGGGGTTGTTGGGTAGAGGTGAGCATCAGGCTGGGGGTGGTGTGTGAACGGAGATGAGGGTCAGGCTGGGGGGGTCTGTGGACAGCAGTGAGGGTCGGGCTGGGATGGTGTGTGAACGGCGATGGGTGTCAGGCTCGGAGCTGTGTAGGACGACGGAGAGGGTCAGTCTGGGGATGGTGTGTGTTTGGCAGTGAGGTTCAGGCTGGGCACAGTGTGTGGATGGCGGTGGGGGTCAGGCTGCGGGTTGCATGTGAATGGTGGTGAGGGTCAGGCTGGGGGAGGTGACGGTCAGGCTGGGGACGTTGAGGGTCAGAGTGGTGGCGTTGTTGTGCGGCCGTGAGGGTCAGTCTGGGGGCGTTGTGGGTCCGACTGGGGTTGGTGTGTGGACGGTGGTGAGGGTCAGGTTGGGGGCTTTGTTGTATGTTCGTGAGGGTCAGGGTATTGATGGTGAGGGTCAGTTTGGGCTTGGTGAGGGTCATGTTGGGGGCGGTGAGAATCAAGCTGGGTGTGGTGAGGTCCAAGCTGGGGGCAGTGTTTGGACGGAGTTGTAGGTCAGGCTGAGGGTGGTGTGAGCACGGCGGTGGGGGACAGGCTGGGGGCGGAATGTGGGTGGTGGTGAGGGTCAGGCTCGGGGCGGTGAGGGTCCGGCTGGGGTTGGTGTGGACCAGGCTGTGGGTGGTATGTGGATGGCGGTGAGGGTCAGGATGAGGGCGGTGTGTGGACAGTGGTGAGTGTCAGGCTTGGGATGGTGTGTGGACCGCGGTGAAGGTCAGGCTGAGGGCAGTGTGTGGACGGTGGTAAGTGTCAGGGTGGGGGCAGTGGTGAGAGTCAGGGTGTGGGCAGGGTTGTACGCTGGTTAGGATCAGGCTATGGGGGGTGAGGGTCAGTTTGGGGCGCTGAGGGTCATTTTGAGGGCGTTGACATAAAGGCTGTGGGTGGTGAGGTGTACGCTGGGGGCAGTGTGTGGATGACGGTGAGAGTCATGCTGGGGGTGGTATGTGGACGGGGGTAGGGGTCAGGATGGGGGAATATGTGTGCACAGCAGTGAAAGTCAGGCTGGGTGCAGTGTTGAACAGCGATGAGGGGCAGTCTGGGGACGGTGTGTGGACGGCAATGAGGTACAGGCTGGGGGCGGTGTGTGGATGGCAGTGTGGGTCAGGCTGGGGGTGGTGTGTGGATGGCGTTGAGGGTCAGGCTGAGGGTCGTGTGAGGACAGCGGTGAGGGTCAGGCTGGGGACGGTGCGTGGACGGCAGTGAGTTACAGGCTGGGGGCGGTGTATGGATGGTGCTGAAGGTCAGGTTGGAGTTAGTGTGTGTGAATGGCGGTTGGGGTCAGGCGGGGGCGGTGTTGAACGGTGGTAAGGGTCAGGCTGGGGATGGTCTGTGGACTCCGGTGAGGGTCAGGCTGGGGGTGGTGTGTGGACAGCGGTGAGGTCAGGTATGGTGCAGAGTTGGATGGCGATGAGGAACAGTCTGGGGACGGTGTGTGGATGGTGGTGCGGTTCAGGCTGGGGCTGGTGTGTGGACGGCGGTGAGGGTCAGGCTGGGGGTGGTGTGTGGATGGCAGAGGAGTCAGTCTGGTGGTGGTGTGTGGGCAGTGGTGAGGGTCAGGCTGGAGTACGGTGTGTGAACGGCAGTGAGGTTCAGACTGGGGGCGTTGATGGTCAGACTGGTGCCGGTGTTTGGCAGCAGGGAGGGTCAGGCTTTGGACGTTCCGTGTGTAGTGGTGAGGGTCAGGTTGGCGGCGATGTGTGGAAGGCGGTGAGGGACAGGCTGGGGGCAGTGTGTGGATAGCAGTGAGGGTCAGGCTGGGGACGGTGTGTGGGCTGCAGTTGGGGTTAAGCTGAGGACGGTATGTGGACGGCAGTGAGGGTCAGGCTGTGGGGGTGGGGTGGACAGCGGTGAGGGTCAGACTGGGGGCAGTGTGAGCATGCCGGTGCGGGTCAGGGTCGGGGTGGTGTTTACAGGGCGGTGAGGGTCGTGCTGGGGGTGGTATTGGACGGCAATGAGGGTCAGTCTGTGGGCGGTTCATGGACAGTGGTGAGGGTCAGGCTGGGAGCGGTGTATGGATGGTGGTAAGGGCCAGGCTGGGGGGCGGTGTGTGAGTGGCAGTGAGGGTCAGTCTGGGGTGCTGTGTGGGCCAGGGTGAGTGTCAGACTGATGTACAGTTTTGAACGGCGGTGTGGGTCAGGGTGGGGGTGGTGAGAGTCAGGCTGAGGGCGGAGTTGGACGGCGGTGAGAGATGGGCTGGGGGTGGTGTTGGACGGCATTGAAGGTCAGGCTGGGAGTGGTATGTTGATGGCAGATGGAAGGGTCAGGCTTGGAGTGGTGTGTGGACGGCAGATGGAAGGGTCAGGCTTGGGGCGGTGTGTGGACAGCAGTGAGTTTCAGGCTGCGGGCAGTGTGTGGACTGTGTTGAGGGTCCGGCTGGGAGCGGTGGGTTGGCGGTGGTGAGCGTCAGGCTGGGGTGGTGTTGAAAGGCAGAGCAAGTCAGGCTGTGGGCGGTGTGTGGATGGCAGTGAGGGTTAGGTTGGGGGCAGTGTGTAGGGGCAGTGAGGGTCAGGTTTGCACCAGTGTGTGGATGGTGGTGAGGGTCAGTCTGGGAGGTGGTGTTGGACGGTGTTGGGGGACAAGCTAGGAGCGATGTGTGGATGGCGGTGAGGGTCAGGTTGTGGGCGGTTCATCGACGGTAGTGTGGGTTAGGCTGGGGGCGGTGAGTTGAAGACGGTGAGGGTCAGGCTGGGGACAGCGTTGTTTGGTGGCATTGAGGGTCAGGCTGGGGGTGGTGTGAGTGCAGCAGTGATGGTCAGTCTGAGGGTGATGTGTGGGCAATGGTGTGGATCAGGCTGGGGGCTGTGTTTGGACGGTGGTGAGGGTCAGGTTGACGGCGGTGTGTGGGCAACGGTGCGGGACATGCTGGGGGCAGTGTGTGGGCGGTGGTGGCGGACAGGCTGGGGGCAGTGGTTAGAGTTAGGCTGGGGGCAGTATTATACAGCGGTGAGGGTCAGGATATGGGTGCTGAGGGTCAGGTTGAGGGCAATGAGGATCAGTTTGAGAGTGGGGAGGGTCAGGCTGGGGGCATTGTATGGATGGAGGTGAGAGTGAGGGTGGGGATGGTGTATGGTCAGCGGTAGGGTTCAGCCTGGGGGTGGTGTGTGGATGGCGGTGTGGGTCCAGCTTGGGGCAGTGTTGAACGGCGGTGAGGATCAGGCTGGGGACGGTGTTGGCTGGTGGTGAGCGTCAGGCTGGGAGTGGTGTTGAACAGCAGTGAGGATAAGGACGGGGGCAGTGTGTGGACGGCGGTGGGACACACGCTAGGGGTGGTGGGAGGACGGTGGTTTGGGTCAAGCTGTGGGCAGTGTTGAATGGCAGTGTGGGTCAGACTGGTAGCGGTGAGGATCTGGCTGGGGGCAGTGTTGGACGGCCATGAGGGTCAGGCTGGGAGCAGTGCTGGAGGCAGTGAGGGTCAGGCTGGTGGCAATTTGTGGATGGTGGAGTGAAGGGTCAGGCAGGAGGTGGTGTGTGGATGGCAGTGAGGTTCAGGCTGGGGGTGATGCTGCATGGCGGTGAGGGTCAGGCTGGGGGCGGTGTGTGGATGGCGGTGAGGGTCAGGCTGGGAGAGGTGTGTGGACGGCGCTGGGGTTAAGGCTGGGGGCAGTGTGTAGACGGTAGTGGGTATCAGTCTAGGGCAGTGTTGAAAGGCGGTGAAGGTCAAGCTGGGGACTGTGTGTGTATGGTGGTGAGGGTCAGGCTGTGGGCGGTTCGTGGATGCTGGTGAGGGGCAGGCTAGTGGTGGTGTGTGGATGGCACTGGGGTTCAGGCTGGGCAGTGTGTGGACTGTGGTGAAGGCCAGCTTGGGAGCGGTGTGTGGGCTGTAGTGAGGATCAGACTGGGGTTGGTGTGTGGACGGCGGTAAGGATCAGGCTGGGGGCTGTGTGAGGCCAGCGGTGACAGTCAGGTTGGGGTGGTGTGTTGATGGCGGTGAGGATCAGGCTGGGGGTGGTGTGTGGGGGTTGGAGGCGGTCAGGCTGTGGGTGGTTTGTGAACAGAGGTGAGGGTCAGGCTGGGGGTGGTGTGTGAACCGGGGTGCGGGTCAGGCTGGGGGCGGTGAGGGTCAGTCTGGGGTCATTGAGGGACAGAACGGTGGCAGCGCTGGGCAGTGGTGAGTGCAAGGCTGTGGGTGGTCTGGGGATGGTGATGAGGGTCAGGCTGGGTGTGGTGTTGGATGGTGGTGACGTTCAGGCTGGGCGGCGGTATGTTCAATGTCGATGAAGGTGAGGCAGCAGCGGTGTGTGGATGGCGGTGTGGGTCAGTCTGGGGGCGAAGTGTGAACGGTGGTGTGGGTCTATCTGGGGGCGGTGTGTGGGCACAGGTGTGGGTCAGGCTGGGGGCGGTGTGTGGACGACAGTGAGGGTCAGGCTTGGGATGGTGTGAGGATGGTGTGAGGGTCAGGCAGGGGGTGGTGTGTGGGCGGCAGTGAGGGTCATGTTGGAGTGGTGTGTGGGCAGTCTTGAGGGTCAGGCTGGGAATGGTGTTTTTGTACAGTGGTTACTGCCAGTGTTGGTGAGGTGTTGCACGGTGGTTAGTGTCAGTCTGGAGTTGGTGTGTGGACAGCGGTGAGGTTCATGCAAGGGGTGTTGTGTGGATGGAGGTGAGGGTCCGGCTTGGAGTGGTGTGTGGGCAGCGCTGAGGGTCAGGCTGGGGGCGTTGTTGGAGGGTGGTGAGGGTCAGGCTGGGGGGTTTTTTGAAGGATGATGGTGGGGGTCAGTCTGGGGGCGGTGAGTGGACGGAGGTGAAGGAAAGGCTGGGGGCGGTGTGTAGTTGACGGCGATCGTTAGTGTGGGGGCGGTGTGAGGATGATGTTGAGGGTCAGGTTGGGGGCGATGTGTGGGCGGCAGTGAGGATCAGGCTCGGGGGTGTATGGACGATAGTGGGGGTCACTCTGGGGGCGTTGTGTGGACGGTGGTGAGGGTCAGGCTGTGGGCAGTGTGTGGATGGCGGTGGGATTCAGGCAGGGGGTGGTGTTGAACGGCGCTGAAGGTCAGAATGGGGGCGATGTTGGACGGTGGTGAGGGTCAGGGAGGGGGCGATGACGAACGGCGAAGAAGGTCAGGTGTTGGGCAGTTTTAGACGGCAGTGAGTGTCAGGCTGCGGGCGATGTTGGATGGCGGTGAGGGTCAGGCTGGATCGGTGTGTGGATGGAGGTGAGTGTCAAGCTGTGGGCAGTTCGTGGGCGGTGGTGAGGGTCAGGCTGGGGGCAGTGTGGGCATGGCGGTGATGTTCAGGCTAGGGACGTTGTGTGGGCAGCGGTAAGTGTCAGGCTGGAGGCTGTGTGTGGACGGCGGTGAGGGTCAGGGTGGGTGTGGTGAGTGGGCAGTGCTGAGGGTCAGGCTGCGGGTGGTGTGTGGGCACCAATGAGGGTGAGGCTGGGAGCAGTGTTGGAGGTCGGCGAGTGTGAGTCTGGTGGCGGTGTGTGGATGGTGGTGAGGGTCAGGCTACGGTGCGGTGTGTGGACGTCAGTCTGGGTCAGGCTGGGGACGGTGTTAGAGGGCAGTGAGGTTCAGGCCGGGGACGGTGTGTAGACGGTAGTGAGGGTCAGGGTGTGGGTTGTGTGTGGACGGCATTGCAGATCAGGCTGGGAGGCGGAGTGTGGACGAAGTTTTGGGTCAGGTTGTGGGCGGTGTTGAACATCTGTGATGGTCAGGCTGGGGGCAGTGTTGTACGTCGGTTAGGGTCAGGCTGGGGGCGATGTGTGGATGATGGTGAGGGTCAGGCTGGGGGCAGTGTGTGGATGATGGTGAGCATCAGGCTGGGGGCAGTGTGCGGATGGCAGCGAAGGTCAGGCTGGGGGTGGTGTGTGGATGGTGGTAGGGGTTAGGCTGGGGGCGGTGTGGGGACGGCAGTTGGGGTGAGGCTTGGGGCTGTGTGTGGGAGCAGTGAGGGTCAGGCTGGGGGCGGTTTGTGGATAGCAGTGAGGGTCAGGTGGGGGCAATGAGTGGACAGTGGTGAGCATCAGGTAGGGGGGAGGTGTGTGGATTGCAATGAGGGTCAGGCTGGGGGCCGTGTGTGTGGACAGTGGTGTGGGTCAGGATTATGGCGGAGTTGAACAGTGATTAAAGTCAGACAGTGGGTGGTGTTAGACTGCGGTGAGGTTCAGGCATGGGGCGGTGTGTGCACGGCGGTAAGGGTCAGGATGTGGGTGGTGTTGGATGGTGGTGAGTGTCAGCCTAGGGACGGTGTGTGGATGGTGGTGAGAGTCAGTCTGAGTGTGGTTTGTGGACAGCGGTGAGGGTCACGCTGAGGGTGGTGTGTGGATGGCAGTGAGGGTCTGGCTGGGGCAGTGTGTGGATGCCAATGAGGTCAGGCTGCGGGCGGTGTTAAACAGTGGTGAGGGTCAGGCTGAGGGTTGTGTGTGGATGGTGGTGAGCGTCAGGCTGGGGGCGGTGTGTGGACGATGGTGTGGTTCAGGCTGGTGGCGGTGTTGAACGGTGATGAAGGTTAGGCTTTGGGCGGTGTTAGATGGCGGTGAGTTTCCGGTTGGAGGTGGTGTGTGGACATCGGTGAGGATCATGCTGGGGGTGGTGTGTGGATGGCGGTGTGTTTAAGTCTGAGTGTGTTGTGTGGACACCGGTGAGGGTCAGGCTGGGGTGGTGTGTGGGCGGCAGCGTAGGTCAGGTTGGGAATGGTGTATGGATGGCAGTGAGGGTCAGGCTGGGGTCGGTGTGTGGATGGTGGTGGGGGTCAGGCTGGGTGCGGTGTTGGATGAACGTGAGGGTCAGTCTGGGGGTGGGTGTGGGCATCGGTTTGGGTCAGGCGGGGGGTGGTGTGTGGACGGCAGGGAGGATCAGGCTGGGTGTGCATTTGGTCGGAAGTGAGGGTCAGTTTTGCGACGATGTGTGGATGGAGGTGAGGTTCAGGCTGGGTGCGGTGTGTGGGCGGTGGTGAGGGTCAGGCTGGTGGTGGTGTGTGGTCAGTGGTGAGGGTCAGACTGGGGTGGTGTGTGGACGGTGGTGAGAATCAGGCTGTGTGCGGTGTTGGTCGGCGGAGAGGGTCAGTCTGGGGATGGTGTGTGGACGGCAGTGAAGTTCAGGCTGGGAGTGGTGGGTTGGCGGCGTTGAGGGTCAGGCTGGGGTGCTGTTAAACAGCAGTGAGGATCAGGCTGTGGCTGGTGTGTGAATGGCAGTGAGGGTAAGGTTGGGGGCTGTGTGTGGACGGTGATGGGCGTCAGAATGTGGAGTGGTGTTTGACAGTAGTGAGGGTCAGTCTCGGGGCAGAGTGTGGATGGCCGTGGGCTTCAGGGTGGGGCAATGTGGGGACGACGGTGTGGGTCAGGCTATGGGTAGTGCTGAACAGCGATGATGGTGAGGCTAGTGGCGGTGTTGCACAGTAATGAAGGTCAGGCTGTGGGTGGTGTTAGATGGCGGTGAAGTTCAGGCAGGGAGTGGTGTGCGGACAGTGGTGATGGTCAGGCTGGGGGTGATGTGTAGATTGCGGTGAGGGTCAGGCTGAAGATTGTGTGTGGACAGTGGTGAGGGTCAGGCCGGAAGTGGTGTGTGGACGGTAGTGAGGGTCAGGCTGGGTGCAGAGTTGGACAGTGGTGATGGCCAGTCTGGGGATGATGTGTGGATGGCTGTGAGGTTCAGGCAGGGGGCGGTTTGTGGATAGCGGAGGGGGTCAGGCTGGGGGCGGTGTATGGATGGCAGTGAGGGTCAGGCTGGCGATGGTGTGTGGACAGCAGTGAGCGTCAGGCTGGGTGATGTGAGTGAACGGTGTGAGGGTCAGGCTGGGGGCAGTGAGGGTCGGGCTGCGGGCATTGAAGGTCAGAGTGGTGGTGGTGTTGGGCGGCAGTGAAGGTCAGGCCGTTGGCAGTCTGTGGGCGGTGGTGATTGTCAGGCTGGCGGCGAAGTGTGGACGGTGGTGAAGGTCAGGCTGGGTGCAGTGTTGGACAGCAGTGAGGCCCAGGCTGGACGCGGTGTGTTCAACGTCAATGAGGGTCAGTCTGGGGGTGGTGTGTGGATGGTGGTGAGAGTCAGTCTGGGTACACTGTGAGGACGGCGGTGAGGGTCAGGCTGGGGGCGGTGTGTCGATGGCTGTGAGGGTAAGGTTGGGGCCGTGTGTCGACATCAGAGAGGGTCAGGCTGAGGTTGGTGTGAGGACGGCGGTGAGGGTTAGTCTGGGAGCAGTGTGTGGATAGCAGCGGGGGTCAGGCTGGGTGCGGTGTGTGGTCAGCAGTGAGTTTCAGGCTGGGGAGGTGTGTGAATGGTGGTTAAGGTCAGATTGGGAGCGATGAGGGTCAAGCTATGAGCATTGAGTGTCAGACTGGTGGCAGTGTTGGGCGGCGGTGAGGGTCAGGATGTGGGCGGTCCGTGGACGGTGGTGAGGGTCAGGCTGGTGGTGATGTGTGGACAGCAGAGAGAGTCAGGCTGGGGCGGTGCTGGACGGCAGTGAAGGTCAGGCTAGGGTCGGTGTGTGGATGGCAGTGTGGGTCAGGCTGAGGATGGTGTATAGATGGCGGTGAGGGTCACGCTGGGGGCGGTGTTTGAATGGCAGGGAGGGTCAGGCTGGGTGCAGTGAATTGGACGGCGTTGAGGGTCAGTCTGGGGCAGTGCGTGGATTGTGGAGTGGGTCTGGCTGATGGCGGTGTGTGGACGGTGGTTGTGGTCAGGCTGGGGGTGGTGGCACAGTGGCTCAGTGGTTAGCACTGCTGCATCACAGCGCCAGAGACCTGGGTTCAATTCCTGCCTCAGGCGACTGACTGTGTGGAGTTTGCACATTCTCCCCGTGTCTGCGTGGGTTTCCCCCGGGTGCTCCTGTTTCCTCCCACAGTCCAAAGATGCGCAGGTCAGGTGAATTGGCCATGCTAAATTGCCAGGAGTGTTAGGTAAGTGGTAGATGTCGGTGTATGGATGGGTTGCGCTTCGGCGGGTCGGTGTAGACTTGTTGAGCCGAAGGGCCTGTTTCCACACTGTAAGTAATCTAATCTAAAAGGTGTGTGTTCGGAAGGGAGGGTGAGTCGGTGGGCAGTGTTGGATGGCTGTGAGGGTCAGGCTGGGGGTGGTGCGTGGACGGCAGAGAAAGTCAGGCTGGTGCAGTGCTGGACGGCGGTGAGAATCAGGCTGGGTTCAGTGTGTGAATTGGCGGTGGGGTCAGGCAGGGGTCGGTGTGTGGAGAGCAGTAAGGGTCAGACTGAGGACGGTGTGTTGGATGGCGGTGAGGATCAGTTTGGGGGCGGTTTGTGTACGGTGGTGAGGGTTAGGCAGGGGTCGGTGTATGGATGGCAGTTGGGGTCAGACTGGTAGTGGTGCGTGGGTGGCAGTGAGGGTCAGACGAGGAGTGGTGAGTGGACGGCAGTGAGGGTCAGGCTGGGGAAGTGTGTGGATGGCGGTTGGGGTCAGGCCGGGGTTGGTGTGTGTTCGGAGAGGTGATCAGTCTGTGGGAAGTGTTAGTCGGCAGTGAAGGTCAATTTGGGGGCGGTGTGTGACGGCAGTGTGGGTCAGGCTAGGGGCAGTGATGAGTGATGGCAAAGGTCAGGCTGGGGGCAGTGTTCTACATCAGTGAGGGTCAGGCTGGGGGCGGTGTGTGGATGGCGGTGAGGGTCAGGCTGGGGCAGTGTTGAACAGCGGTAAAGGTCAGGCTAGCGGCGGTTTGTGAACAGTAGCGAGGGTCATGCTGGGGGCGGTGTGTGAACGGCAAGGAGGGTCAGGCTGGGTGCAGTGAATTGGATGGCGGTGAGGGTCAGTCTTGGAGCAGTGTGTGGATTGTGGAGTGGGTCTGTCTGATGGCGGTGTGTGGACGGTAGTTGTGGTCAGGCTGGGGGTAGTGTGTGTTCGGAAGGGAGGGTAAGTCGGTGGGTAGTGTTGGATGGAAGTGAGGGTCAGGCTGGGGGCGGTGCGTGGACAGCAGAGAAAGTCAATCTGGTGCAGTGCTGAATGACAGTAAGGATCAGGCTGGGTTCAGTGTGTGGATTGGCGGTAGGGTCAGGCAGGGGACGGTGTGTGGACGGCAGTGAGGATCAGACTGGGGACGGTGTGTTGGATGGCGGTGAGTATCAGTCTGGGGGTGGTTTGTGTACGGCGGTGAGGGTTAGTCAGGGGTCAGTATGGATGGGGGCATTGTTGTACGTAGGTGAGGGTCAGGCTTGGGGCGGTGTGTTGTCGGCAGGGAGTGTCAGGCTTGGGTCAGTGTAAGGTAGTCAGTGGAGGCTGGACTGGGGGCAGTGTGTGGACAGCATTGAGGGTTGAACTTGGGACAGTGTGTGAGCAGCGGTTTGGGTCAGGCTAAGGGGCGATATGTGGATTGCGGTGAGCATCAGGCTGGGGGTGGTGTGTGTATTGCGGAAGGTGTTAGGCTGGGGCGCTGTGTGGACAGCGGTAAGGGTCAGGCTGGGGAGGTGGAGGCAAGCTGTGGGCGTTGAGGGTCAGACTGGTGGCGGTGTTGGGCGGTGGTGAGGGTCAGGTTTTGTGTGGTCCATGGATGGTGGTGAGGGTCAGGCTGGCAGCAATGTGTGGATGGCAGAGAATGTCAAGCTGGGGCGGTGCTGGATGGTGGTACGGGTCTGGCTGGGGTCGGTGTATGGATTTGTGGTGGGGGTCAGGGTGTGTCAGTGTGTGGACGGCAGTGGGGGGGCATGCCGAGGGCGATGTGTGGACGGTGGTGAGGGTCAGGCTGGGGGTGGTGTTGGATGGCAGTGAGGATCAGGCTGGGGGTGGTGGTGAATGGCGATGAGGGTCAGGCTGGGGGGCGGTCTGTGGACGGTGGAAGGGGTCAGACTGGGGGCAGTATTGGATGGTGTTGTGTTTCAGGATGGGCGTGATGATGGACTGCGTTGGGTGGTCAGGCTTGCGTTGGTGTATGTTCAGAGGGGAACGACAGGCTGTGAGCAGTGCTGGATGGTGTGAGAGTCAGTCTGGTGTCAGTGTGTGGGCGGTGGTGAGGGTCAGGCTGGGTGGTGCTGGACGGCAGTGCCGGTCAGACTGGGAGTGGTGATGGACGGCAGTGAGTGTCAGGCTCTGGGCAGTGAGTGGACGGTGGTGTGGGTTTGGCTGGGGGTGGTGTGTGGACAGCGATGAGAGTCAGGCTGTGGGTGGTGTGTGTTCGGAGGGGAGGGTCAGTCTGTGGGCAATGTTGGGTGGCACAGAAGGTCAGGGTGGGGGTTGACTCTGGGTGGCATTGACTGTCAGGCTTGGCGCGGTGTGTGGAAGGCAGTGACGGTCAGGCTTGGGGCGGTGTGTGGACGGCAGTGAGGGTCAGGCTTGGGTCAGTGTTGGACAGAGGAGAGGGTCAGGCTGGGGACAGTATGTTGATGGCGGTGAGGGTGAGTCTGGCGGCGATGTGTGGACGGCAGAGGGGTCAGGCTTGGGTGATTTGTGGACGGCGCTGTTGGGCCAGTCTTGGGGCGTTCTGTGGACAGTGGTGAGGGTCAGGCTGGGGCTGGTGTGTGGATGGCAGTGAGGGTGAGGTTGGGGGTGATGTATGGTTGGTGGTGATGGTAAGGCTGCGGGCGCTGTGTGGACGGTGGTGAGGGTCAGTCTGGGGGCGGTGTGTGCATTGTGGTGAGGGTCAGGCTGGAGCAGTGTGTGGATGGCGGTGAGGGTCAGTCTGGGGGCGGTGTGTGGACGGCAGTGCGGTTCAGGCTGGGGGCGGTGTGTGGACCACAGTGAGCGTCAGGATGGGCGCGGTGTGTGGACCATGCTGGGAGTCAGGCTGGGTGTGGTGCGTGGATGGTGGTGAGGGACAGGCAGGCAGCGGTGTGTGGGCAGTGGTGAGGGTCAGGGTGTTGTTGGTATGTGGATGGTGGTGGGGGTCAGGCTGTGGGCGGTGTGTGGATGGTAGTGAGGGTCATGCTGGTGGTGGTGTGTTAACGATGGTGAGGGTCAGGCTGGGGGTGCTGTGCGGACGGTGGTGAGGGTCTCGCTGGGGGCAATGTGTGGATGGCAGTGAAAATAAGGTTATGGGTGGTGTGTGCACAGAGGTGAGGGTCAGTCTGGTGTCAGTGTGTAGACGGCATTGAGGTTCAGGCTGGCTGCGGAGTGTTCAATGTCTATGAGGGTCAGGCTGGAGGTGGTGTGTCGACAGTGGATGGTGTCAGGCTGTGGGCAGTATTGGACAGTGTTGTGTGTCAGGCTGAGCGTAGTTATGGACTGCGGTGAGGTATCAGTCTGGGGTTGGTGTGTATTCGGAGGGGAGAGTCAGGCTGTGGGCACTGCTGCACGGCGGTGAGAGTCAGTCTGGTGTCAGTGTGTGGGCGGTGGTGAGGGTCAGTCTGGGGGTGGTGCTGGTTGGCAGTGATGGTCAGGCTTGGGGCAGTGAGTGGACGGTGGTGGGTCTGGCTGGGCGCGGTGCGTGGACAGTGGAGAGTGTCAGGCTGGGTCCGGTGTGTTGACGGCAGTGAGGGTCAGGCTGTGGACGGTGTGTGGATGGCAGTGAGGTCAGGCTGGGGTCGACGTGTGTTCGAAGGGGAGTTTCAGCCTGTGGCTAGTGCTGCATGGCGGTGAGAGTCAGTCTCGTGTCAGTGTGTGGGCGTTGGTGAGGGTCAGGCTGGAGGTGGTGCTGGACGGCAGTGAGGGTCAGCCTGGGTGCAGTAAGTGGATGATTGCGTGTGTCTGGCTGGTGGTGTTGTGTGGACAGCGGTGTGGGTCAGGCTGGGTCGGTGTGTTGATGGCAGTGGGGTTCACGCTGGGGGCAGTGTGTGAGCAGAGGGGAAGGTCAGGCTGATGTCAGTATTGCACAGCTTTGTGGGTCAGGCTCGGTACGGTGTTTGGATGCAGTTGTAGGTCAGGCTCTGGTACTGTTGATGGCGGTGGGGGTCAGGCTGGCGGCGGTGTGTTTGATGTCGATGAGGGCCAGACTGGAGGCGGTGTGTGGATGGCGGAGGGGTCAGGCAGTGGGCGGTGTTGGATGGCAGTGAGGGTCTGGCTGGCGGCGGTGTTTGGGTGGAGGGGAGAGTCAGGCTGGAAGTGGAGTGTGGACGGTGGTGGGGTTCAGACTGAGGGCGGAGTGTGGATGGAGGTTGGGGTAAGGGTGGGGGCAGTGTGTGGATGGCAGCTAGGGTCAGGCTGGGAGCATGTGTTGAAAAGCGGTGAGCGTCAATCTGGGGGCGGTGTGTGGATGGCGTTGGGGGTCAGGCGACGGTTGGTGTGTGGACGGCAGTGTGGGTCAGGCTGAGGGTGGTGTGTGGACGGCAGTGAGGGTCAGGTTGGGGCACGGTGTGAGGACAGCAGTGATTGTCAATCTGGGGGTGGTGTGTGGACTACAGTGAGGGTCAGGCTGAGGGTGGTGTGTCGATTGTGGTGGTAGTCAATCAGGGGGTGGTTTGTGGACGGCGGTGAGGCACAGGCAAGGGGTGCTGTGTGTGCTGTGGTGAGCATCAGGCTGATGGCGGTGTGTGGATTGTGATGCGGGTCAGACTGGGGGCGGTGTGGGACAACGATGAGGGTCAGGCTGGGGGCCGTGTGTGGATGGCAGAGGGGATCAGGCTGGGGGCTGTGTGTGGACGGTGGAGGGGATCAGGATGGGGTCAGTATTGGATGGTGTTTTGGGTCAGGCTGGGGCGGTATTCAACGACCGTAAGGGTCAGGCTGCGTGTGGCATTTGGACGCAGTTGTAGGTCAGGCTCTGGGTGCTGTTGATGGCGATGGGGGTCAGGCTGGCCACGGTGTGTACGATGTCGATGAGGGTCAGGCTGGAGCTGGTGTGTGGACGGCGGAAGGGGTCAGGCTGTGGGTGGTGTTGGACGGCTGTCACGATCTGGCTGGTTGCGGTCTGTGGGCGGAGGGAAGGGTTAGGTAGGGGACAGTGTTGGACTGCGGTGGGCATCAGGCTGGGTGCGGTGTGTGAATGGTGGTGAGGGTGCAGTTTGGAGGTGATGTTGAATCGCAGTGAGGGTCAGGCTGGGGACAGTGTGTAGACAGCGGTGAGGGTCAGGCTGGGGATTGTGTGATGACAGCGGTGAGGGTTAGGATGTGGGCGGAGGGAACGGTCAGGCTGGGTGTGGTGTGTGGGTGGTGGCTGAGGCTAGGCTGGGGGCGGTGTGTAAACGGTGGTGACGGTAAAGCTGGGGGCAGTGTGTGGACGGCGCTGAGGATCAGGCTGGGGGCAGTGTGTTGACGGCAGTGAGGGTCAGGCTGGTGGTGGTGTGTTGACAGCATTTGGGGGTCAGGCTGGGGGTGGTGTGAGGACGATGGTGAGAGTCAGGCAGGTGGCGTTGCGAGGACAGTCGTGAGGGTTAGGCTGGGGGCGCTGGGTTGACGGCGGTTGGGGTCAGGCTGGTGGTGGTGTGCGTTCAGACGGGAGGCTCATTCTGTGGGCAGTGTTGGACAGAAGTGAGGGTCAGGCGGGGTGATGTGTTGACAGCATTTGGGGGTCAGTCTGGAGGCAGTGTGAGGACGATGGTGAGAGTCAGGCTGGTGGCGTTGTAAGGACAGTGGTGAGGGTGAGGCTGGGGCAGTGTGTGAATGGTGGTGAGGGTGCAGGTTGGGGGCGGTGTTGCACACTGGTGGGGGTCAGGCTGGGAATGGTGTGTGTTTGGTGGGGAGTGTTAGGCTGTTTGGACGGTGGTGTGTGTCAGGCTGGGTGCAGTATTTGGACGGCAGTGTGGGTCAAACTGAGTGCGGTGTTTGGACGGCAGTGTAGGTCAGACTGGACCAGTATTGGATGGTAGTGTGGGTCCGGCTGGGTGCAGTGTTTGGACGGTGGTGTGGGTCGGCTGGGTGCAGTGTTTGGACGGCAGTGTGGGTCAGGCTGATTGCAGTGTTTGGATGGTGGTGTGGGTCAGGCTGGGTGCAGTGTTTGGACGGCTGTGATTGTCAGGCTGGGGACAGCGTTTGGACAGTGGTGTGGGTCAGGCTGGGGGCGTTGAGTGGATGGTGGTGTGGGTCAGGCTGGGGGTGGAGAGTGGACGGTGATGTGGGTCAGACCGGAGCAGTATTGGATGGCAGTGTGGGTCAGGCTGAGTGCAGTGTTTTGTCGGTGGTGTGGGTCAGGCTGGGGGCAGTGATTTGACGGTGGTGTGGGTCAGGCTGTGGACGGTGAGTGGACGGCAGTGTGGGTCAGACTGGAGCAGTATTGGATGGCAGTGTGGGTCAGGCTGGGTGCAGTGTTTGGACGGTGGTGTGGGTCAGGCTGCGGGTGGTGTTGGACAGCGGTGGGGGTCAGGCTGGTGTCGGTGTGTGTGCAGAGGGGAGGGTCAGGCTGTGAGCGTTGTGTGGGCGGCGGTGATTGTCAAGCTCGGGTTGTATGTCAGGCTGGTGTGACTCCCTCACACTCTCTGAGACACACTGTGACCCTCTCTGACACTTGCTGAGAAACACTGTGACAATCTCTGACAGGCTGTGACAGACTGTGACACTTTCCGAGTCTCTCTGACACACTCTGAAATACACTGTAAGCTTCTCTGACAGACTGTGCCACACTGTGACACTATCTGAGACTCACTGTGACGCATTCTGACTGTCTCTGACTCTCTGAGACAAACTGTGACACTCTCTGAGACACACTGTGACTCTCTCTGACACTATCTTAGACACACTGTGACACTCTCTGACAGACTGTGGCACAATGGGACATTCTCAAAGACAGACTCTGACAGTTTCTGACTCTCTCTGACACACTCTGAAATACACTGTAACCTTCTCTGACAGACTGAGACAAACTGTGACACCCTTTGACTCAGACTGTGACCCCCTGAGACAAACGCTGACCCTCTCTGACACTCTCTGAGACACAGTATGACACACTGTGACACTCCCTGAATCTTTCTGACTCACTCTGACATACACTGTAACCTTCTCTGACAGATTGTGATGGACTGTGACACTCTCGGAGACAGACTGTGACACTGTCTGATTCTCTCTGAGACTCTCTTAGACACACTGTGACACTCTCTGACTATCTCTGGCACTCTCTGAGACACATTATGACACTTTTTGACTCTCTCTGACACACTCTGAGTCACACTATGATACTCCCTAAGAATCTGTGATAGACTGTGACACAGTGTGACACTCTCCTAGACACAGTGTGACACTCTCTGACTATCTATGACACTCTGAGACACACTATAACACTTTCTGACTCTCTCTGACACTCTGAGACACACTATGACACTCTCTGACAGGCTACCACATACTGTGACATTCTATGACTTTCTCTGACCATCTCTGAGACACACTGTGTCACTCTTTGACAGACTGTGACACAATCTGACACTCTCTGAGACACACTATGACACTCTCTGACAGACTATGAAACACTGTGACATTGCTGACTATCTCTGACACTCTCTGAGTCACACTATGACACTATCTGAGACACACTGTAACACTCTCTGACAGACTGTGACACACAATGACACTCTCTTAGACACACTGTGACACTCTCTGACTATCTCTGACACTCTGAGACACACTGTGACACTCTCTGACACTCTCTGCGTCAGATCCTGACATTCTCTGAGACAACACTATGTCACTCTCTGACACTCTCTGAGATGCACTGTAACACTCTCTGACAGACTGTGACACACAATGACACTCTCTCAGACACACTGTGACACTCTTTGACTAACTCTGACACTCTAAGACACACTGTGACACTCTCTGACCCTCTCTGAGACAGACTGTGACACGTTCGGATTCTGTGACTCTCTGAGAAACACTGACACTCTATGACACTCTGCGACACTCTCTGAGACACACTGTAAGCCTCTCTGACAGACTATGACACACTGTGACATTCTCTGGCTTTCTCTGACATCCTATGAGACACACTGTGATACTCTCTGACAGACTGTGACGCACTCTGACCCTCTCTGAGACAGACTGTGACACCCTCTGGCGCTATCTAACAATCCCTTTGACACTCTCTGAAGCTCTCTGACAGGCTATCACACACTGTGAAATTCTATGACTATCTCTGACAATCTCTGAGACACACCGTGACACTCGCTGACAGGCTGAGACACAATCTGTCACTCTCTAAGATAGATTGTGACTCTCTCTGACCCTCTGTGACACACTCTGAGACACACCATAACACTCTCGGACTCTCTATGAGACACACTATGACACTCTCTGACAGACTATGAAACACGGTGACATCGCTGACTATCTCTGACACTCTCTGAGACACACTATGATACTACCTGACACTCTCTGAGACACACTATGACACTCTCTGACAGGCTACCACATACTGTGACATTCTATGACTTTCTCTGACCATCTCTGAGACACACTGTGTCACTCTTTGACAGACTGTGACACAATCTGACACTCTCTGAGACACACTATGACACTCTCTGACAGACTATGAAACACTGTGACATTGCTGACTATCTCTGACACTCTCTGAGTCACACTATGACACTATCTGAGACACACTGTAACACTCTCTGACAGACTGTGACACACAATGACACTCGCTTAGACACACTGTGACACTCTCTGACTATCTCTGACACTCTGAGACACACTGTGACACTCTCTGACACTCTCTGCGTCAGATCCTGACATTCTCTGAGACAACACTATGTCACTCTCTGACACTCTCTGAGATGCACTGTAACACTCTCTGACAGACTGTGACACACAATGACACTCTCAGACACACTGTGACACTCTTTGACTAACTCTGACACTCTAAGACACACTGTGACACTCTCTGACCCTCTCTGAGACAGACTGTGACACGTTCGGATTCTGTGACTCTCTGAGAAACACTGACACTCTATGACACTCTGCGACACTCTCTGAGACACACTGTAAGCCTCTCTGACAGACTATGACACACTGTGACATTCTCTGGCTTTCTCTGACATCCTATGAGACACACTGTGATACTCTCTGACAGACTGTGACACACTCTGACCCTCTCTGAGACAGACTGTGACACCCTCTGGCGCTATCTAACAATCCCTTTGACACTCTCTGAAACTCTCTGACAGGCTATTACACACTGTGAAATTCTATGACTATCTCTGACAATCTCTGAGACACACCGTGACACTAGCTGACAGGCTGAGACACAATCTGTCACTCTCTAAGATAGATTGTGACTCTCTCTGACCCTCTGTGACACACTCTGAGACACACCATAACACTCTCGGACTCTCTATGAGACACACTATGACACTCTCTGACAGACTATGAAACACGGTGACATCGCTGACTATCTCTGACACTCTCTGAGACACACTATGATACTACCTGACACTCTCTGAGACACACTGTAACACTCTCTGACAGACTGTGACACACAATGACACTCTCTTAGACACACTGTTACACTCTCTGACTATCTCTGACACTCGGAGACACACTGTGACACTCTCTGACACTCTGCGTCAGACTATGACATTCACTGAGACACACTGTGACACTCTCTGACTTTCACTGACACTCTCTGAGGTCCATTATGACACACTGTGACACTCTCTGACTCTCTCTCTGTCACTCTCTGAGACCCGCTGTGACACTTTCTGTCGCTCTCTGACTCCCTGCGACACACTATGACACTCCCTCAGAGTCTGTGATAGATTTGACACAGTGTGACACTCTTTTAGACATAGTGTGACACTCTCTGACTATCTCTGACACTCTGAGTCACACTATGACACTCCCTAAGATTCTGTGATAGATTTGACACAGTGTGACACTCTCTTAGACACAGTGTGACACTCTCTGACTATTTCTGACACTCTGAGACACACTGTGACACTCTGTGACTGTCTCGGACAATCTCTGAGACACACTGTGACACTCTCTGACAGACTGTGTCACAATCTGACTCTGAGACAGACTGTGACAAACTCTCACACTCTGGTACACTCTCTGAGACACACCATAACACTCTCGGACTCTCTCTGAGACACACTATGACACTCTCTAACAGACTATTAAACACTGTGACATTGCTGACTACCTCTGACACACACTACAACACTCTCTGACACTCTCTGAGATACACTGTAACACTCTCCGACAGACTGTGACACACAATGACACTCTCTTAGTCACACCGTGACACTCTTTGACTATCTCTGACACCATCTGAGACACACCTGTGACACTCTATGACAGACTGTGACACACACTGACCCTTTCTGAGACAGACAGTGACACCCTCTGGCGCTATCTAACAATCCCTTTGACACTCTCTGTGGCACTCTCTGACCCTCTCTGAGAAACACTGTGACACTCTCTGACAGACTGTGGCAGACTGTGTCACTTTCTGTGACACACTATGACACAGTCTGACCGAATGTTACTCTCTCTGACACACGGTGACATTTTCTGAAACACCGTGACACTCTCTGAGACACACTGTGACACTTTCTGTGCCTCACTGTGAAACTCGTTCACTCTCTGAGACACACTGTGACATTCTCTGACACTCTCTGAGACAGACTGTGACACTCTCTGACTGTCTCTAACACTGTCTGAGACAGACTGTAACACTCTCTGACTCTCTCTGAAACACACTGTGTAACACTCTGTGACAGATTGTGACAGACTGTAACACTCTCTGTGACACACTGTGTCACTCTCTGATACACGGTGACATTTTGCGAGACGCTGTGACACTCTCTATGAGACACTGTGACACTTTCTGTCTTTCTCTGACTCTCTGAGACACACCGTGACACTTTCTGACTCTCTCTGACACACTCTGAAATACACGGTTAGCTTCTCTGACAGACTGTGACACTCTCTGAGACAGACTACAACACTTTCTGACTCTCTGAGACACACTGTGACTCTCACTTACATAGACTGTGCCTCTCTCTGACACTCTCTGAGACACACTGTGATATTATCTGAGACGCACTGTGACATTCTCTGACAGACTATGACACACTGTGACAATCACTGACTCTGACACTCTCTGAGACACACTGTGACACTCTCTGAGGCACACTGTGACATTCTCTGAGACAGGCTGTGACACTTTCCGACTGTCTCTCACTCACCCTGAAACACACTGTGATCTTCTGTGACAGAATGTGACACACTGCGACACTCTCTGACACACTCCGAGACACATGGTGACACTTTCTGACTCTCTCTGACTCTCTGAGACACACTGTGGCACTCTCTGACAGACTGGGACACACTGTGACTCTCTCTGACTCTCTCTCACACTCTCTTGGAGCTTCTGTGACACTCTCTTTCGCTCACAGTCGCATTCAGACACACTGACACTCTTTGACTCTCCCTGACACTCTCTTAGGCACACTGTGACAGTTAATGACAGACTGTAACACTCTTTGAATCTCCTTGACACTCTCTGAGACACACTGTGACACTCTGACAGACTGTGACACACTGTAACACTCTAACAATCTCTGAGACATGCTGTGACACTCTCTGACACTCTCTGATGCTGCCTGAGGCACACTGTGACACTCCCTGACAGACTGTGACACACTGTGGCAATCATTGGCATTCTATGAAACTCTGTGAGACATACTGACACTCTCTGACCCTATCTGACACTCTCTGAGACACACTGTGACATTCTCTGACAGACTGTGACACTCTTTGACTCTCCCTGACACTTTCTGAGACACACTGTGACATTCTCTGACAGACTGTGACACACTGTGACACTCTCTGACACGCTCCAAGACACACGGTGACACTTTCTGACTCTCTCTGACACTCTGAGACACAGTGTGACACACTCTGAGACACACAGTGACACTTTCTGACTCTATCCGGCTCGCTGAGACACAATTTGACAGTCTCTGAGAGGCATTGTGACATTCTGATCCACTCTGACACAATCTGAGGCATACTGTGAGACTCTCTGACAGACTGTGACAAACAATGACACTCTCTGACTTTCTCTGATACTCTCTGAGAAACGCTGTGACAATTTCTGACTCTCTCTGATACCCTCTGAGACATACTGTGAAACTTTCTGACTCTTTCTGTTACTGTCTGAGACACACTGTAACACTCTCTCACAGACTATGACCCTCTCTGAGACAAACGCCGACACTCTCTGAGACACAGTATGACTCACTGTGATACCCTCTGACTCTCTCTGACACACTCTGAAATACATTGTAACCTTCTCTGTCACTCTGAGACACACTGTGACACTCTGTGCCTCCCTCTGACAGTCGAAGACGCACTGTGACACTCTCTGACCGTATCTGACACTCTCTGAGAAACACTATGACACTCTCTGACAGACTATGACACCCTGTGACGTTCTCTAACATTCTCTGACACTCTCTGAGACATACTGTGACACTCTGTAATTCTCTCTGACACTCGGAAACACACTGTGACACTCTCTGACCCTCTCTGAGACACGGTAAGATATGCTGTGACACTTTGTGACTCTCTCTGAAACACACTGTGACATTCTCTGACAGAGTGTGACAGACTGTGACACTCTCTGTGACACTCTCTGATTTTCTGTGACACTCTCTGAGACACACTGTGACACTCTCTGACAGATTCTGACACATTGTGAAACTGTCTGACTCTCTCTGACTCGCTCTGAGACACACTGTGACACACTCTGACACACTGTGACATACTCTGAGACACGGTGACACTCTCTCAGATACACTTTGGTCTCTTTGACCCTCTCGGAGACTGACTGTGACACACTCTGACTGTCTCTGAGGCACTCTGTGACACTCTCTCACTCTTTCTGTCACTCTCTGAGACACACTGTAACACTCTCTGACTCTCTTTGACACTCTCTGAAATGCACTATAACTTTCTCTGACAGACTGTGGCACACGGTGACCCTCTCTGAGACACACAATACCACTTTCTGAGACACTCTCTGACCCTCTCTGAACCTCTCTGAGAAATACTGTAAACCTCTCTGATAGACTATGACAAACTGTGACATTCTCTGACTTACTCTGACACTCTCTGAGACACACTGTGACACTCTCTGACTGACTGTGACAAACTCTGACAAACTCTGACTCTCTCTGACATTCTCTGAGACTCGGTGTGACAGTCTCTGACTCTCCCTGACTCTCCCTGACACTCTCTGAAACACACTGTGACACTTTCTGTCTCTCCCCGACTCACTGGGACGTACTGTGACACTCTCTGACACTCTCTGAGACAGACTGTGACATTCTCTGATTCTTTCTATGACACACTGTGACACTCTCTGACAGACTGTGACACACTCTGATCCTCTCTGACACAGACTGTGACACTCTCTGCCGCTCTCTGACACTCTCTTGGACACACTGTGACACTCTCTGGCGATCTCCGACACTCTCTTAGACACACTGTGACCCTCTCTGACACTCTCTGAGGCACACTGTAACGCTCACAGAATCTCTCTGAGATACACTACGACACTCTCTGAGGCATACTGTGACACGCTCCGACAGACTGTGACAAACTGTGACACTCTCTGACTCTCTCTGACATTCTCTGAGACTCAGTGTGACAGTCTCTGACTCTCTCTGACATTTTCTGAGACACACTGTGACATTCTCTGACAGACTGTGACACTCTTTGACTCTCCCGGACACTTTCTGAGACACACTGTGACATTCTCTGACAGACTGTGACACATTGTGACACTCTCTGACACGCTCCAAGACACACGGTGACACTTTCTGACTCTCTCTGACACTCTGAGACACACTGTGACACTCTCTGAGACACACGGTGACACTTTCTGACTCTATCTGAGACACTCTGTGACACTCTCTGACTGACTGTGACAAACTGTGACAAAATCTGACTCTCTCTGACATTCTCTGAGACTCGGTGTGACAGTCTCTGACTCTCCCTGACTCTCCCTGACACTCTCTGAGACGCACTGTGACACTCTCTGACAGACTCTGACAGATTGTGAAACTGTCTGACTCTCTCTGACTCGCTCTGAGACACACTGTGACACACTCTGACACACTGTGACATACTCTGAGACACTGTGACACTCTCTCAGTTACACTTTGGACTCTTTGACCCTCTCTGAGACTGACTGTGACAAACTCTGACTCTCTCTGACACTCTCTAAGGCAGTCTGTGACACTCTCTCACTCTTTCTGTCACTCTCTGAGACACACTGTAACACTCTCTGACTCTCTTTGACACTCTCTGAAATACACTATAACTTTCTCTGGCAGACTGTGGCACACGGTGACCCTCTCTGAGACACACAATACCACTTTCTGAGACACTCTGTGACACTCTCTGACACTCCCTGAGACACAGAGTAACACTCTCTGAATCTCTCTGACATTCTCTGAGACACACTATGACACTCACTGACAGTCTATGACACATTGTGACATTCGCTGACTTTCTCTGACTCTCTCTGAGGCACACTATAACACTCTCTGAGAGACTGTGGCACTCTCTGACTCTCTCTGACACTCTGAGACACACTTCAACACTCTCTGAAACACACTGTGACACGCTTTGACAGAATGTGACAGACTGACACTCTCTGTGACACACTGTGACACTCTATGACACACTGTGACATTCTCTGAAACACTGTGACACTCTGAGACACACGTTGACACTCTCTGTCTCTCTCTGAGACAATCGATCACTCTCTGAGGCACACTTTGATGCATTGTGCCATTTTTGACTCTCTCTCACACTCTCTGATACAAAATTTGACACTCTCTGTCTCTCTCTGAAACACACTGTGACACTCTTTGTCTCTCTCTGAGACACATTATAACACTCTATGACTCTCTCTGACACTTTGAGACACACTGTGACACACTCGGACCCTCTCTGAATCTCGCTGAGACAGACTGTGACACTCTCTGACACGTTCTGAGACACGGTATGAAACAATGTGACACTCTCTGACTCTGTCGGACACTCTCTCAAATACACTGTGACACACTCTGAGACACGCTGTGACTCCACCTGACACTCTCTGACACTCTCTGAGACACACTGTGACACTCTCTGACTCACTCTGCGACACACTGTGACACTCCCTGACACACTGTGACATTCTCTGAGATACTGTGACATTCCCGGAGACACACTGTGGACTCCCTAACCCTCTCTGACATTCTCTGAGACAGACTGACACGCTCTGACTTTCTCTGACACTCTCTGCGACACACTTTAAAAGTCTCTGACAGAATGTGACCCTCTCTGAGACAAAGTCTGACTCTCTCAGACATTTTGGACACACTGTGACACTCTTTGACCCTCTCTAAGACAAACGGTGACACTCTCTGACTCTCTCTGACACTCTCTGAGGCACTGTATGATACACTGTGACACCCTCTGACTCTCTGACACTCTCTGAACCACAGAATAAGCAATAGGACACTCTGACTGTCTCTGACACTCTCTGAAACACACTGTGACAATCTCTGACAGTCTCTGACACACTTCAACACTCTCTGACTCACTCTGACACTCTCGGACACTCTCTTTGACAAACTATGACACTCTCTGACTCTCTCTCACACTCTATGTGAGACACTGTGTCACTCTCTCACTCTCTCTGAGACAGACTCTGACCCGCTCTGACATTTTCTGAGACGCACTGTGACAATCTCTGAGAAACTGTGACACTTTCTGACACGCTCTGAGACACTGTGACACTCTCTTCCTCTCTGATACTTTGAGATACTCTGTGACACACTCGGACCCACTCTGAAACTCCCTGAGACAGACTATGACACTCTCTTACACGTACTGAGACACGGAATGACACACTGTGACACTCTCTGACTCTCTCGGACACTCTCTCAAACACACTGTGACACTCTCTGAGACACACTGTGACTTTATCTGACACTCTCTGCCACTCTCTGAGACACAGGGTGACTCTCTCTGACAGACTGCGACACACTGTGACATTCTCTGACTCGCTCAGAGACACACTGTGACACTATCTGACTGACCGTGACACACTTTGGACTGTCTGACTCTCTCTGACTCGCTCTGAGACACACTGTGACATACTCTGTGACACTATGACACTCTCTCAGACACACTGTGGACTCTCTGACACTCTCTGGGACTGGCTGTGACACTCTCTGACTCTCTGTGACACTCTCTGAGATACACTGTAACACTCTCTAACAGACTGTGATCCTCTCTGAGACAAAATCTGACCATCTCTGACATTCTCTGAGACTGACTGTGACACACTGTGACACTCTCTGACTTTCTCTGACACTCTCTGAGGCACACTGCGACACTCTCTGGCAGACTGTGACAAACAGTGATACTTTCTTACTCTGTCTGACATGCTCTAAGACACACTGTGACACTTTCTGACTCTTTTGGTCACTCTCTGAGGGACACTGTAACACTCTCTGACTCTCTGATACACTCTTAAATACACTGTAAACTTCTCTGACAGACTGTGACACACGGAGACCCTCTCTAAGACACACAATGACACTTTCTGACTCTCTGTGACTGTGTGAGGCACACTGTGACACTCTCTGAGACACTCTGTGACACTCTCTGACCCTCTCTGAGACACACTGTAAACCTCTCTGACAGATTATGACACATTGTGATATTGTCAGACATTCTCTGACACTCTCTGAGACACACAGTGACACTCTCTGACAGACTGTGACACACTCTGATCCTCTCTGAGACAGACTGTGACTGTCTCTGGCGCACTCTGACACTCTCTTTGACTCACTGTGACACTGTCTGGCGCTCTGTGACACTCTGTTAGACACACTGTGACGCTCTCTGACTCTCTGAGCCACACTGCGACTCATTCTGACACTCTGAGGCACATTGTAATACTCTCTGACTCTCTCTGACACGCTCTGAGTAACACTATGACACTCTCTGACAGACTGTGTCACTCTCTGACACTCTCCGACTCTCTCTGACACTCTGAGACACACTGTGACACTTTTTGTCTCTCTCTGAGAAACTTGCTTACTCTCTGAGACACATTGTGCCATTTTTGACTCTCTCTCACACTCTCTGAGACACATTGTGACACTCTCTGACACTTTGATACACACTAAAACATTTTTTACTCACTGTCACACTCTCTGAGACAAACTGTGACACTCTCTGTCACTCTGTGTAACACTGCGACACTCTCTGACAGACTGTGACAAACTGATAATCTCTTACTTTGTCTGACACACTCTTAGACGGACTGTGACACTTTCTGACTCTTTCTGTCACTCTCTGAGACACATTGTAACACCCTCTGACGCTCTGATACATTCTGAAATGCACTGTAAACTTCTCTGACTCTCTGGGAAACACTGAGACACTCTCTGAGATACTCTGTGACACTCTCTGACCCTCTCTGACACTCCCTGAGACACACTGTAAACTTCTCTGACACACTGTGACACATTGTGATATTCTCTGACATTCTCTGACACTCTCTGAGACATACAGTGACACTCTCTGATAGACTGTGACACTCTCTGACACATACTGTGACTCTTTCTGTCTCTCTCTGAGAAACTCGCTCACTCTCTGTGACACGCTGTGCCATTTTCGACTCTCTCTCACACTCTCTGAGACACATTGTGACACTCTCTGACACTTTGAGACACACTGACACATTTTTGACTCACTCTCTGAGACAAACTGTGACTCTCTCTGACTCTCTGAGACACGCTGTGACACTCTCTGACAGACTGTGACAGACTGTGACACTTTTTGTGACAGATTATGACACTCTCTGACCGACTGTGACTCTCTCTGACACACAGTGACATTTTCTGAGACACTGTTGCACTCTCTGTGACGCACTGTGACACTTTGTCTCTCTCTGACTCCCTGAGACACACTATGACAATCTCTGACACTCTGAGACACACTGACATTTTTTGACTCACTCTCACACTCTCTGAGACACACTATGACTCTCTCTGACCCTCCCTGACACTATCTGAGAAACGCTGTGACACTCTCTGACCCTCCCTGACACTATCTGAGAAACACTGTGACACTCTCCGACAGACTGTAACAGACTGTGACACTTTCTGTGACATATTATGACACTCTCTGACCGACTGTGACATACTCTGACACACTGTGACATTTTCTGAGACGCAGTGACACTCTCTGAGACACATTGTGACTCTCTTTGACACTCTCTGAGACACTTTGTGACACTTCCTGAGACACACTGTGACACTTTCTGAACGACTGTGACACTCTCCGACACACGGTGACATATTCTGAGACACAATGACTCTCTCTGAGACACACTGTGACACTTTCTGTGTCTCTCTGACTCCCTCTGACACACTGTGATAAAGTCTGACTCTCTCTGACACTCTCTGAGACAGACTGTGGCATTCTCTGACTCTCTGAGACACACTGTGACACTCTCTGAGTCATACTGTGACATCTCTGCGAGACTGTGACACACTGTGACACACTCTGACCCTCTTTGAAACAGACTGTGACACTCTCTGATCCTCTCTGACACTCTCTGTGGCACACTGTGACACTCTGTGATTCTCACTGACACTCTGAGACACATTGTGACACTCTCTGACCCTCTCTTACCCTCTCTGAGACACGCTGTGAAACTCTCTGGCTCTCTCTGACACTCTGAAACCCACTGCGACACTCTCTGACCCACCATTACACTCTCTGACACACCGTGACACACTCTAACAGACTGTAACATTTTCTCTGACACACGGTGACATATTATGAAACACTGTGACACTCTCTGAGACATACTGTGACACTTTTTGTATCTCTCTGAGAAACTCGCTCACTCTCTGTGACATGCTGTGCCACCAAAGTGGATGACCATACATTTATCCACATTAATCTTCATCTGCCATGCATCTGCCCACTCACCTAACTTGTCCAGGTCACCCTGTAATCTCCTAACATCCTCATCACATTTCACCCTGCCACCCAGCTTTGTATCATCAGCAAATTTGCTAATGTTATTACTGATACCATCTTCTATATCATTAACATATATCGTAAAAAGCTGCAGTCCCAGCACAGATCCCCGTGGTACCCCACTGGTCACTGCCTGCCATTCTGAAATGGAGACGTTTATCACTACCCTTTGTTTCCTATCAGCCAACCAATTTTCAATCCAATCTAGTAGTTTGCCCCCAATACCATGTGCCCTAATTTTAATCACTAACCTCTTGTGTGGGACTTTATCAAAAGCATTCTGAAAGTCCAGGTACACTACATCTACTGGATCTCCCTCGTCCATCTTCAGAGTTACATCCTCAATAAATTCAAGAAGATTAGTCAAGCATGATTTCCCCTTCATAAATCCATGCTGACTCTATCCTATCCTGTTACTACTATCCAGATGTGCCGTAATTTCATCCTTTATAATAGACTCCAGGATCTTTCCCACCACTGAGGTCAGACGAACTGGTCTATAATTTCCTGCTTTCTTTCTCCCACCTTTCTTAAAACGTGGTATAACATTAGCCACCCTCCAATCCTCAGGAACCGACCCCGATTCTATCGAACTCTGGAAAATAATCACCAACGCATACATGGTTCCCGAGCCACCTCCTTCAGTACCCTGGGATGTAGACCATCAGACCCCGGAGACTTATCAACCTTCTGACTGAACAGTCTCTCCAACACCAAATCCTGGCAAATATAAATTCTTTTAAGTTCAGGTCCTTCAGCCACTGTTACCTCAAGGAGATTGCTTGTATCTTCCCCAGTGAACACCGATCTGAAATACCCATTTAATTCTTCTGCCATTTCTTTGTTCCCCGTAATATATTCCGCTGTTTCTGTCTTCAAGGGCCCAATTTTAGTCCTAACCTTTTTTTTGCCTTGCACATACCGAGAAACGCTTTTGCTATCCTCCTTTATATTATTGGACATTTCACCTTCGTACCTCATTTTTCCTCTGCGTATTTCCTTCTTAGTAATCCTCTGTTACAAACGCTGACCATCTCTGACACTCTGAAACACAGTATGATTCACTATGACACGCTGACACACTCTGAAATACACTCTAACCTTCTCTGACAGACTGTGACATTCTCTGAGACACACTGTGACACTTCCTGTCTCTCTCTGACTCTCTGAGACACACTGTGACACACTCAGTCTTTCTCGGAGACACTCGGTCACTCTCTGAGACACACTGTGACACACTGTGACATTTTTTGACTCTCTCTCACTCTCTCTGAGACACACTGTGACACTTTCTGACAATCTCGGAGACACACTATGACCCTCTCTGAGGCACACGGTTAATCACTCTAACAGACTGTGACACTCTCTGACTTTCTCTGACACTCTCTTAGACACACAGTAACACTCTCTGAAGACTGTGACCCTCTCTGAGACAAACGTTGACCCTCTCTGACACTCTCTGAGATACAGTATGACTCACTGTGACACTCTCTGACACACTGAAATATGCTGTAACCTTGTCTGACAGACAGTGACACACTGTGACACTCTCTGAGACACACTGTGACACTTTCTGACAATTTCGGAGACACACTATGACCCTCTATGAGGCACATGGTTACACTCTCTAACAGACTGTGACACTCTCTGACTTTCCCTGGCACTCTCTTAGACACACTGTGATACTCTCTGACTTTCTCTCACACTCGTAGACACTCTATGAAACTCTCTGACTCTCTCTGTCACTCTCTGAGACACACAGTAACACTCTCTGAAGACTGTGACCCTCTCTGAGACAAACGCTCACCCTCTCTGACACTCCATGAGACACAGTATGGCTCACTGTGACACTCTCTGACGCTCTCTGACACACTGAAATATGCTGTAACCTTCTCTGACAGACTGTGACCCTCTCTGAGACAAACTGTGACACTTTCTGACTCTCCCTGACTCTCTGAAACAAACTGATCCACTCTCTGACAGACTGTGACACACTGTGACGCTCTCTGAGACATACTGTGACACTTTCTGACTCTCTCTGACTCTCTGAGACACACTGTGAGACTCTGAAGCTCTCTGACGCTCTCTGAGACACACTGTGACACTCTCTCACAGACTATGACTCACTATGACTTTCTCTGACACGCTCTGAGGCACACTGTGACACTCTCCGAGAGATTGTGACACACTTTAACAATCGGTGACATTCCCTGAGACACTGTGACACTCTGACACACATTGTGACACTCTCTGTCTCTCTCCGAGACTCTCAGTCACTCTCTGAGACACACTGACAATTTTTGACTCTCTCTCGCACTCTCTGACTCTCTCTGTGACACGCTGTGATACTATCTGGCTCCCTCTGAGACACATTGTAACACTCTCTGACACTCTCTGACACTTTGAAACACACTGTAACACTTGGACCCTCTCTGAAATTCCCTGACACAGACTGTGACACTCTCTAACTCTCCCTGAGTCGCACTGTGACACTCTCCGAGACACATTGTAACACACTCTGACTCTCTCTGATACTTTGAGACACATTGAGACACACTCGAACTCTCTCTGAAACTCTCTGAGACAGACTGTGACAGTCTGATACGCACTGAGACACAGTATGACACTGTGACACTCACTGACTCTCTCGGACACCCTCTCAAACACACTGTGACAGTCTCTGAGACACACTGTGACACTCTCTGACATTCTCTGAGATACACTGTGACTCTCTCTGACAGACTGTGACACACTGTGACACTCTCTGATTCTCTTTGTCACTCTCTGAGACACACAGCGACACTCTCTGCCAGACTGTGACACACTATGACACTCTCTGACTCTCTCTGAGACACACTGTGACAGTTTCGGACTCACTCTGAGACACACTGTGACACTCTCTGATTCTCTATGAGTCTTTCTCTGAGATACACTGTGACACTCTCTGACACACGGTGACATTCTGTGAGAGACTGTGACAATCTCTCAGACACACTGTGACTCTCTCTGACAGATTGTGACACACTGTGACACTCGGAGTCTCTATTACATTCTCTGAGAAACACTGTAACACTCTCTGACAGACTGTGGCACACTGTGACACTCTATGACTCTCTCGGAGACACAGAGTGACACTCTCTGACTCTCTCTGCCAGATTAGACACTCTGTGACGCACACAGACCTTCTCTGAAACTCTCTGAAACAGACTGTGACGCTCTCTGACATGCACTGAGACACAGCATGACAGGCTGTGACACTCTCTTACTCTCTCAGACACTCTCTCAAACACAATGTGGCACTCTCTGAGACACACTGCTTCTCTATCTGACACTCTCTGACATTCTCTGAGACACATATTGTCTCTCTCTGACAGACTGTGATATACAGTGATACTCTTTGACTCTCTCTGAGACACACAGTGACACTCTGATTGACTCTGGCACACTGTTACATTCTCTAAGACACTGTGGCGCTCTCTGAGACACACGGTGGACTCTCTGACCCTCTATGAAACTCTCTGAGACATAGTATGACACACTGTGACCCTGTCTAACTCTCTCTGACACTCTCTGAAACACACTGTGACACTCTCTGACACTGCCTGAGGCACAGCATGACACAATATGACAATCTCTAACTCTCTTTGACCCTCTCTGAGACACACTGTAACACTCTCTGAGAAACACTATGACACTCTTTGACACACTGTGACACTCTCGGACCGACTGTGACACTCTCTGATATACGCTGTGACACTTTCAGACTCTCTGATTCTCCGAGACACACTGTGACACTCTTCGAGGCACACTGTGACAGTCTCTGACAGTCTGTGACAAACTGTGACACTCTCTGACTTTCTCTGACACGTTCTTAGACACACTGTGACACTCTGTGTCTTGGCAGTGTGTAGGTGAAAAACTGGAGGAGCCATGGACACTCTCTGACCCTTTCTGCGATACACTGTGGCAGTTCCTGACTCTCTCTGCTGTGTTTATGTTTATGTTTGGTCTCCCCGATGTAGAGAAGACCACATCAGGAACTCCTGATGCAATAAACCAAGTTGGAAGGGAGGCATGTGAAACTTTGTCTGACATGAAAGGACTGTTTGGGACACTGGCGGGAGGTGAGCGAGATGGGGTGCCTGCAGATGATGGATCTTTTGCAGCTGCAGGAGAAGGTACCTGGGGGCGATTGATGGGGGTGTGTGGCATGATTACAAAAGGGACCTGTCTTTGTGGAATGTGTGCTATGTAATAGGATCCAACTTAGTTCACTGCATCTGTTGCACCCGATGTGGTATTCTCCATATTGGGCAGACTAAATGTAAACTAAGGGAATATTTTGCTGAGCATCTCATTCGGGCTTGCAAGGATTGACCTGACCTCATAGTCACCACCATTTTCAATTCGCCCTAACAATCCCTTTCCGACATGGCCATATCACATCACGCCCTCCATTGGCACAACAAACCAAACTGCAACATGGCGGAACAACACCTCATCGGCAGCATGGGCAGGCTACAACTCAGACGACTTAACATTGAGTTCTCCAATTTCTAATAGCCTCCTTTCTAATCCCCAACTCCCTTCCTAGCCCCTCCCTCCCATTCCTCTGATCAACGCTTCTTCCGCTAGCAACTAGATTCAGTCCTCCCATCGCTAACATGGTGATGCACTCTACCTGTGTTCACCTGTCTGCACCTCACCACTCTGCCTCCTCCTACATCACCCCGCCCCTTTATCTGTAGACGCCCTTACCCCCACCCTCAGTTCTGAAGAAGAGTTATACCCAAGGCGTTGAATTCTCCACCTACTGACATTGCCTGGCTTTTTGTGTGCTTCCAGCCTCCTGAGTGTTTACTTTGGATTCCAACAGCTGCAGTTTTTGTTTAAAATGGATTCTTATGTAACAGGCAGGAGAGAGTGAATGAGTTGTGCCTCTTATCCAATAGTTTCGATGGACTGAATGGCTTTCTTATATTACTGTCAAACCAGCTTGTGTTGCTGAATGAGCTCGTCTTTTTTTACCGTGGAAATGTCTAGTATCAAGCAATACTTATCGATTATCGTTACTTATACATTAACAGCACAAGCTTGAATGTTGTCCAGATTTTATATTTTAGTATCTGAGGAGGTGACACATTGTTCTGAACATTATATAGTCTTCAGTGAACATTTTCATTTCTGATCGTATGTTGGAGGGTAAAACGTTCATTTAGATGTTTCTGCCGAGGAAGCTACCCTGAGGAATACCCACAGAGATATCCAGGGACTGAGAGGATTGATGTTCACCAGCCACATTGTGCTCTGAATGAATCAACCAGTGCGGAGTTTACACCTGATTCCCATTAAGACCAAGCTTGTTCAGTTTCCGTGACACCTTGCTCAGTCAAATCCTGCTATAATGTCATGGCCATTCACTCTGATGCTGTGCTCATGTCTTTTGTTCATGTCAATAGACCAAAGTACATGCTTGGGGAGTGTTTCCTTCCCCCAGAAGGGAGTGACTGTTTGTGCATCTCTATCCTAGACAGTAATTCACTGAAATGTTTCGGGGCACGGATGATGTTAATGGATTTTGAGCATTGTGAGCTACAGAGATACGGGCAAGAAAGAGAAATTGCGGCCGACAACAGATCAGCCCTGACCTTACTGAAGGGAAGGGCAGGCTTGAGAAGCTAAATAGCCTCGTTTTATTCCAGTATTCCCCATAGTCCAATCACTTTGTGGCCTCTTCCATTTCCATATGTAACTGGATAGACTGATACCGTTGCTGCATGATCTAAACTGGGTCGAGCTTTATTGACTAGAGGGGCTGATTGGCCTCCTCCTGAAACCGTATATCATGCTACAGGGGCTGAAAAGCCTCATCCTGTTCCGGTATAACTGGAATCCATATCACTAAATATCCTGCCAGAGGAGAAAGTGAGCACGGCAGATGCTGGAGATCAGAGTCAAAAGGTGTGACAATGGAAAAGTCCAGCAGGTCAGGCAGCATCCGAGAAGCAGGAGAATCGATGTTTTGGACATTCCTGATAAAGGGCTTATGCCCGAAACGTCGATTCGCCTTGCCCCTCCAATGCTGCCTGACCTGCTGTGCTTTTTCTGCACCACACGTTTAGACGTCTACCGGCTCGCCCTAGTCAACCTTCCTAGTCATGTCATCAAAGAACTTTAACCAATTCATCAGGTGTGAACTTCCAATCTGAACGCCATGCTTACTATCTCTAATCAAACGCTGTTTTCCAAATGTATGTACATTTTAGATTAGATTACTTACAATGTGGAAACAGGCCCTTTGGCCCAATAAGTCCACACCGACCTGCTGAAGCGCAACCCACCCAGACCCATTCCCTTACATTTACCCCTTCACCTAACACTACTGGCAATTGAGCATGGCCGATTCACCCAACCTGCACGGTTTTGGACTGTGGAAGGAAACAAGAGCACCTGGAGGAAGCCCACGCAGACATGGAGAGAATGTGCAAACTCCACACAGACAGTCGCCAGCGGCGGGAAGTGAACCCGGATCTCTGACGCTGTGAGGCAGCAGTGCTAACCACTGTGCCACCGTGCCGCCCATTTTGTCCCTAAGAATCTTCTCATGTAACTTAACTGCCACAGATGTTAAGCTTCCTGGTCTATAGATTCCAGGAGTTTGTTTTTCAGTCCTTATTGAATAAGGGCACAACAATTGCTATCCTCCAGTCTTCCGGGATCTCACTTGTGGTTAATGAGAATCAAAATTATCAGCTTGGTCCCCCACAAATATTTCTTTAGCCCCTTGCAGTGTGCGTGGATATATCTAGTAAGGAACGTGAGATATGACCACCTTCATACGTTCTAGTACATCCAATACCTCTTCTATTATGATATGGATTGTCCCTAAGATATCACCACTAACTTCCCCAAATTCCAAAGTATTCAGATCGTTCTCCGTGGTCAACACAGAGGAGAAATATTTGTTGAGGACTTCGCTCATCTCCTATGGTTCCACACATACACGTCCACTTTGGTCTTTGAGGGGTCCTATTCTCTCTCTAGTTAATGTTTTTCCTGTGATATACTTAAAGGACCTCTTTGGCTTCACCATGATCTTCTCAGCCAAAGCTGTCTCATCGCCCCTTTTCGCCTTCCTGATTTTATTCTTTAAAGAAATCCTGTGTCCCCTGTATCCCAACTGCCTGGACCTGAGTCAAGCCTCCTCCTTTTTCCTGGTCAAAGCCTCAATATCTCTTGTCATCCAGGGTTCTCTATTCCTGTCAACTTTCCTTTCACAGTTTCAGGAACGTATAGACCTTAAACTCCAGCTATCTCAGTTTTAAAGGCTTGTCGGAGTTCCCTTCACCTGCAAACAGACTACTCCAATCAACTAGTGTAAGCTTGTTTCCAATTCCATCAAAATTCACCTTGCCCCAATTTAGAACACGAATTTGTGGAGCAGCTTTTTTGTTTCTTTTCCATAACCGATACATAGATGTTATCATCGCTGCTGCTTCTCTCTCTTGTCAAGTATTGGAACAGTTCGTTGATTTCGCTTTGAATTTGCACCCCTCCCTCACTTGCACCTGGCCTATCTCTGACTCCTCCCTTCCTTTCCTCGACATATCTGCTTCCATTTTTGGGGATAGACCAGTCTTACAGCTACCTGGAGTATACATCCTCACACCCTGTTTCCTGAAAAGACTCCATTCCATTCTCCCAGTTCACTCATCTCCACGGCATTGCTTCTGATGATGCCAAATTCAACAACGAAGCCTCTCAAATGTCCACCTCATTCCTCAAACAAGAATTCCGCAGTACTGTTGTCAACAGGATACTCAACTGGGTCTGACCCATCTCCTGCAATTCTAGCCTCGCCCTTCCACTTGCCTCTCACAACAGAGTTTCCCTTGTCCTTACCTACCATCCCACTAGTATTCGCATGTAGAGAATCATCAGCCGACATTTCCTCGCCCATCCACCCTCAAGCGAGATGCCCCCACCTGCACATATTCACCTCCCATCCCTTGTCCACCTTCTGGAGGGATCATTCCCTCCAAGACACATTAGTCTGCTCTTTATTCACTCCCACCAAAGTTCCACTTCACTTTCCCCTGCCGGAGGTGTAACACTTTCCCATTTAACTCCCCCCTTTCCTCAGTATCCAAAGGTGCAACCTTTTTTGTGAAGCAGCACCTTATCGACACTTCCCAAAACCTGGTCTACTGCATTTGCTGTTCAGAATGCGGTCGCCTCTACATTCGGGAAATGAAGGGTAGACTGGATGGCCACTTCGCAGAACATCCTTGTTGTACCTCTGCAAAAGACGCTGAGCTTCCAGCTGCGTGCCTGTTTAAAACCCCATCCTGTTCCCTGGCCAATATCTCTGTGTCAGACTTGCTGCAATGTTCCAGGAAAGGTCAGCGGAAACTGGAAGACAAACATCTCATTTTTATGTGAGGTCCCTGCAGTCCTGCAGACTCAAAATCAAGTTCAATAATTTTAGTGTCTGAACTCGCCAATGTCCTAGACCCCTACCCATATACGAGGCTTAGTTCTCACACACTCTTCTATTACTCACCCTCTATTCTTAGTCACTAACAGTCTCCATTACCAACTATCCAGCCTCTTATGCATATAAACCAACAGTTTCAGCGCTATCAGCAGTTCAGAGGAAGGGTCACCGGACCCGAAATGTTAACTGTGATTGCTCTGCACAGATGCTGTCAGACCTGCTGAGCTTTTGCAGCAACTTCTGTTTTTGTTTCAACATTTCCATGACAAGTTCTCACAATGTAATATGTCATCAATATTTAGAGCCCGGTCAAACATAGGAACGTTGAAATTTCTAATTTAATGTCCATAACCAATTACTTGAGATTCAACTCAGATAGCGGCTTTGCTATTATCAGACACTTTGTGACTGTTCAGAAAGGAAAATGGAATCAAAAGAGCTTGAGCAAAACTCAGTAGATCTGGGAACATCTGAGCAGAGATGCAAAAAATTAAACTTTGATTCTAATATGACTTTTCAGAACAGTGTCACATCATATTACATATGTTATTTCTGTTGCTCTCTGCAGATACTTGCTCATCTTTTTCGTTTAATCTGCATTTTCTGTTTGCATTTCATGTTTCCATTACCTCTATATTTCATGTTTCTTGACAGGTCTACATGTTGAACTTGGTAATATTTGGACAATGTAGTCCTTTCTTGTTCCTATTACAGTTGGTTGTCTGTGACAACTGAATTCCTCTTTAAAATACAAAGTTAAAAAAAAGTTCTGAACATCCTGTAAATCACAGGAAATCTTTTTTTTGGAAAATACATTTTAGAGGCAGCTGAACTTCATGAAAGAATAGGCATAGATAATTGATGATGGAATACTCTGTGTCCTCCTTTGAACAAGCTTATTTCCCCACTCTCCAAACGCTTTCAATGCATAACATAGAATTATTACAGCAAAGGTGGTGAAAACTCAGCATATTGTCTCTTCCAGCTTGAAATGAGCGATATCTCTACTATTATTCTCCTGTATTGTCTCCATAGCCCTTCATATTTTGTTATTAGTATCTGTTTTTAATCGTAAGTTTCCTGACAAAAATGATAATCTCAAACAAAAAACAGAGAGAAAGCTCATCAGGTCTGGTAGTATCAATGAAGAGAAATCAAAGTTAATGTTTCTGGTGCGGTGACCCTACTCAATCTGTATTCCAAATGATTAAATTGTGTGCATATAAAATAAATTTCACTTTATCACATTTAAAATTATCCTGTTCAGGTCACATTGTCATTCAGTATTGCATCTCCCGAACGTTGGCTGGTTACTTGTTCATTACATTTGATTCTATCTGTCAGAAAGCGTGATGATGACTGGGGTATGTCATTGTATTCTATGCCGTCTCCACAGCCACTGACCCCATTCCGCCCTATCTTCCAACCCATGTTATATTCATTCGAACCTGACTCATTAATTTATAAATCTTAATGAATAAGTTCATTGTACTTATCACTTTTGGTTTTGGACAGAGGGGAAAACGTGTGAAAATTATTGCTTCACGGCAAATAAAACTGCTTTAAGCTGTTTGTCAATTTGTATAAGTAAGCTAATAAAGCATATTCTGTATGGAAGTTTCACCGTTTCCGTATTAGAGTAGGGAGAGGAACATTCAGAGAATTTCACACTTCCTGTATATGTTCAGGGCAACTGTTCCCATTGACAGTCTGTTGGCTGGCGTTTGTTCCCGTGGAGGAGAGATCCGCACAGAAACAACATCCTGATTGTGTTCCTTTTTTTTGGAGGGGCAGAGATTCGGGGAAAGATGGTTACAGCATTGCAAATGTACAACAGGGCAGAGTCGTGTCGTCTGCGATAAGAAAACATCCATCATTCTCCCTCACAACTCACTTCACTCGAGGAATTGGTGATGGGAGATGTGACCAATAACCAGCGATGTCAGCATCCAGTCCAGTCCAGTTATATTGGGAACTGAATGCTATATTGAAAGCTCGAACTGTTTGCTCAGTGACTGTGATTGATGTCAGTCTCCATGCATTGCAACTCTGTCACTGGAGGGTTTCCCTCTCCTATTGGTGAGGGGCTTCACTCAGTGCGCTATCCCAGTGTAAGATCAGATGCATCAGCTCCTACAATAACAAAGATCAGCAGCTGCACAGACGTAGAGAGGACAGATCTGAATCTGAGAATAATGGACTGGATAATTACACCAATGGAGAGGAGGCTTTCCCTGTGTCTTTTCAACATTTCCCTCTATTGGGAATTTCGACCATATCGGATAATAGCGGTGCTGATTATTATTTTGGGCAGGGTGGAGGGTGTGTTAAAACCTATTCTCGCTGTTGTTGGTGTTCTCTACTTCTGCCCATTCATTAATCCCAAAACAATTTTGAACTTCATTGCAATTTCTGTTATCTATACGTGTCAAAGAAAGAAACTTTTATCTTCAATTTTAATTGCAGTCTCCATTCATCTGAATTGAAGACCATTCCCTTACAAACATCTGAGAACAAAACTGTGCACAACCTCGAGATCCCTTTTTGCCCTGAACTGATTTATGTCTCATGTTCTCTCTGTCACCAACCCTGTCCACTACCAAATCATAATGTCCCCAATCTCCATCTCTGCGTCAGTGCTGTGGCTGAACAAACCATTGGCTGCATGTTGGTAAAATTCAGACTTGATGTTTGAAGCTCTCTTTTGGCCACTTTTCCAGTTAGAAGTATTTCAATCACAAAATTGTTCTTGTCTCGGACGTTACTTCATGATTAGGACAATGTATCAGAGTAGGAATGTCGTTGGTTATAATTCAGGAGCAAAGCTTATTAAACGAAAGACATTGTTTCGAGCAATTTGTTTCAAGTCCTACCACAGCTGATGGCAGAACTTAAATAAAAATGATAAGAATTGGAATAAAAGTGCATTTTACGAAAAACAACTATAAAACCCACATTTTGTCTGAACATTTTCCTGTTTCACTGATGACCTTCGGTAAAGAAATTTAATGTTACTGCCCGGTCTGGGTTAATTGTGACTTCAGACCCATATCAATGTGCTTGACTTTATATTGGCTTATGGAATGGCGTCAGAGTCAGGGCAATTAGTGATGAGTAACAAATGCTGCCCTGGGCACAGATGCTGACTACCATTGGAATAATTAATTTGAAGGTTAAACCAAACAAAGAAAGTTGCTGGAGAGCTGAAATTGCATAAAGATGCAAATAAAAAAACAAAAAAGTGCTAGCGAGCTTTTCTGAACTGAAAGCAGCTGCAAAATAGTGTGAATAATGCTGGTGACAGGGAAGTCTGCTTTGAAGGGGAGGAGGAGTGAATTGAATAGATAGATAAAGAGAGAGATAGAAGGAACAGAGCAAACAAAGGGAATGATGATCATATGGGATGGAAATAAAATGTGAGAATCACCTCGTTTATTTTTACCTTTTCCCATTTTCCTGAATATCATCCCCATGTCAGTACATGCATTCCCCACTTTTCAAATATTTGCTTTCTGCCACTTCACTTTCTGAAAATCCTCCATTAGGTCCTGTTTTCGCTAACCAAAAGAAATCTGAAGAGGATTTTCACTTTTTACCATGAAAGGTGAATTTTTCCCACATAAATTAATGCTACTTCACTTTACATGATATCAGTTTATGAAAGGTTTGGTAGGAACGCTGTACTTTCAGATACCGAGGGAAACATGTATATATCTAAGATCATGTTTAAAGCACTTTGATTATTTGAAAAGTTAGAGATGTCAATCTGCCATCCAATTACGGTAGGGGAGAAGGTGTTCCTGAGCATGCTGGTCCAAGTTTTCAAACCTCTGTATCTCCTCCATTTTGGAAGAGATTGTTGGAGATCATTATCGGTTTGGGAGAGACATTTGATGTTGCCAGCATTTCGCTGACAATGAGAAGTAAAAATGGACGGAAGATTGTCTTCCATGACAGTCTGGGCTGTGCACACAACCGTCTGCAGTTTCTTATGGTCCTGGGAAGAGCTGTTACCGTCACACTGTTATGCACGTGAATAGAATGCTTTCAGTTGCCAGTATTCAATGCACTGGGAGAAGGCAGTTCCAAAATATCTAGGTGTAACAATTGGCCGTTACGTGGATATCCAAGTTCTGGTTGCTGTTTTGACAACAATTGAAATTTAACCAATAAATTTAAATTATGTCCAAGATACCAAAACACAATTGAGTTTATTGTGTTGCCAACATTCAACCAAAGACCCATCACATGCTTCAAAAGAATAGAGACGGCATCACCATCACAACGAGGGAGAAAGAGACAGACACGTATAAGGAGAGAGAGAAAACACAGCGAGGGAAATAGAATGACGGTCAGTAAAACAGAGAAAGGAAACAAAACAAGAAACAAACAGTCACATGTACAGGGAGCAGCGGAGATAGTAAGTTCAGGGAAAGAAACAGAAGACAGAGAAAAGGAAAACACAACGAAACAGACAGTGAGAGAGAAATAGTGAGATACAAAGCACACAGTAAGCTGAGGATGGGGAATGGGAGCTGCTGGGGGTGAGGACCAGAGAGAGCTCGGAGTGAGCTGGGGGGAGGAAGATGAGGATTTACTATGACCTGTACCAAGGTGTACAGGCAGATCATAGTAAGAAAGGATGCGCAGAACGATGGCTATAAACCATGTCTGAGAGGCATGCAGGTTACGTTGTACGGGGCGTGCATGGGGCGAGATCAACATAAACAAGATCAGAATTATCTGAGATTAGAGAGTACATTCATCAGTCTAATAACAGTCAGGAAGGAACTTTTAATGAACCAGCTGCTCTGTGTTTTCAAGCTTCAATATCTTTTAGCCTGATGGAAGAGGTTGTGGGAGACCATTACTGGGGTGTGAATGGTCTTTGATAATGTTAGAACAAAACATTCCAGCACAGAAACAGGCCATTCGATGGTCCAAGCCTGCGCCGATCCAAATCTTCTATCTAAACCTGTCGCATATTTTCTAAGGATCTGCATCCATTTGCTCTCTTCTAATTCATGGATCTTTCCAGAAACATCTCAAATGGAACCAATGGTCACAGTTCACCACTTTGAGATACTCCGTCCCCCTACTATTCTCTGTCTCATGTTGCCCAGCCAGTTCTTTATCCACGTAGCTGGCGCACCATGTGACTTCACTTTCTCCATAGCCCGACCGTGGGGAAACATACCAAACGCCTTCCTGATGTCCATGTTCATGACATCTACACTCTCTCCCTCATCAATCAACTTTGTCACTTCCTCAAAGAATTCTATGGAGTTGGTAAGACATGATCTTCCCTGCACAAAACCATGTTGTCTATCACTGATAAGACTACTTTCATCGAAATGAGAGTAGATTCTATTCCTCAGTATCTTGTCTAGCAGATTCCCTACCCCTGACATCAGTCTCACTTGTCTATAATTGATTGGAGTATCCCTACTACCTTTCTTAAACAAGGAGATTAACAATAGTCCAGTCTTCTGGGACATCAGCCGTGTTCAAGGATTCTCCAAAGATATCTGTTAATGCCTCAGCTATTTCCTGTTTCCCTTCCCTCAGTCATCTGGTGTAGATGTTGGCAGCCTTTCTGTGGCAACGAGCCATGTAAATGGAATCGATGGTTGGGATGTTAGAGTCCGTGTTGGTCAGAGCTGTGCACCCAACCTTCTGTAGTTTCTCACGGTCCTGAGTAGAGCAGTTGCCATACCAGGCTGTTATGCACCGGGACAGTACGCTCTCAATGGTGCATCTGTAAACGTAGCGCATGCTGAATTTCCTGTCTCACCTCAGGAAGGAGAGGCATTGTTGAACCTTCCCAACCGTCGGACCTATGTGAGAAGTTCAGAACAGGTTGTGAGTTATCATCACTCCGAGGCACTTGATGCTCTGCACTCCCTCAAACGGTTGATGTAGATGGGGTATATTCCCCTCCTTTCTTCTTAAAGTCAGTGATCAGTCCTTTACGTTTGCCGGATTAGAGAGAGAGGTCATTATCAACAGATCATGCCACCAAGCTCTCTTGTCTTTCTAGATTCTGACGCATTATTGTTTAATATCCATACTGCTATAGTGATGTCATCATCGAACTCGTAGCTGGCGTTGTTTGGAATTTGGAAACTCAGCCGTGGCGGTACAGGGAGTACATAGGGGGCTGAGGACACAGCCGTGGTTGTACAAGGAGGACATTCGGGGGCTGCAGGAACAACCGTGGGTGTACAGGGAGTACAGTAGTTGTCTGAGGGCACAGCCGTGGGTGCACAGGGGAACACACTAAGGGGCTGAGGTCACAGCTGTGAGTGTAGCTGGAGTACCGTCATGGGCTGCGGGCACAGACGTGGATGTACATGGAATACAGTAAGCGGCTGAGGGCACAGGCGTGGGTGTGCATGGATGAAAGTGGTGGGCTGAGAACACATCCGTGGGTGTACAGGGCATACAGTAAGGTGCTGAGGGCACAGCCGTGGGTGTACAGGGAGGACAGTAGTGGGCTGAGGGTACAGCCGTGTGTGTACAGGGAGTGTTTTTGGGTGTTGAGAACACATCCTTCAGCAGCTTGAGTGTTGATTGTTATTGTGGAGGAGGTGATTTTACCTATCTTCACGATTGTGGGTCAAAAGCCTGAGGAGCCAGTTGCAGAGGATCGAACTGAGACCAAGGTCACGGAGTTTTGTGATTAGTCTGTAAGGGGTAATGATTTTGAAAGTGGAGCTTTAGTCAATGAGCAGGAGTCTCGTGTAGGTATCCTTGTTGTCCAGATGTTCCAGGGATGCATGCAGGCTCGGGTATGGCATCTGTTGTGAACCCGTTACATCAGTCGGCACATTATAGGGCAGCAGGTCAGGCTGGGAGACTGGAGTTAGTGTAGGCCATAACCAGCCTCTCAAAGCACTTCATCGTCTATAAGGGCACGTTCCATGTGCTTTCTCACTTACGACGATGATGATGGCCTTCTTGAATCAGGTTGGGATTTCAGCTTCTGAAGGGAGAGGCTGAAGTTGTATGTGAATACCTCTGCTAGTTGGTACAAACAGGATCTGAGTGCTCAGCCAGGAACACTCTCCAGGCCCATCACTTTCTTTGACTTGACTCACTGAAAGACTGACCTTGCCTGCAGCGGTGACAACAGACACAGGTACATCTGGGGCTTCTGCGGCAGGTGTCAGCCCTCAGTGAAAGTCCCACAGTCATTTATGATCGACAATCCCTCCCCACACCTCTCTCTGTCGTCTTCAATACACAATGACATTGGTTGGTGTGAGCACCACAGTCAGCATTGATTCAGATTGACCATAAGGTGAAGTCAAATCAACGTACAGATACAAGGGTTACAAGAACAGGTCTGAGACTTTCAACTCTGCACTGAATAACAGACTGCATGGCAATAATGATTAATAGACTGGGATCACGCACCATCAAGTTCTGCATCACCATGATGGGGTAAGTTCATAATAACATGGTGTTCAGAGTGCCAGTGCCAGTGGTGCAAGGAGTGAAGACTTTGCAGGTGTAATTCCAGTCAAGCCACTGCTTAAACCTAAATCGAGACAAGCATCTTGAGCGCTGTGCCTTTTCAATGGTGGGCAGTCCTTAGGTAGTCAGAAAGTGCCATTTACGTGAACCATCTGACCTGACGGAAGTTTTGCGAGGTTTGCAGATGATACAATAATGATTGGATGGGCAGGTGATATTGTGGAAGTGGGGACGCTGCAGAAAGTCTTGGACAGTTTTGGACACTGGGAAAACACATGGCTGATGGAACACAATATGGGAACATGTGAGATAATGCATTTCAGTATTTGGAATACAGGCAGACGCTATTTTCTAAAAGGCTTCATGAAATCTGAAGCACAAAAACAGTTTGGAGTTCTCGCTCTCTCTTACAGTTAATGCACAGGTTCAGTTGGCAGTTAGGAAAGCAAACGCAATGTGAACATTCATTTCAAGAGAGTCAGAATATAAAAGCGGAGACATACTGATGAGAATGTAATGGACTATGGTCAGAGGGCATTTGGATTATTGTGAGCTGTTCTGGGGAAGGATCTACGGGTGTTGGAAATGACTTATCCTGGGAATGATGGCTTATCATATGAGCAGCAGTTGAGGGCTCTGTGTCTGTACTCAATGGAATTTAGAAGAGGGGGGGCGCATCTGATTGAAACTGACCGACTACAGCAAAGATTGATAGAGTTAGAGAATAGAAGTTATTTCCACTCGTCTTAGAGACTTAGTTTCAGAGTGAAGAGATAGGCTGAATAGCCTAAATCTATTGCTATATCTCATGACCTTATAGTCATGCAGTCTGTTATTCAGTGCAGAGTTGAAAGTCTCAGACCTGCTCTTGTAACCCTTGTATCTGTACGTTGATTTGACTTCACCTTCTGGTCAATGGTTACCCCTGAAATACGGACGGTGGGAGAATTCAGTGCCAGTCAGTAGCGCAGCAATATGTTGAATATAAGCTGCAATCTGTGAGTCTCATCTGGTGGGAGTACATTGTCTCTACAATGATTGTCATTTTCAGTTTGGTATTTTTGAAGGATCGATTCTGTTACGCTAATATTGTTGAGTTTAACAAAACAGGTGCAATTTATCACAGCGCTCAGCAACAATACGTCATGGAACACTGAACATCTTTCTAATAACAGAATGGTCTAAAATGTTCATCATCAGAAACACAGCTTTCCTGTTCATGTTCAAATCAGACTACTTGTCCCATCAACTTGGAACATTTTGCATTTTTTTTCGGATATGGGAATCGCTGGATGGGCCCACCATTTCTTTTCTGTCCTTAGTTGCCCACTTGAGAACGTGGTGCTCAGCTGTCTTCTTGTACCGCTGCAGTCCACCTGCTGTGCTTTGACCTACAACGCTATGAGGGAGGAGTTACAGGGTTTTGACCCAGCAACAGTGAAAGAATTGTGATATATTTCCAACTCAGGATGTTGACTGGTTTGGAGGGGACTTTGAATGTGGTGGTGTTCGCAAAAGCCTGCTGCTCTTGTCATTCTAGATGGAAGTGCTTGTAGGATTGGAAGGTACTGTCTCAGGATCTTTGAAGAATTTCTGCAGTGCATCTTGTAGATAGTACACACTGCTGCTACTAAGCGTTGGTCGTGAAGGCAGTGAATGCTTGTGGATGTGGTGCCTATCAAATGGGCTGCTTTGTCCTGGATGGTGTCAAGCTTCTTTAGTGTCGTTTTGGCTGCACTCATTCAAGCAAGTGGGTTGTATTCCATCTCACTCCTGACTTGTGCATTGTAGATGGTGAACATGCTTTGGGAAGACAGGAGGTGACTTACTCACGCAGTATTCCTAGCCTCTGATCGGCTCTTATATTTATGTGGCGAGTCCAGTTGAAGTTCTAGTCAATGGTAACCCCACGTATATTGATAGGGTGTGTGGCGTGGGGAATGTAGTGACAAATATGCTGCTGGATACAAAGTGTTTATATTGTTTGTTACGGGTGATGGCCATTTTCTGGCGTTTGTGTGATGCGAATGTTACTTGCCACTTGTCAGCCCAAATCTGGAGATTGTCGAGATCTTATTGCAGTTAGGCACGGACTGCTTCAGTATCTGAGCTTTTGCGAATGGTGCTCAACATTGTGCAGTCATCATCGAAAATCCACATTCTGAACTTATGATGGAGAGAAGGTCATTGATGAAGTCACTGAAGATGTTTGGACCTAGGTTTCATCCGGAGGGCCCTGAAGATGTTACCTAGTATGGTGATGAAACGTCTGTAAATGAACATTCCAGTTCATGGAGCAAACCTGCATCAACATTATCTTGAGGGACTACTGCAGAGATGTTCTTGAACTGAGATGACTGACCTCCAACAACAATGACCATTTTCATATCTGTCAGTTATGACTCCAATAGCAAGTGTTGGCCCGCGATACCCTTTTTGCGGTGGTTCCTTGATGCCACATTGGAAAGAATGCAGACTTGATGTCAAGGGATGGAATTCAGTTCCTTTTTCGATGTTTGAACCAAGGCTATGATTAGGTCAGGAGCTGAGTGTCTCTGGCAAAATCCAAAAGGGGCGTTACTAAGCAGGTTATTGCTGAGCAGGTGCTGCTTGATAACACGATTGATGGCAACTTCCATCACTTTACTGATGATGGAGAGTACGCTGATGAGGCGGTATTGGGCCGGATTGAATTTGTCCTGCGATTTATGTACCGAACATTCTTGAGCAGTTTTTTTTCCCCATTGTCGGTTTGTAACTGTACTGGAATAGCTTGCCTAGGGAAGCGGGAAGTTCTGGAGTACAAGTCTTCAGGACTATTGCCGGCATGCTATCAGTGGTTATAGCCTTTGCAGTATCCAGTATCTTCAATCGTTTCTTGACATCAATCAATCGAATTTGTTGAAGACTGCTATCTGTAATGATGGGGACCACAGGAGGAGGCCGAAATGGACCATTCACTCGAAACCTGTGACTGAAGATTTCTGCGAAAGCTTCAGCCTTACCTTTTGCACTGATGTGCTGGGCTCTTCCATCATTGAGGATGGGAATATTTGTGAAGACTCCAGTGAGTTGTTTAATCGTCCAACACCATCCACGATCGGATTCGGAGGACTGCAGTGTTTAAATCTGATGCATTCGTTGTGGGATAGCTCAGTTCTGTCTGTCCCTTGCTCTTTATGTTACTTGGCATACAAGTATTTCTGTTTTGAAGCTTCAGCAGATTAACATTTTATCTTTGTATATTCCTGATTCTGCTCCTAGCATGCTCTCCTGCAGTCTCCATTGAACCAGAGTTGATCCTCTGGCTTGATGGTAATGGTTGAGTTGGGGATATTTGGGGCTGTGACATGACAGATAGTGCTTGAGTACATTTCTGGGTCTATTGATGGTCCACTGTATCTTATGGACGCTCAGTCCTGAGTTCCTTGATCTCTTCGAAGTCTGTACCATGTAGCATGGTGATAGTGTCATACAACACAAAAGAGTTTATTTCGAATGTCACCGTGAGACTTTTACCGATACTGTCATGGATAGATATATATGCAGTTGGTAGATTGGTAAGGATATGGTCATATATGAATTTTTTCCCTCTTGTTCTTTCCCTCACCACCTGCTGCAGACCCAATCTAGAATCTATGCCCTTTAGGACCCGACCAGCCTGATCAGTAGTACTGCTGCCGAACCATTCTTGGTGGTCGACTTTGAAATCTCCCAGCCAGAATACACTTTGTGCCCTTGCCTCAGTCAGTTCTTTCTCCAAGTGTTGTTTAACATAGAGGAGTACTGATTCATATGAAGAACGATGTTACGTGGTAATCAGTAAGACAATTATTTGTCCATGTTTAATCAGAAGCCATGGGACTTCATTGGCTCTGGAGCCAATTTTGGGAAATCTCAGAGCAACAACCTACCGATTGTACCTCACTGAGCTGCCCCCTTTTCTGGATCGGTCCTGCCTTTGGGGCAGGACAGATCCAGGGATGGTGATGGTGGTGTCTGGGTTATTTCTGTCAGGTGTGATTCCGTGAGTATGACTATGTCAGGCTGTTGCTTGAATCGTCTGTAAGGCAGTTGTCCCAGTTTTGGCACTACCCATTAGATGATAGTAAGGAAGACTTTGGAGGTTCTGCAGTGATGTTTCTAATGTTGACTTTTCCAGTGCACAGTCTGATGCCAGGTGGTCCAGCCGGTTTCATTTCTTTGAAACTTTGTAATGATTGGTACAACTGAATGACTCACTAGGTCATTTCAGGGGTCAATGACATTGCTGTGCGTCTGCAGTTGCATGTCAGCCAGACCAGGTGAGGATAGAAGATTTATTCATTGAAGGATATTAGTGATCCAGATGGAGTTTTCTGAAAATCGGCAATGATTTCATTCTCATAGGGAGATTAATAATTCCAGGGATATCGAATTGAATTTACACCATCTGCAGTGGCGGGATTCGAACTTGGGTCCAAAGAACAGGAGCTGATTTTCTGGATTGATAATTTATCGGTAAGACCATCAAGCCTACTCGGAACCACATGATGTTCTCAACTGCCATTTCTTTTGTTGCCCTGTTTTTCATTAATTGCTTATGTTATTCTGTAATCTCGTCCTTCATTAAATCCTGATTGAAATACACAGTCATGAACGTCCTCTCGACTGCTTGAATTTCATTTAATCGATTTTGTTTGAACCGACATTTCAAGGCAGCTGCCTATCAGAAAAGACCAGGAAGTAAGAATGGCTGACTGTGCACTGTACGTGTCACCGGAGCCAGGCACGTAAAGTATTTATTGTGGGTCAGAGAACATCCGAATTATGAGAGCACAGATGGAGGCCATTCAGCCCATCGAGGAGTCACAAGCTCCCAAACTGCACAAACGGAGATAGAGAGATTGTGTGGAGATAGATGATGTGTGAGAGAAATAAACAGAGTGAAAGAAAGTGAAAGGAGATAAACTGAGAGTTAATAGAAAGAGGAGTGACTGGCTGAGTGGAAAAGGTGTTTGATGAGGGTGAAGTTCGATAGATCAGGAGATCGCATTAGGGTATATAAATATGCACAGACAGTAATTAGAAGTTTTATTTAGAAATTCCTCTGGACGCCATACCATGTGAGCACTATGCTGATACTGGCTGACATCCCAGAGTATTTATTTCCAATAATATCACAGAATTTACTGACAGATAAACAGAACACATTCGGCCAATAGGTTGGTTCCATGCAGAAAGCAGAGTTTTTAAATAAACTGTGCCAAGAGCAGCAGGAAATGATGACACACACCCACAAACTGTGTGATAGACCACACATTTTGAGAGGCCAGAGAATCACAGTGAGGGGGATCACTGACAGAGGGGAGATCAGCACCTCAGCTGTGGGTGAAATAATTATTGATAAAGATTGAACACCACTTACCTAGTTTTGTAATCCACATTCCAATTTATATAGCTCAGTATCAGGAGTGCATTTTAACAACCTTATCTCTTTGTACTTTGCATATATTGGTATGTGCAGAAAATTATTTTGTTTCTGCATTTTATATTGCACGAATGCATTTCATTAATATTGTCTCTGCCAGTTCCTCATTGTCAATGTATCCTGGAATCTGTTCTTCACATGAGTTATAAAGAGTAACGTTCCAATACTGGTGACTGGAGAGCATCACTGTCCCTCCACCCAGTCTAAACAACCATGTCACCCAGTCCTCTCCGTCTTCTGTCTTTCCCCAATGTCATAATCACAATGTAATTGAAGTCCATTAAATGACACTTCATCACAGTTCGTTAACATGGATACCATAAACAACATGACCCACACCTGTTCTGTCTGATTAAGGAAAAACAATCTGAACTATGTTTGTCACGTACAATTCTCTGTTAACATATCCTTGCCTTTGTTTGTTATAACCTACGTTTTCATAGGCACATTTTGCCATCGGGACATGGACGAAAGATGTTCTGTCAATGTTTTCCAGATATTGGAATGATTGATCTGTAGTTACAGTATTTATTTCTCTATTTATGAGCAGAGAAGAATGTTAATGTTCCATTAAACACTATTTCTTCCATTACTTCCATATCCAAGGCAGACTGAATGATTACGCATAATCAATCTGCCATCTTCAACATTTCTTCCTTCACTCACACTCACATATCACATCCAGAATGCACAAACGTTCAAAGTTATTTTGAACTTTAATAAAACAGTATTGAATTCAAATCGGTTAACTGGAGCAATTTGTCCAGCGATTGTGATTATGTCAGTTCTCCATGGATCCTAAGCGTCCCTAGAGAGTTTCTTCTATCAATAAGGGAATGCTTTCAGGGTTTTATTCCATAGTATGAGCGGGAGCATCATCCACACCAGTAACAGGGATCAGCAGCTCCAGAGAGAAGTGGAGGAGCGATCAGTCTATGAGAACTTTAGACTGCAATGTTCCAACAATGGGCAGGAGTTTATCCTATGGTATTTACTGGCTTTCCCAGCCTTGGATATCATTAGCATATCGGATTGAAGATGGTTATTATCCTATTCTTGTTATAGTTGGTGTTCCTGGTAATTCACTCAGTCTGTCGATTGAACTGCATTGATGTTCATGATATGTAAATGTTGGAAAGGTGCAAGTCAACTTTTTGAGTTCCAATCAAAGATTCCATTCATTAGAAATAATAACGAGCAAATTATTATTAACAAATAACACTACAATTTGCGATTATGAAACACACTGTTCTCAACCATCTTGTTCATTATTCCCTGCAAAGTTTGCATCTCGATATCCTCCCCACATGTCATTCCTGTCCAGAACAAACATTAAGACGTCCCAGTCTTCTCCTCAGTCTCAGTGCAACTCCTGAATAAACCATTGTTTGCACCTTTGTTAATTCTGGATACATGTTTCAAGTCCCTTCTTACCACATGTCGATTACAAAATAATTGAACTTGAGATGTTTAACTTGTTCTCTGTACAGAATCTGAAAGATGGGAAGATATGTATGGTGGTCACGTGATTGGCTCGTAATATAGATGCACAGAATAATAATCTGTTGATATCGGCTTGCCTGATGCACATTTAAGAAGGCAGTGGGTCATACTTCCCTGGTCAGGTCTCTGTTTAACTGCAAATTTACAGCGGTTTGTTTTACTATTTACTGTTTTGGGGAACAGCTGAACCAGCCACTCAGTTCAAGATCGGTATAACATGCTGGCCTGACCAGGACTGCATACATCCCGTGAGGGAAGAACAAAAGTGAAGGCAGCTCCCTTCCTTTGCCTATTTCCCATAATCCAACAGCTGATTTCCATTCAAGTAGGTGACCATTCACTGGTTTAGGTGCATTCTTTGTGATTGAGTCTCTCCCCGAGAGTGATATCCATCTCGATAGGCACATCTGGTGCTGGCTTTTTTGATGCTCATATGCAGATGTAAGGATGTTTTACATTCCACATCAGTGGCAATGGATTGTAACTGAATGGTTTCCTTTGTCACATGAAGGAAATGGAGCCAGCTAAGTGAGGGAAAGGATTTATTGTTGTGGAGGCAGTATTTGGGGCATTGTGGCCAGATTTTCTCTCCTTTATAAGGAGTGATCTCCTTACCACAGAGAGAGTGAAGAGGAGTTCCACCAGATTAATCCCTGGGATAATTGAGTCATATTGATTGAATAAAGTTTGATCTGGATTGCTTTCAGAGAATAAGAGGTGATTGCATTGAATACTAAGCTGGATGGGCAATCACTAATTATATTCTAAACAGATTATAAACAGATAATGAGAAGGTGATAAATTCCATGTCTGCTCTTTCACTCAGGATGCATGATTCTGGATAGTTTAAGTGCCTTTGAGGACGTTACGCCCATCCACTCCAATCTTCACTCCCCACGGTGACTGAGAGAGACAGAGAGGTCCAGGTTTTGAATAAACTATCATCACATTAATGCAGTGCAGTTGGTGTGTGATCCTGCACTGAATGTCATATTATCCACCACCCTGACAGCAGCCACAATACCTTCATTCTAAAACAGTTAATTATTCCCACCAGCTTCTGACATTCATGAAGAACATGAATTCATCTACTGAGAGACGTCGATAAGACACAGGAGCAGAAATTAGGCCAGTTAGCCTCTCGAGTCTGCCCATCATTCAATCATCGCTGATAGGTTTCTCAAATCGATTCTCCAGCCTTCTCCTCGTAACTCTTCATCCCCTGGATAATCAAGAACCTATCTAAAGCCGTCTCAAATAGACTTAATGACCTGGCCCCCATTGCCTTCTGTGGCAATAAATTTTAAAGATTCGACATTCTCTGATTTAATACATTTCTTCTTATCACTGTTCTAACAGGTGTTCCCTTTCATCTAAGTCTCTGCCCTCGAGCTCTCGTCCAGTGGAAACATCTTACCAACATCAACTCTGTCCAGGTAATTCAGTACACTGTGCTTCCATTACATTCCCTCTCATCCTTCTAAACGTTACCGAGGATAGACCCAGAGCTCACAAACATTCCTCATACGATAATCTTTTCATTCCTATGACCATCCTCGAGAAAATATTCTGCACATGCTCCAGGGTCAAAACATTCTTTCTGAGATATGGGGCGCAAAACTTCGCACAATACTCCAAATGTGGTCTGACCAGAGACTTATACAACCTGTTTTATATTCAATTCCTCTCGTAATAAATTCAATTGCCGTCCTGACTACTGCCTCAACTTTCAAGCTTACCTTGGGAGAGCCCTGCACGAGAACTCCCAAGTCCCTTTGAACTTCAGATTTCTGAATTTTCTCCTCATTTAAAAAATCGACCATGCCTCTATTCTTCATGCCAAAATGCATGACCACACACTTTCCAACGTTGGAATGCATCTGCCAATCTCCTTATTCAACCTCTCCGCCTCCTCAATATGACCAGTCCATCTACCTATCTATGTATCGTCTGCAAACGTAGCCAGAGTACACTCAGTTCCATCATCTAGATTGTTAACGTAACAAGTAAAAAGTTACAATTCCAACACTGAATCTTGTAGAACACCACTTGTCACCGACTGCCATCCTGAGATCCCCACTGTCTGCTTTCTGCAAGGCAGACAAACTTCCATTCATGCTGCTACCTTACCTCTAACACGACCTGCCCTTATCATACTCATCCATCTCCTGTGTGACACCTTGTCAAAGGCCTTCTTGAAATCCAAATGGATAACATCCAGTGGCTGTGCTTGGTCAAGCCTGCTCATTTCCTCTTCAAATAATTCCAACAGATTTGTCAGGCATGATCTTCCCTTGATGAAGTGATTTTGTCCCATTTTACCAAACACTTCCAAGTATTCAGAAATCTCATCCTTCACAATAGATTCCAGGATCATAGACACTACCGAAGTTAAGCCATTAATTGTGGATATTTTTGACTTTTTCCTCACTCCCTTGTTACAATGGGGTGTCACGTTATTGGGTTTCCTGTGCTCTGGGATCGTTCCTTACTCTAGTGATTCCTGAAAGATCACCACTATCCCCCCACACCTTCTTCAGCTATCTTCCTTATATCTCTGGGATGTAGTCCATCCGTCCAGGATAATTAACCACCTGCTTGTCATTCAGTTTTTCCTAGCATGCTCTCCATGGTGGTGGCCAGCATACTCAGCTCTGGCTTCTCACTATCTTGAATGTTAAGGTATTACTTGTATCTTCCACCATGACCAAATTTTTCAGTTCCTCGGCCTATTCTTGTTCACCACTACTACCTCTCCAGTATCATTTTCCAGCAGTCCAATGTCTACTTTTGACTCTCTTTTGTACTTTATATCTTGAAAGAAGCTCTTACAGACTTCCTTTATGTTAGTGGCTAGCTTACCCCCATAGTTAATAATCTCCCTCTTTATTTTATTTTGATTGCTCTCCGTTTTGTCTTTGTAAGCTTCCCAATCCTCTGGTTTCCCAAACAGCCACTCGCCACATTATATGCGTTCTCATTTGCTTCTATGCTGTCCCTGACTTCCCTAGTCAGTTATGGTTGCCTCATCCTCTCTCTATCATGCCTCTGATTTCTCAAGATAAATCTCTGGTGCATCCTGAATTACTCCAAAAATCTCCTGTCATTGCTGTTGCACTGTCTTTCCTTCTGGGCCTGTATCCCAGTTAATTCTACCCAGCACCTTTCTCATGCCAATGTAATTGCCTTTATTCATCTGTAATGCCATTACCTCTGATTCTAACTTCTCCAACTGAAATTGTAGAGTAAGTTCCATCGTATTATGATCACTGCCTCCTATGATTTCCTTCATCCAAAGATCCCCTCATCTAGTCTGCCTGCACAAGCTGCTACAGAAAGCCATCTCATAGACATTCCACAAATTCCTTTTCCTGAAAACCACTATCAATCTGAATTCCCAGTCCACCTGCATAATGAAATTCCACATGATCACTGTAACGTTGCCTTTCCTACAGAACTTTCTGTCTCCTGTGTATCTTGCACCCCAGCTCCTGACTACTGTTTGGCGGCCAGGACATAACTGCAACAGCATTTTTTCAGCTTTTTGATTTCCCAGTTCTACCGACACAGATTCTACACTATTTGAGATTACTTCATTTCTTCTAATTGATTCAATTCCATTTCTTACGAATGAGACAAATCTGTCTCTCTGCCCATATGCCTATCATTTCGACAGGATGAATCCCCTTGAATATTCAGCTCCCACTCCTGTTCCTCTTGCAGTGATGTCACTGTGATGCCCTCACGTCATATATGCTAATTTGTGTATGAGTCACAAGCTTATTTACATTTTTTCTTCCTTGCATTGCGATATAACAGCTCATTTTTGTATTTACCGTCCCTCTTCTCATTGTTATTTGCTTGTCCAGCCATTGGTACCTACACGAACCCTGGCCACTGACTCATTCCCCTCCCATTCCAAGTTCTTCTGCACCCCAGAAAACATATCACAAACCCAAGCACCAGGTAGGCCGCTCAACCTTCAGGACTCTCAATCCTGGTCACAGAGAATATTCAAAGTTTGTGAGAAGATTTGTAGCTCGTGTGCTCGTTGTTGTGGTTCTGTTCACCAAGCTGGGAATTTGTATTGCAGACGTTTTGTCCCCTGTCTAGGTGACATCCCCAGTGCGTGGTAGCCTCCTGTGAAGCGCTTCTATGATCTTTCCTCCGGCATTTATAGTGATTTAAGTCTTCCACTTCCGGTTGTCAGTTCCAACTGTCCGTTGCAATGGCCGTGGGCGGCACGGTGGCACAGTGGTTAGCACTGCTGCCTCACAGCGCCAGGGACCTGGGTTCAATTTCTGTCTCAGGTTGTGTGGAATTTGCACGTTCTCCCCGTGTCTGCGTGGGTTTCCTCCGGGTGCTCCGGTTTCCTCCCACAGTCCAAAGATGTGCAGATCAGGTGAATTGGCCATGCAAAATTGCCCGTAGTGTTAGGTAAGGGGTACATGTACGGGTATGGGTGGGTTGCACTTCGGCGGGGCGGTGTGGACTTGTTGGGCCGAAGGGCCTGTTTCCACACTGTAAGTAATCTAAATATTGGGTCCAGGTCGATGTGCTTGTTGATTGAATCTGTGCATGACTGCCATGCATCTAGGAATTCCATGCATCTAAATCTCTGGACTCATTGCAGAAGCGGTAATGCAAAGATTAGAACGAACAGTGTGACCGCAAATTCAACCCAAACTCTGGGTCAGATATGTGGATGACACCTTTGTAATCATTAAAAACACAGAAATAGAAAACACACACCGGATCAGGAATCCGATTCACTAGAGAGGAAGAAAAGGACAACCAACTCTCATTCCTAGACGTGATGGTACAGAGAACACTGAATGGAGAATTCACCACAAAGGTTTACAGGAAAGCCACACACACAGACAAAGTCCTGAACTACGAAACCAACCCCCCCAGCACACACAAAAGAAGTTGCAGCAAGACACTATTCAAAAGGGCCACAACATACTGCAGTCCACCAGAACTGCAAAAAGAGGAAGCACAACACCTATACAATGTATTCGCCAAAAATGGTAACTGGCGCAATTTCATCAACAAGATGCCTAAGGGAAAGACAATGGAACGAGGACATGCCGCAACCCAAAGTACTAGCCACTCTACCATAGATCAAGAGCATTTCTGAACTGACAGCCAGACTACTGCGACCACTAGGACTCATAACAGCACACCAACCAACAGCCACTCTCAGAGAACAACTTACCAGAACGAAGGACCCGATAACCAACATGAGCAAAACCAATGTAGTGTACAAACTCCCATGCTAGGACTGCACAAAACACTACATTGGACAAACAGGAAGACAGCTAACGATCCGCAACCATGAACACCAACTAGCCACGAAACGACACGACCAGCTATCCTTAGTAGCCACACACGCAGATGACAAGCAACATGAGTTCGACTGGGACAACACTATCATTATAGGACAACCCAAACCGAGAACAGCCAGGGAATTTCTTTGAGGCATGGCACTCATCCACAGATTCAATCAATAAGCGCATCGATCTGGACCCAATATACCGGCCACTGCAACGGAGAGCTGGAACTGATAACCGGAAGCGGCAGATTCAAACCATTACAAATGCCGGAGGAAAGATCGCAGAAGCGCTTCACAGGCGGTTCCCAAGCACTGAGGATGTCACCCAGACAGGGGACAAAACGTCTGCAACACAAATTCGTAGGTCGGTGAACAGAACCACAACGAGCATCTGAGTTACAAATCTTCTCATAAACTCTGTTTCCCTATTGAGATGTAACCTCATCTGCTGATTGTCTCTACAATTTCCTGCTTGTATTTCAGGTTTCATTATGCTTAGTGTTTTGGTTTATTTGATGAGCCAAAAGGTTGAGCTTGATTATATTTACTCAATATGGTCCGTGATTTGAGCTGATGTGCTGGTGACACTTGTGTTACTTCGGAGGCTGTGTCTTCTTTAAGTTCCAAGGAAACAATGTTTTGTTAAAATCTATCTAATATGGGAATCTTAGGAATTAGATTTTACTTGAAAAGGCATTTTGCAGGCAACTACACTTCAAGAAACAACAGGAATAGATTATTGATGATGCCACAATCTATGGCCTTCACTGAACAGGTTTATCTCCTCAGACTCCGAATGCTTTAAATACATATCAGGGAATAATTACAGCAAAACGGATTGGTCCTTCAGCCAACTACCTCTGCATTGGCACAGAGTGAGTTAATATATATTCTGTAATTATCCTGTAGTCTCTCTGTACCCCGACGCATTTTGTTCTCTCTTCCTGTTTTAATACTGAATATCCTGTGCAGACAGGAACAATCTTATCAACCTGTTACCCTGCGATGAAAAAGTGTGCCCGTTAAAATATATTGCCTGAATTGCATTTACAATTTTCCTGTTCTATTCAGACTATCAATTGACATTCCATCTCCGAAATGTAATCTGCCTCCTTGATCTGCATTATATTTCATTCCAGCTGTCAGAAAGAGTGATGTTTGAATACTAGTGACTGGGGGATATCATTGTACTCCTCTCCAGTCTCCACTGACAAACCCCGTTCCTCTGTATGTCCAAGGCAATGTCAAATTCATTCTGTCCCTGATCCCTTAATAAGTCATATTTTAATAAACAAGATGATTGTACATGTCACATTTAGCTTTGGTCTAAAGTCAAAGAATGTAAAGATTGCTGATTTACAGCAAATAAATTTCAATAAGGTTTTTTTTCCCAAAAGCTGAAGCACATTTTGTGGTTAAATTACAAAGTTGCCTTATTAAATCAGTGAAAGAAACATTCTGGCAAATCCATACTTCTTGCGCATGTTCAGGGTTATTACGCCCGAATGATCAGCACAGGAACAACCTCTTGACTGCTGTTTATGAGGAGGGCTGTTGGATGTAGCATTGTATATGCTCAACATAACAGAACTGTGAACAAAAATGAATCGTCCGTCATTCTCCCTCCTCACTGACTTCACAAGAACAGTTGGTATTGGGAGAAAAGACCAATAGCCAGCAATACCAATATCCAGTCCAGTCCAATTATTGTTGTGAACTGGAAATGTGTATTGAAAAGGGGTTAACTGGAAATGTTTATTCAGTGACTGTGATTAATGTAAATCTCCATGGAATCTAATTGTGTAACAGGAGGCTTTTCCCTCTACTATTAGTAAGGGCTTCTTTCGATGCATTATCCCATTGTTTCTGCAACTCCATCACATCTACCACTAACTGCAGCTGCAGAGACAGGGAAAGGAGAGATCAGCATCTGAGAACAATGGATTGGACTGTTCCAACAATGGATCAGAATCTGAGAACAATACTTTCGAATGCTCCAACATTGGACAGGAGTTTATCCTTGGGGATTACCTTTCTTTCCTGGTCTTTATTACCTTTTCGAATAGAAGGTGTACTGCTGATTATTCAGGCGGGTTACTATCCCATCCTCGCTATTGTTGGTGTTCCTGGTAAGTCTCTTTATGTCTATCCATTTATTCATTTCCTAAACCATGTTGAACTCCATTGCTATTTCTGTTGTTTATATTTGACAAGGACAGTATCTTTTAACTACAGTTTCAATTGAAAACTACATTTATTATCCACAAATGTCAGACTCCTGCCTCACAAGCATCTGTCCCCGAGACTGTTCACAATGTCAAGGCCCCTTTTTGCCCTGAACCAATTTATGACTTGGTTTTGTGTCCATCATCAAACCTGTCCATTGCCGGATCCATCATATCACCAGACTCTACCCAGTATTTCAGTACTGTTGCTGAATCAACAATTATATAAGACTTGGTAAAATTCAAATTGCAAATATTTTGATAACAAACTTGTTTTTGTCGCTAAAGTGATTCCATGATAGGGACACTGTGCCAGAGTATTAATGTCACTGGAAGGGTAATTCACAGCCTCAAGCTAATTATCTGAAGACGCTCATTCATATCAAACAACAACTGATAACAGACCTTAAATTGAAATGACTACAATTGGAAGAAATTGAATTTCACTAATAACAACCATAAGTCCCTCAGGATTTTGTTTTAAAACCGAGCTGTTTCGCTGATGTCGTTTGGGAAAGAAATCGAACAATCTTATCTGGCTTTGGTTAAGTGTGTCTGGCCTTTGTGGAAGACGTTGTTTGCGACATCAACAAATGAGAACAGTGGGACTGGAATATTTCAATTTTCAGATGAATTTTGAAAGACTTGCGCACTGGTGAGTGAAGAAGGTTTGAACCCTGGGGAAAGAGGAGAATATACTACATGTATTAATTTACAAAATCGAAACACTGCATGGCCACTTTAATAAAGACAATGCAGGAACCATGGTTTCGATGTCTGGCTGACGGAGCAGCGGGTGTGTAGCTGGCGGTACTGCCAGTGCTACAACTGCCACCTGGTCACCGATTCGCAGAGTATCATGACAGTGCAGGGAGGGCTCCACAAACAGCAGCAGCGGGAGGAGGAAATGGGGATAACCGGCCCTGCTCTGTGGGGCAGACGCTAGAAATACCAGCCTCCTGCCACGGGGCAAGCAACAGGCCAGCACCCCAGCCCAATGTTGGAGGAAGACACCTCTGTCTCGGATAGGCATGGCCCCTCAAAGGGCAGCAAGATAAACAGGGAAGTTGCGACAGGAACAACAGTCCGTCTGCCCATTTGGTCCACACCTCTGACTCCTTTGATCATCCTCCTCGATACCAGGAGGTTTGAACTCGGTTTATCAAAGGTAACTCCCCACTCCTGACACCAACCTGTTTTAATGCAGAAATCTAACCCCTCTGCCAATTAAAACCACCTCCCCAGGAAAGTTCGCCTCAACTCGTAATTTGGTTAAAAACAACTGAGGGATTGAAAGCAAACTCCTGATTTCCACTGTTTAAAGAAGAATAACAATTTCCTTTCCCTAACTCTAACAGTGAACACTAAATAACAAATCTGAGCCCACTTTTTCTTAACTAATCAGTACTTGACTCCAATTCTTAAAATTCTCCTCCAATAACACAATTATTAACCATTAAGGTAACTTAACCTCTCAAAGTCCATACAGACCCTTACGCTATCTCCCTTCTCTCCTTCCAATTCTGCTGTCATCTCCCTGGTCCGTCTTCTTACAATTTTTTCTGTTTTCACTGGAAAAGGTATGTTTGATAGATAGTGCCTTCGGCGAGATTTCTTTGAGAGGGTTAAAGCCCTTTCAGATGACATGTGCTCTGAAAAATTTTCAAAATGTCCTTTCTTTTAAATGTCCAAGACTCATTTGTACAAATGTTGTCAATACAATTAAATTCAACTTCAATTTTTTTGGTATCCTGGGTATAATTTAAATTTATTGGTTAAATTCAAATCTGATTGCCTTGACATCAAAACACAAATCCAAGCTAATCGTTGCATTTTCTCAATTTTCAGCACACTCTGCATTCACAGGCACATGGGCTGTCACAATCTCCCAGCATAGACAAACACCCTCTCTTTTAAAGTAACCATGCACTCCTTCGACTTTGTAACTACTGAGAATTGGTTAATGGAGAAAATACAGGGAGTCGGGTTCTGCTCTGGACTGATGGTCATCACTCATGGGGTATCATCTGTATCAGTGCTTGGAGCATCGGGACTCACAAGGCAAAGGAATTATTTGGGTGTGGGCAACAAGTACCATCCTTCTGATTTTATATTGATGAGAAAGTGTGAGGTTGGTCAGTGCTTTTGGTGAAAAGGAGCTGAATGCCCTTGGTCATGAGTCATGGACAGAATTCATACGGGGCAGCAAGCAATCAGGACAGTTAATAGCATGTTGTCCTTTGTCGCAAAATGATTCAAGTATAAAGACAGCTTCCTGCTGTTGTCGAGTGTTGGTGAGATAGCATATGTGGCACTGAGTACAGATTTTCTCTCCTTTATGAGGAATGATTTCCTAGCCACAGACAGTGTAAAGGAGGTGCACCAGATTAATCTGACTCTATGAGGAGAATATGAAGTAAATGAGTATATCATCTGCAGTGTTGGGAGGCAATAAGAGGTGGTAGTGCTAAACTGGAGAGTTATGGCCTAACACCCAGTATGTCCAAACAAAAGACACCGACATCGTGAAAAATTGCACATTCATTTCATCCATGGTGTGTGTTTCCTGATAGTTTACATACCTCTGCAAAACTCTCATGTTGGTTGAGAGGGAGCTCCAGGTTCTGAATGATCTCTCACCACCTCATTGTGTGCTACTGTATGACCCTGCATTGAAAGTCACGTTGTTCACAAATCTATCAGCAGCCACAATGCCTTACTCCTGAAAGAGTTAGCCATTCCCACCAGCTTCTGACCTCTATCGAGAATGCCAGTCTGTCTTCTTGGAGATGGAAGCTGTGTCCTTAAGACTTGGCACAAACCATCCCATTTCCCTCCTCACCCTACGCAAACCTAGGTAAAGTAGCACGTGTGTACCATTGTCAATGGCTCCAGGTGGGACCTTATGGAGAAGCCAGTCTCTGCAGTCTCTATTTCATTGATTTGTCATGTTGGAGCATCAATGAAATCCTGCAATGTTAGTATAAGCAGTTTGAAGGGCTAAATGGCCTCTTCCTGCTGCTGTGTTAGAAACTCATGCAGTGATTTCTGGATCGAGAGCGTGGTGTTGGAAAAGCACAGCAGGTCACTCAGGTCTGAGGTACAGGAGAATCGACAGAAGTTCGGGCAGAAGTTCTCACTTTCTCCTCAAAATGTGAGTTGTCCTGGTCCCGTGGAAGAGGGTCAATGAGCTAATTGGGAGATCACTGGTTCCAGTTTAACTGCTCGATGTGCAGTTACAGGCCTCTTTTTCTGGACCTCTTCTTCTCCAATAGTTTTAATGTTATTTACCTGTGAAACCAACTGAATGAGATCCTCTTCCTCTTCACTGTGGAAATGGGCAGTGTCCAGCAGTCCTGTTGAATGAATGTTACAGGCACTTTAACAGCACAAGCTGAAATGTTGTTCAGCTCTTGCTGCACATGGCCACAGGAGCTGAGGGCTGACAAATTGTTTTGAACTTTGTGTAATCTTCAGTGAACATCCCCACTTCTGATCTTATGATGGGGAAAGACATTGATGAATCAGCTGAAGATGTGCCGAGGAAACTATCCTAAGTATCTCCTACATAAATGTACCAGGACTGAAAGGATCGATGCTCAAAAATCACAAAAATGTTCATTTGTGATCTTAATGACTCCAACCAACAGGGAATTTACAACTCATTCCTATTAAGTTCAACTTTGTTTGCTTTTCTTGCTGTCATTCCCATTCAATGTCCAGATACTTGATATTAACCCGTCGCCTACTTTCTTAGGATCTGTATCCCTCTGCTCCCTGCCCTACCATGTATCTGTATAGATACATCTTAAATGGCACTATTCTTCCCATCTCGACCACCTCCACTGGCAACGCGTTCCAAGCACACACTAACCTCTGTGTAAAGACCTTTCTAAGCATATCCCTTCAAAAGCTTTCCTCTCTCACTTTGAACTCGTGACCCAGAGTAATTGGGTTCCACACTCTGGGAAAAGCTGCTTTCTATCCACAATGTCTGCACCTCCCATGAATTTGTAACCCTCTGTCAATTCACCCCTCACCTCCATCTTTATAAAAGATGCGTAGAGTCATAGAGATGTACAGCATGGTCGCAGAGCATTCGGTCCAACCCATCCATGCTGACCAGAGATCCCAACCCAATCTAGTTATCCTAACCCTATGCCTTCGAGTTCTGGACTCACCCACCCCAGGGAATAGACTTTAACTATTTACCCTATCCATGCCCCTTATAATTTTGGAAACCTCTATAAGTTCACCCCTCAGCCTCCGACACTCCAGGGAACACAGCCACTGCCTGTTCAGCCTCTCCCTGTAGCTCAAATTCTCCAACTATGGCAACATCCTTGTAAATCTTTTCTGAACCATTTCAAGTTTCACAACATCTTTCCGATAGGAAGGAGACGAGAATTGCACGCAATATTCCAACAGTGGCCTAACCAATGTCCTGTTCAGCCAGAACATGACCTCCAAAGTCCTGCACTCAATGCTTTGACCAATAAAGGAAATCATACCAAATGCATTATTTGCTATCCTATCTACCTGCGACTCCACTTTCAGGGAGCGATGAAACTGTCATCCAAGGTCTTTTTGTTCAGCAACACTCCCTAAGACCTCACCATTAAGTGTATACGTCCTGCTAAGATTTGCTTTCCAAAAAAGCAGCATCTCGCATTTATCTGAATTAAACTCCATCTGACATTTTTCCGTCCATTGGCCCATCTGATCAAGATCTTGTTGTAATCTGACGTAACCTTCTTCCCTCTCCACTACACACCTCCAATTTTGGTGGCATCTGCAAACTTACTAACTGCACCTCTTCTGCTCGCATCCAAAACATTTTTGTAAATGACAAAAAGTAGAGGACCCTGCAACGATCTTTGTGGGACTCCACTGGTCACAGGCCGCAAGTCTGAAAGACAACACTGCACCACCACCCTCTGTCTTCGACCTTTGAGTCTGTTCTGTATCCAAATGGCTAGTTCTCCCTGTATTCCATGATATCTGACCTTGCTAATCAGTCTCCCCTGCGGAACCTTGTCGACCGCCTTCCTGAAGTCCATATAGATCACATTTTCCGCTCTGCCCTCATCAATCCTCTTTGTTACTTCTTCAAAAAACTCAATCACGTTTGTGAGACATGATTTCCCACGCACAAAGCCATGTTGACTATTACAAGGTTTGTGAAGGTTTGTAGCTCAGGTTGAGATTTCGGGTGTATGTTTGCTCGCTGAGCTGTAGGTTTGATGTCCAGAACGTTTCATTACCTGGCAAGGTAACATCATCAGTGGCGATCTCCAAGTGAAGCGAAGCTGTTGTCTCCTGATTTCTATTTATATCTTTCTTCTCGATGGGGTTCCTGGGTTTGTGGTGATGTCATTTCCTGTTCGTTTTCTGAGGGGTTGATAGATGGCATCTAGATCTATGTGTTTGTTTATGGCGTTGCGGTTGAAGTGCCAGGCCTCTAGGAATTATCTGTCATGCCTTTGCTTAGCCTATCACAGGATAGATAGCTTTTCTTTCCTCCAGTGTGTCGGGCTACGAGGGAGAGAGGGTCGGGTTTTTTTGTGGCTCGCTGGTGTTCATGTATCCTGGTGGCTAACTTTCTTCCTGTTTGTCCTTCATCGTGTTTGTGGCAGTCCTAGCATGGAAGTTTGTAGATGACGTTGGTTTTGCCCATGGGTTGTTCTGGGTCTTTTAAGTTTGTTAGTTTTTTTTTGAGAGTGTTGGTTGGTTTGTGTTCTACTAGGATTCCGAGGGGTCCTGATAGTCTGGCTGTCATTTCTGAAATTTCTTTGATGTATGGTAAGGTGGTTAGGATTTCTGGCTGTGTTTGGTCTGCTTAATGTGGTTTGTTCTTGAGGAATCAGCGGACTGTATCATCCCCTCAGAAAACGAACAGGAAATGACATCACCACAAACCCCAGGAACCCCATCCAGGAGAAAGATATAATTAGAAACCAGGAGACAACAGCTTTGCTTCACTTGGAGGTCGCCACTAATGATGCTACCTAGCCAGGTAATGAAACGTCTGGACATCAAATCTACAGCTCAATGAGCAAACCTACACCCTACATGTTGACTACCCTAATCAGTGCTTGCCTTTCCAAATAGATGTACATCCTGTCCCTCAGGATTCCCTCCAACGACTTGCCAACCTCCAAAGTCAGGCTCGCTGGTCTGTATTTCCCTGGCTTGTCCTTACCACCCTTCTTAAACAGTGGCACCACGTTTGCCAACCTCCAGTGTTCCGGCACCTCACCTATGACTATTGATGGGGCGGCACACTGGCACAATGGATAGCACTGCGGCCTCACAGCGGCTTGAATTCCATCTGCCATTTCTCTGCCTATTTTTCCAATATATCTATATTCTGCTGTATTCTCTGACAGTCCTTTTCCCTATCTGCGACTCCCCTGGGCAGCACAGTGGCACAGTCATTAGCACTGTTGCCTCACAGTGTCAGAGACCCGGTTCAATTCCCGCCGTAGGCAAATTTCTGTGTGCAGTTTGCACTTCTTCCTGTGTCTCCGTAGGTTTCCTCCGGGTTCTCCAGTTCTGCCCAGGTCCATAAATGTGCAGGTTAGGTGAATTGGCCATGCTAATTTGCCAGTAGTGTTAGGTGAAGGGGTAAATGTTGGGGAATGGTACTGGGTGGGTTCCTTGTTGGAGGGTTGGTGTGGACTTGTTGGGCCGAAGGGCTTGTTTCCACACTGTATGTAATCTAATCTAATCTTGATGTCATCTGCAAACTTGCTATGCAGGAACCCCGTACCTTGCTCCAAATCATTTATATGTATCACAAACAAGAGTCGTCCCAGCACAGATCCCTGTGGAACACGACTGGTCACAGGTGACAATGAGGCCAGCAGATGTTGGAGATCAGAGCTGAGAGTGTGTTGCTGGAAAAGGTGGAGCTCGCAGCCTTATTCCTGATGAAGGGCTCTGCCTCGAAATGCCGATTTTCCTGCTGCTCACGTGTTGCTTGACCTGCTGTGCTTTTCGAGCAACACACTCCCAACACTGGTCACAGATCTCCATTTTGAGAAACTCCTTTCCCCTACTACTCTATTGACCAGCCCGTTCTCTATACATGTAGCTAGAACACCCAGGATACCATGCGACTTTACCTTCTCTGTCAGCCTACCATGGGCAACCTTATTAAATGCCTTACTAAATTTCATGAATATAGCCCTTCCCCCCATGTTGCTACCTCCTCAAAGAATTCTCTGAAGTTTGTAAGACATGAACTTCCCCATACAAAACCATGCCAACTATTACTGATAAACCCATTTTCTTCCAAATAGAAATAGATTCTATCCCTCAATATCTTCTCCAGCAGCTTCCCTAACACTGAAGTAAGGTCTTTAATTTTCTGGAGTATCCCTGCCTCACTGCTTAAACAATGGGACAGTATTAGCAATTCTCCAGTCCTCCGGGTCCTCACCCGTGTTCAAGGATGCTGCAAAGATATCTGCTGAAGCCACAACTATTTATTCTCTTGCTTTCCTGAGTAACCTAAGGTAGATACCATCTGACCTAGGGACTTGTCTACCTTTTAGAATACCGAGAACTCCTCCCTCCTTATGTTGACTGGAATTTGAGTACTCAAAGATCTGTCCCTGACCTCAGCATCCATCCTATCCCTCTCCTTGGTGAATGCCAATACAAGTATTTATTAAGAATCTCACCCATTTTCTCTGACTCCACATGTAAATTTCCTCCTTTGACGTTGAGTAGACCAACCCTTTCTCTTGTTACCCTCTAGTATCTTATATGTGAAAAAAAGACATTGGGATGTTACTTAACCCTATTTGCTAAAGATATCTCATGACCCGTTTTAACCCTCATAATTTCTCGTTTCAGATTGGTCCTAGATTCCCAATGTTCTTCCAAAGCGTTGGGTCCGTTCAGCAGCCTAGGCCTTTTGTCTGCATCCTTTTTCCTGTTAGTTAGTCTCACAACTTCACCTATCATGCACAGATCACTAATCTTGCCATTTCTATCCCTCATTTTCACAGGATCATACCTCTTCTGAAATCTAATCAACCTCTCTTTAAAGGCATATCGAAGGTGGATTTACCTTCAAACAGCCGTTCCCCAGCTCCTGCTGAATTTTGGTATAGTTGGCCTTCCCACAATTTTGCACTCTTCCTTTAAGACCACTTTCATCTTTGTCCATGAATGTTCTAAAACTTCCGAAATTGTTATCACTATTCCTAAAATAATACCCGACTGAACCTTCAACCACCTGTCCAGGCTCATTCCCCAACACCATGTCCAGTAGTCCCTTCCTTAGTTGGACTATTTACATACTGCTCTAAAAATAACCTCGTGGATGCTCCTTACAAATTCTGCTCCATGCTCTAACACGAGGTTAATCCCAGTCATTGTTGGGAAAAGTAAAATCTCCCATTACCACGAACCTGTTGCTCCTCCATCTTTCCATGTTCCTTTTAATATTTAGACGTCTATCTCCCGCTTGCTGTTGGGAGACCTGTAGTACAGCCCAAACATTGTTACTGCACCATTCCTGACTCTGAACTTTGTCCATATTGCCTCACTGCTCGAGTGTCCTCCTTCAGCCCAGCTGTGACATTCTCTCTGACCAGGAATGCAACCCCTTTTACCTCCCTCTCTATCCTACTTGATGCATCGATATCTTGGGATACTTCACTGCCAATCATGCCCTTCCCACAACCAAGTTTCAGTGATACCAATAACTTTATATTCCCAGATTCTAATCCAAGCTCTTCGTTCATCTGCCTTATCTATGACACTTCTTGTATTAAAGCAACTGCACCTCAGACCACTAGCCCCATTATGTTCATCATCTGCTGTCTGCCTCCTCTTCTCCTTCATCGTGCTGACTTCATTATCTCGTTTATTACAGGCTTTAGTTACTACCTCCTCACTGTCAGTTTAAACCCTCCCCAACAGCGTTATCAAAAGGACCCCCAACGACATTAGTTCCAGTCCAGCCCAGGTGGAGACCGTCCGATTTGTAATAGTCCCACCTCCCCAGAACCGGTCGACAATGTCCCAAAAATTTAAACCCCTCCCTCCTGCACCATTTGTCAAGCTACTCACTCATCATATTTATTCTACCCCTCTGACTAGCACGTGGCACCGGTAGCAATATTGAGATTACAACCTCTGAGGTCCGAACTTTTAACATGGCTCCAGACTTCCTGAATTCTGCTTGTCGGCCCTCATCCCGTTTTCTTTACCATTATTGTTTGTACCTTTATGCACCACGACAACTGACTGTTCACCCTCCCCCTCGAGAATGTTCTGCAACAGATCTGAGACATCCCAGGCCTGTACACCTTGGAGGCAACATATCATTCGGGAGTCCCATTTCCAAACACAGAACTGCCTACCTACTCCTCTACAATTGAATCCCCTCTGACGAGAGCCTTTCCACTCTTTGCCCTGCCCTTCTTTACAGCAGAGTCAGCCACGGTGCCATGAACATATCTACTGCTGCCTTCCTCTGGCGAGCTCTCCCCGCTCCCACTCAGCTCCTCACTCTCAATGTTCATACTCAGCTCCTCACTCTCAATGTTCCCACTCAGCTCCTCTGTCTTCCTGCTCCTATTCAGCTCCTCAATCTCCCCGTTCCCACTCAGCTCCTCACTGTCGCTGCTCCCACTCAGCTCCTCACTCTCCCTGATCTCAGTCAGCTCCTCACTCTCCCCTCTTCCACTCAGCAGCTCACTCTCTCCGCTCCCACTCAGCTCTTCACTCTCCCCGCTCCCACTCATCTCCTCACTCTCCCCTCTTCCACTCAGCTCCTCGCTCTCCCCACTCCCACTCAGCTCCTCTCTCTCCCTGCTCCATTTCAGCTCCTTTCTCTCCCCGCTCCCGCTGTTGTGGAAGAAAGGCAGCTGATGCTCGAGGTAAGTCCCTTTTAAGTGTGAAATATACCCAGGTCTTCTCTCTCTATCTCGTTCTTCCTGAAAATGCTCTCCCCATCTCTGCCTTACACAAGGACCGTTCCCTTTGATAGTCCTTGATTTGTGCCACTCTCCCCACTGACAGCTCCCCCCCCCCACCCCCCGGCCTCAGGAACATGCCCTGCAACTGGAAAAGACGCTAAACCACGCAGGGCCCCAAACTGTCCTTCCAGGTGAGACAGAGCTTCACCTGCCTCACTTCAAACCCAGTTCAACTTCGGGCAGACCGAATGTAAAGTTAGGGAACGGTTCACCGAGCATCGCAGACAAGTCCACAGGAGCCGACTGACCTCCCAGTCACTGCCCATTTCAATTGCCCTAACTATTTCTTTTCCAACATCAACCTCCTCCCACTCACTGCCCATTTCAGTTCCCCAACCATTTTCTTTCCATCATCACAATGCTCCCAGTCACAGCCCATTTTAATTGCCCTAACGATTCCCTTTCCAACATCACCATCCTCCCAGTGACTGCCTATTTCAATTGCCCTAACAATTCCCTTTCCAACATCTCCATTGTCCCAGTCACTGCCCATTTCAGTTCCCCCAACCACTCCCTTGCCAACATCACCATCTTCCCAGTCACTGCCCATTTCAATTCCCCAACCACTCCCTTTCCAATATCACCATCCTTCCAGTCATTGCCCATTTCAATTCCCCCAACCATTCCCTTTCCGACACGACCACCTCCAAGTGCTCTGGTTTACTTGAACAATCCAAAAATGTGCAGATTGAGTGAATTAGCCGTGCTAAGTTGCCCATCGTTTTCAGGGATGTGAGGCATGGGGCATTAGTCAGGGGCAAATGTCAAGTAATTCGGGAGGGGGGTAGGTTTGTGTGGGATCCTCTTCGGAGTGTTGGTGTGGACTTGTTGGGCAAAACGGCCTGTTCCCACACCGAAGAAATTCTATAAATGATACAGAAATGATCTGGAAACGGACTCTGTTGGAATGATCAGCAAGGTTGCAGATGACACGAAGATTTGTGGGGTAGCTGAATGGATAAGGGACTGTCAAAGAATACGGGAGAATATAGATAGACTGAAGGGTTTGGCTGAAAAGTGGCAGATGGAGTTCAACCCAGACAAATGTCAGGTGATGCATTTAGGCAAGTCTAATTCTAGACCAAATTATACAATGAATGGAAGAGCCTTGGTAAAGGCTGATGGGCAGAGAGATCTGGGATTTTAGGTCCATTGTTCCTGAAAGTTGTTGCACAAGAGGATAGAGAGGTCAAGAAGGCATATAGTATGCTTGCCTTCATTGGACGGGGCATTACGTTTAAGAGCTGGCAAGTCATGTTAAAATTATACAACATATTGGTTCGGCCGCATTTAGCATATTTTGTACAGTTCTGGTCACCACATTACCAAAATGATGTGGACACTTTGGCGATGGTGCAGAGAAGGTTGACGGGGATGTTGCCTGGTATTCAAAGTGCTAGCTATGAAGAGAGGTTGAGTAGATTAAGATTGTTTTCCTTTGAAAAAACGAGATTCGGGGAGTCCTGATTGAGATCGATAAAATCATGAACGGTATAGACAGGGTGGATAGAAATAAGCTTTTTCACCGGGTGAAGGATTCAATATCGAGAGGTCACACTTTCAAGGTGAGAGGTGAAAAGCTCAAGGGGGTTAAACAGAGGGTGGTGTGTGGCTGGAATGCTTTGCCAGCAGAGGTGGTAGAGGCAAGCATGGTAGATTTATTTAAGAAGCATCTGGACAGATGCATGAGTAGGTGGGGAGCAGAGGGACACATATGCTTAGGAATTGGATGACAGGTTTTGACAGTGGATTTAGATCGGCTCAGGCTTGGAGGGCGGAAGGGCGTGTTCCTGGCCTCTACATTTTCACTGTTCTTCTCTTTGTTCTTTACTACTATAACTAGCATCTCATCTTCTACCTGGGCAGCCTAGCGCCCAGAGAATTCTCAATTGAGTAGTCCAATTTCAAAAAGCCTTCCTTCCCATCCCCTGACTGCCTTCCAAACACCCCCATCCCTTCCTCTGCTCCTTGCCCCCAACCGGATTTAGTCCTCCAATTGACCTGTCTTCACCTATCTTCACTTCACCGTCCTGCCCCCACCACCCCCTTTCTCTGCAACTGCCCCTACATCCCACCCCCAGGTCTGAAGAAGGGATACAGCAGAAAAATCGATTTCTCCACCTCCTGACGTTGTACGGATTGCTGTGATCTTCCAGCCTCCTGCTGGGTTGCCATTTTATCCCAGCTTGTGGTGTCTGGGCTGATTCTGTCAGGGAGACTCAGAATCCAATGGAATGAGCCATTTCAGCTGATCTGGCAATGTTTTTATTCAATTTTCTCATTGTTGTGACAGTACTCTTCAAACTGTCACTCCTCCAGATGGTACCACACCATTGTCTTCTTCTCCACGTTTCCACAACATGTCCTCAGTTAATTAATGATCTGTTTTTGTCTTTAATATGAATCGTTGTGCCCCTCTGTATCTTTCCCTGGCCTTGGTTTTGGCTCCCTAGTCTATCGATTGCTGCCATTGTGAAGCTCAGAAACAATAAAAATGTTTGTGTCGGGCTGTTGTTCACTTCCCAGTGTGTCCCATGTGACGCTTCATGTGGGACAGGGGGTTACAGCAGCTTTGACACACATCCTTGAAACTTGGTCTGTGCCTGTCCACTGAACGCCTTTGTTTGTCCCTCTCAGTTGATCGTGCAGTCAATAACACGGGGAAACTGTTGAGTATTATTGTAAAGGATCAGGTGTCTGACTTGTAGCTGAGGGGCTTCTGACTGACTCCTGTTATTGAAACGTTAGTGGAGGGGCTGGGAATGGTTTGCTGGAGGTTGTGCTGTGTGCTGACTCAGACATTCAGGGAGACCTGAGGATTTGGTGACCAACTCTGGATGGAGCATGGGGACTGTAGTTACAGCATCTGGGTCTGCAACGTGAACAACTAATGGAGCGGGGGCTGGAGAGAGGGGAAGCTCTGAAAACGCGGAGTGAGTGTGGGTGGGGAAAGGGACCTGCTGTATCCACTCCGGTTTTTCCAAGAATAGCTTGCCAGCGATACTTAACCCAGAAGCAGAGTGTGAGGGGACCCTGAGTGAACAAGGAGCTGGTCACAGAGCAGTGTCACCTCCTTCAACACGACCTGCAGCTTTACACCAGGGGTGGACGGTGCTGCCAGTGACCATTAGGGTCACTGCTTCATTCAGCTTCTCAGATCCGGAATTTGCCAGGCAGGCGTGGGGAACATATCCATCATCTCCCAGTATGTCGACATCAATGTCACCATTCGGTGAAGGAGGATATATATGTCGGATGAGGTGAATACAATTTTTGCTCCCTCAGTAGGGAGCTGCCAGGTCCATCCTTGTTTTCCCAGTATAGTGGGATTCCCGATGGTGTACGTGGCTCTGCAGCGTCCCCATGTCAATGGGTATAGTTAGAGGAACTGAATGACATCTCACTCCATTAATGGTGCAGAGTGACCATGCACAGTCCATCATGTTGGTGAATACTCACTGTCCTGGCAGCAGCCATTGCCTCTTCTTTCAGAAGCAGTCAGCCATTTCCGTCGTCTTCAGGTCCCCACGTAGAAAGAAAGAATCGCCTCTCAGATGAGGCCACTTCCTTCGGACACGGTTCAAAACACCCTTCTCCTCACCACTTCCCACCGCCAGTCAACCACATCAAAATATCCCGAGTTTACTGAGAGCAATGGGACCACTGAGAACATTAGGGATCAGACCATCAGGGTGCTGCAATCTCGCTCCATTTATGTAATGTGTGGCCTTGTATTCTTCCTGAAAATTTCACAGGTTCACAGTAAGCCACGCTATATTCCATCTGCCAAATGGTTGTTTTCTGCTTATCCATTTACAGATACTCCACCTCCACTTAATAACTTTGTTTCCTTCCTATCTCAGCATCATTTCCGAAATTAGTGAGAATATATTTGTTCCATTTATCTAAACCGATGATATAATTTGCAAATCGTTGAGGACCCAGCAGGGTCTGTGCTGTTGTTATTTTCTGTTAAACTGGTAAAGACTGATTTATCTCAGTGTATGATCTTCAATGTGGGGCTGAGCCTTTCCGTCCAGCAGAACTGTGTGCTGGCTGGTGTGGAGGCAGGAGATGTCCATCATCAGGTGCTTTCGTGACCATCTTTCACCTGTCACCATGACCTTTCTTGACTGTACAGCACGGTGCCATCACTATTAGTGGGTCTGTCCTGCCGTTGGGACAGGATAAACACAGGGATGGTGTTGGGGCTTCGTGAAACATTAACCATCAGGTTTGATTTTGTGTGTAATGACAATGTCAGACCGTTTCCTGCCTGGTCAAAATGAGGAATGAAGGTAACAATGGAGCAGGGAATAACGGCTTAAAAAGCTGAATGAAAGACAATCTATCTGAATGGATATTGTCATCTCAAAAATGATTGAGGAACTCAGTGCACACATTGAGGTAAATAGATCCAATCTAATTACATGAGAGAGTCCTTGCTACAGGGTGTCTTATTTTTGGAACTGAAATCAAGGACCTTTTATATTTGGGGACCTAACACAAAATATAAAACGAGGTGGGGTAGATCTCCAAGTAAAAGTTGATATCTGTATGATTGTAAACACAGAATCGTATATCAAATCTTCAAGTTTTTGGCTTAATCTTATTGTTTCTGTGCGTAAAGTGCCAGTTGAGTTGGGTTTGGAGAAAGATTTTCACCATGGACGCTGAGTGGATTTCACCAAACTTAATGGACAGAAGGGCTTTAGTAATGGGGCTTTTTATGACGCTATCACATTCGCAAACTGATATTCTCCAGAACATTCAAGAACCAACATTCCTCCGGAACTGTCTATGACTGACATTCTCCAACACATTCAATAACTTACATTCTCCGGATCATTCTATAAATGGCATTCTCTGGAATATTCTACAAGTCACATTCTCTGAACATTCTATCACCAACATTCCCAGAATGTTCTATTATTGACATTGTCTTAACACATTCTATAACCAACATTCCCTGGAACATTCTATAAACAGCATTATCCAGAACATTCTCTGGCCCACCTTCCCTGGAACAATCTATAACCAACATTCTTCAGAACATTATTTTACCAACATTTCTCGGTAAATTCTACAACCTATATTCCCCGGAACATTCTGTAACTGACCCCTGAAAAAATTATATCCAACATTCTCTTGATCATGCTATAAGCAACATTCTCCAAAACATTCTAAAACTGACATTATTTGTGAACAGCCGGATGACATTTAATTGAAAGAAAATAAAATCCCAAGGGCAAAGATCCCATTCCATGGAGAATGAAACACTGTTTCGAAAGCTCCTCAGGCAGTTAAAGGGCTTTTTTACATTTACATTTCTTCACCTCAGAGAATCGATTGACCACAATTTAGACTAAAAGACAAGCATTTCTAACGTCCGCTTGTCTTCAATGAAGTGCAAGAGAATTCTTCAGGACGGCAATGTTTACTCTCTGCCTTAGGAACTATAAAGAATTGACCTGTCTGCTTTTGAGTGATCGAGTGTGTGGAATTGTTCTAGAATCCATCTGTTCTGATAGATACATGTCTGTGTGTTTAGGAAGGTAGGATTTCTCTGTATTACATCACATTTCTGTCAGTAATTCAGAATTTACCATGTGTTATTCCAGGTGCAAGTGCATCAATAAATCTCTGAACATTTCATCTTGAAAATCTCACTCCGATCTCAATCAATTGTAAAATATCCTTCAGGTTGATGTCTAAATTATTGGTTTTCCTTCCTCACAGTTAACGTCATGACGATCTTCGTCCTGCTTTATAAAGATTGTGGATTGTCTCCATGTGTCAGACGTTACCTGGGGGCCATGGCAGTGACAGATCTACTGATCATTATCCTCGATCTGATACTAAGACATATTCCCATTGTTTATCGGGAGCAGTTTTATTTCCTGGGGGACATCCCTGTGTGTAATATCCACGCCGTCCTGCTTTATGCAGCCACTGACTGCTCTGTCTGGTTCACTGTCACTTTCACCTTTGATCGATTTGTAGCCATTTGTTGCCAGAAGCTGAAAAATAAATATTGCAGTGAGAAAACGGCGGCTGTGGTTCTGGGAACAGTGACTGTGCTGAGCTGTTTAAAGAACATTTTCTGGTATTTCATGCTCACAGGTCTTTATCGATCGGCAAACGGTCCCTGGTTTTGTTATACAATGAACGGTGTTCTATCTTCTCGTGTCTGGGTCACAATCGAGTTCCTCCATCACATTCTAACCCCATGTGTTCCATTTCTCCTGATTCTGTTGCTCAATGTTTTCACCATCAGACATATTTTAGTGACCAGCAGAGCCCGCAGGAGACTCCGGATTCACACCAATGGGGATATTCACCATGATACAGAAATGCAAAATCGAAAAACATCTATCATTTTATTGTTTGTGATCTCGGCCAATTTCATCCTGTTATGGTCAACATTAATGGTGTATTCGATATGGAATCGGATGTCTATTTTGGCATATGCCTCTGTGTATCTGCATCGCTTTGTGCGGGAATTGGGCTTCATGCTGCAGCTCCTCAGTTGCTGCACTAACACTGCGATTTACGCTGTGACTCAAACTAAGTTCAGAAAGCAGCTGAAGAATGTGCTGAAATATCCCTTTAGCCAAATTCATCAATCGATCAAACTTACTCATTAGTCAATCCATTCAGGATTATCTCATATCAGTTCAATGTTTCAGCAACAAAACAGCCTTATACTATGGTAACAGATTGAAGGCAGTGCTGGTTTTCCTACTGTATTCAATACGGGGTTACAGGGACACATTTCAATGTTTCTCTACTTGGGGATCAGTAAAAAAGGCACCATTCCACTGAATGTGTCTATCACTTCTATCTGTAAAAATTAAATTCTTCATTAAGAATTACCAAGCAGCTGAACAAACTATTTTGTTGTTTGTGTTGAAGCAGCTGAGCTGTAGAGAGACAGACTCAGCCCCAAGTCCTGGTCAATAGGGAAGTGGTGGGAAGCAGTGCCCGGCTAAGGAGTTGGGTTTAAGTCACTCTGACTTTTACTTTAACCTCAGGATCACTGACTCTGACCTGCCCTCGGCAGATTTCATCTCTGTCTCCATATCCAACTCTCATTCTCACAATATGCCCCTCTTTCTCTCGTCCTCTCATTTTTGTTTTTTGTTGCTCATATCTTGGATGCAACATCGGTCGGCCAAAACTGCTGTGTCACCAAAGAAATTGTTTGAAGAATAATACAACTGGGCAACATGAGAGATTCACAAGCTGTGATGCTCTCATCACAGAAAAGATCATCCACTCATTTAGTGGCAGGTTGAGACCCAGCAGAGGGTGGCATGTGGCATTGTATCACATTAAATACAATCGGCTTGAGCGGGCCTGGGCGGGGGGGGGGGGGGGGGGTGGGGGCGGTGGTTGGTGAATGTGCAAATGAGACTCAGCCTTTGATTTATCACATTTTCATTCATTCATTCATTCAAACTTCCCTCCAATCCCATTGCACCCAGAGACAGATCCACAGGCACAAACGTATAGAGACACACATTTGGAGATACACACCAATATGGCAATTGTATCACTTTGCACACAAGACAGACAGACAGAAAGAAAGTGGAAAGAGAGATAAACACTATTTCAATGCATTCACCCCAGAACAACAGAGATCCCACTGCACAGTGACACAGACTGAGACAGAGAGATGCACACTAATACGCACACTAATCTGCAGCAGCTGATGTGCACACAGCAACAAAAAGTGTAAAGATACGCCAGCAGAGACAGTTCAGTACATATATACACACACACACAAACACACACACACAAACAACAAACAATATTTACAGCCCAGGAACAGGCCCTTCAGCACTCCAAGCCTGAGCTGATCCAAATGTACTGTCTGAAACTGTCGGTCAATTCCTCAGCATTTGTATCCCTCTGCTCCCCAACTACTCATGCATGTGTCTAGACGCATCTTAAATGAATCTACCCTGCCTACCTCTACCACATCTGCTAGCAACGCTTTCCAAATGCCCACAAACCTCTGTGTGAGGTATTCCCCTTAATCCTTCCACCTCTCACCTTGAAAGCATGACCTCTCGTTATTGAATCCTTAACCTTGCAAAAACCTTGTCTCTATCCACCCTGTCTATACCCTTCATGATTTTGTAAACCTCAATCAGGTCCCCCTCAATCTCCTTTTTTCTAGTGAAAATAAACCTGACCTACTCACCCTCTCTTCATAGCTAGCACCTTACATACCAGGGAACATCCTCGTAAACCTTCTCTGCACCCTCTCCAAAGCGTCCACATCCTATTCATAATGTGGCAACCAGAAATGTACACAGTATTCTAAATGTGGCCGAACCAAAGCCTTGTACAAGATTAACATGTCTTTCCAGCTCTTATACTCAATACCCCGTCCAATGAAGGCAAGCATACTGTATGCCTTCTTGACCGCTCTGCACCTGTGCAGCAACCTTATGGATACCATGGATCTGTACTCCCAGATCTCTCTGCCCATCAACTTTTCCCAATACTCTTCCATTCATTGTATAATTCGGTCTAGAATTTCGACTTGCCTAAATGCATCACCTCACATTTGTTTGGATTGAAAGGCATCTGTCACTTTTCCGCCCAACTCCCCGGTCACTCTATATCCTCCTGCATTCTCTGACAGTCCCTTATGCTTTCCGCTACTCCACCAATCTTTGTGTCATAGACAATAGACAATAGACAATAGACAATAGACAATAGATGCAGGAGTAGGCCATTCTGCCCTTCGAGCCTGCACCGCCATTCAATATGATCATGGCTGATCATTCCTAATCAGTCATCTATCAAACTTGCTGATCAGACCAACATTGGCCTCTTCTAGATCATTTATATATATTACAAACAACAGTGGGCACAACAGTGACCCCTGTGGAACACTACTGGTGACCTTTCTTCATTTCGAGAAACTCCCTTCAACTCCTACACTCTGTTTCCTGCTGTTCAACCAGTTCCTTATCCACCTAGCGAGAACACATTGCACATAATGTGACTTCACTTTCGCCATTAGTCTACAATGGGGAAAATTACCAAACGCCTTAATAAAGTCCATGTCTATGACATCAACAGCCATCACCAAATCACTTGGTCACTTCCTCGAAGAACTCTATTAAATTGGTAATAGACATGAGCAACCTTCCAGTCCTGCGTCACTTCTCTGCTTATTCTTCCCTTTATTAATGCTATCTTCATAATTCTTACAGTCTCCAGTCTCCACCTCGCTGCCTTCTTGTTTTCTCTTATGGTTCCCAGTCCACTGCCACATTAGTTTCAAACCTCCCCAACAGCAGTAGCAAAAAATCCCCCAAGGACATTGGTACTGGTCTGGTTCAGATGTAGACCGTCCCTTTTGTAATCGTCCCACCTTCCCCGGAACCGGTCCCAATGTCCAACAAATCTGAACTCCACCCTCCTACACCATCTCTCAAGCCACGTGTTATTCCTGCCCATTTTTTAATTTCTGCACTGGCTAGCACGTGGCACCAGTAGTAATCCTGAGATCACTATCTTTGAGGTCCTCCCCTTTAACTTCTCTCCTAGCTCCCTGAAATCTTCTTTCAGGACCTCATCCAGCTTTTTACTTATATCGTTGGTGCCTGTATGCACCAAGTCAACTGGCTGGTCACCCTCCCCTTTTAGAATGTTCTGCAGCCGATCAGTGACATCCCTGACCCGAGCACATGGGAGGCACCATACCATCCGGGAGTCCTGTTTTCCGCCACAGAACCGCCTATCCACTCTAGTCATAATAGAATCCTCTATGGCTATGGTCCGACGAGTCTTCTTCCCGCCCTTCTGAACAGCAGTGCCCACCACAGTGCCATGATCTTGGCAACTGCTGCCCTCCCCTGGTGAACCATCTCCCCCAACAATATCTATAACAGTATACCTGGTTTGGAGGGAGATGACTGCAGAGGAAAACTGCACTGCCTTTCTGCTCTTTTTCTGTCTTTTGGTCATCCATTCACTGTCTCCCTCAGTAATCCTAACCTGTGGTGTGACCAGATCACGAAACGTGCTATGCACAATCTCCTCACCATTGCAGATATTCCACAGTGAGTTCATCCACAGCTCCAGAGCCGGCATGTGGTCAAACAGGAGCTGCAGCTGGACACATTGTTTGGAAGTGTAAGAGCCTGGAATGTCAGACACGATCCTAAACTCCCACATCAAGCAAGAGGCATATGCCACGGGTCTGAAGTCCCAAACCATTGTAAGCTTAGCGTTATATTAGCCAACTAAAACCAAACAATGCACTTAAATAACTGGAAAAGAAAGATAAGAAATAAAAGCCTTACATTACAATATCTTTTTATTCTGGTTTGAGGAGGGGGGCGGGAAAGAGATACGACACTTGTTTAGCCACTGCCCAAATATAAATTAAGCCCTTACCTTCCCGGTAGCCTTCGTTTCACTTCTCCTTCTCTCCTCGCCGCTCTGGCAAAATGAAGACCAGACTTCCGCACACACACATGCACACACATGCACACACATGCACACACGCACACACACACACGGATACACACAACTGCATATACACACATACACATACATACATACATACACAGACACACACAGGCACATACATACATACACAGATACACACACAAACACACAAACAATACACACACAGATACACACACGCAAACATACACACAGATACAAACACACATATACACACACATACGCACAAACACAGATACACGCACATATACGCAAACACACAGGCACATAGACACACATACATACACACACATACACACAGATACACACAAACACATACGTACACACACACAGATATACACCCATACATACAAACACAGATACATACACATATACACATACACACATAAATACACACAGATACACACGCCCATATACGTACACACGCACATACATACACACAAACACAGATACACACACATAGATACAGACGAATACACACACCCATATACACTACCTCACTAACTCATCACTACAAATATGCAGAGATAGTTCAATTGAGATAGACACGCAGACAGTTACAGGGAAAGAATCAGATACCAAGAAACACACACAGGCACATTTATACTCACAAATATACCGACCAACATAGATTCATACGCACACAAAAACAGAAACAGATACAGACTGAGGCGCACACGTGCAAACAGATATTTACACTGACACAGACAAACACACAGAACCATACACATACAAACGCACTGCCACGCCGAAACATACTCACAAATATTGTTATGGACCAGGCCAGACCACCTCAAAATATATTGAGAAAGTAGCTTAGATCATAACGTTTTATTTTTTAAAGGCAGATGGGAAATCAATATTCCAGGTATGATGCAGCTGGTCACACCACTCACCTTCCAGCAAAACAGAATTTATTAAAACAAAACAGTATAACAAAAGAAAATCGAATTTAGAAAAAACGTCGTTATTGGAAAACATAACCATCCAGATGCAGCAAATTAACAAAGGGACTGTTCAAATCCAGACATCCCAGAACACACACTTTAGTAAAATAGGTAAACTGAAACAAATTATTGAGGGCAGGAAGGAACAACATCCAAAGAAATTCAAGAGGGAAAGTAAGTTAGGATTCATCTGCTGAAGTTTGGAATCTTTTCTGGACTCCAGGATCCTGTGACTGTCACAGTTAAACCAAACTGGAAATAAAAGCCTGAACTGGGAGAACTGGCCAATCCCCTGCCATTGTTAACCTCGGCTCTTTCAAGCCCCTTCAACACCTTTGCCTTTACAACGTCTCTTACCGTGTCGGTGGAATTGAGGAACTCCATAGTTTAAACAAAATCATAGTTGGAGATATATACAGGTCTTCAAACAGTCTTCAGGAAATGGGGCGCAAGATACAACTGGTGATGCAAAAGATTTGAACGAAATTAAAAGTTACAGTGATCATTGGGGATTTCAATATGCAGGTGGACTGGGAAAATCAGGTTGGGAACAGTTCGAAAGAAAGTGCATTTGTGGAATGCCTATTAAATGGCTTTTTGGACCAATTTGTGGTGAGCCCAGTAGGGAAAACGCAATCCTGGATTTAGAGATGTGTAAAAAAGCAGACTTGATCAGCGAGCAAAAGGTGAAAGAATCGTCAGCAGGCAGTGATCATAATATGTCTGAAATTACTCTGCAAATTGAGAGGGAGATTTTGGAATCAAAGGTAACAGTATTAGAGCTGAATAAAGCCAACTACAGAGGCATGAGAGAGGAGGTGGGTAGAATTGACCTGGAGAGGAGTGTATCAGGAAAGACAGTGGACAGCAATGGCAGGGGTTTCTGGGAGTAACTCAGGAGGCACAGCAGAGATTTATCCCAAGGGAAAAGAAGCATGGTACAGGGAGGATGAGGCAATCGTGGCTGACTGGGGAAGTCAGGGATATTGTAAAAATAAAAGAGAAAACAGATCATTTGTGGAAGGACAGTGGGAAACCAAAGCATGAGGCATTTGCAAAGACCAATGAGGGCAACGACAGAATAAATAAGGAGGATCACAATGAAATATGAGGGTAAGCTAGCCAGTCATATCAAGCAATACCGTAGGAGATTCTTTCGAAAAATGATGGGAAAAAGCGAGGAAGAAGTGGACTTTCGGCCTCTGGCAAATGACGCAAAAGATAGTAGTGGGGAAAAGGAAATGGCTGAAGAATTTGAATAATTATTCTGTGTCAGTCTTTATTGTGGAAGACATGATTAATATCCCAAAGAAAAGAGAGGGAGAGGACAGAGCTCAGTGTGGTGGCCATCACCAAAGACATCAACTTCATCAATCTTGATGTGTTCAAGCCTGTTTCCCAGATCCTCAAAGTTCTCATTCACAACAAAGTCCCTTTCCTTAGTGAAAACTGAAGCAACAAACTGATTTAAGACTTCCTCTATATCCTTAGATTCCACACACAAGTTCCGTACGCTATCCCTGACTGACCCTACATTCTCTTATTCCTTACAAATGAGTACAATGCCTTAAGGTTCTCCAAAGTCCATCCTGCGAAGCCTTTTTTATGCCCCATCCTGGCTCTCCTCAGTCCATTTCTGAGCTCCTTTATAGAAAGCCTGCAATCCTCTAAAGCTGTCCTAGATCCTTGCTTCCTCCACCTTACACAAGCTACCTTCTTCCTTTTAACAAGAAGATCCTCTGTTCTTGTCAACCAAGGCACCTTAATGTTCCCTATTCTTGCCTGTGTCAGTGGACAAATCTGTGCCTCACTCGCAACAACTGCTCCTTAAATACTCTCCACGTGTCTGTTATTCCCTTTCGGTGGAACAATTGCTCCCAATCTGTCCTTCCCAACTCCTGTCTGATAGCGTCATAATTTCCTCTTTCACAATTAAATATCTTCCCTTGGTAACTGCTCCTTTCCCTTTCCAGGACTATGGTAGATGTGAGACAGTTGTGGTCACTGTTACCAAAGTGTTCTCCCACCGTGAGGTCTGACACCTGTCCTGGCTCAATTCTGAGTACCAAATCCAAAATGGCGTTTCCCCTCGTCTTACTGAGTAAGGAAACCCTCTTGAACACACCTGACAATACAGCTCCATCCAAACCATTTGAACTAAGGAGGTTCCAATCAATATTGGGAAAGTTGAAGTCAGCCATAACAACAGCCCTGCTAAATCTGCATTTTTCCAAAATCTGCTAGCCTATGAGTATTTTGATCTCTCTACTGTTATTAGGGTGTCTGTAGGAAACCCACAATGAGGTGGATGCTCCTTTGCTGTTCATACTGACTCAGTAGACAAAAGTTCCTCAACAGCCTTCCTTTCTGTAGCTGTGATGCACTCTCTGATTAGCAATGCTACACCCCTCCTCTCTTTCCACTCTTCCTGTTCTTCTTAAACGTTCTAAACCCTTGAACATCTAGCAACCGTCCGTACCCCTGTGAAAACCACGTCGCTGTTATGGCCACAACATCATAGTCCCTAGTACTGATCCACGCTGTTAGTTCATCACACTTATTTCTGACGCTGCTGGATGGACTGGCCCTGGAGTCTGTTCAGAGAACGTTCACGAGAATGGCCCCAGGAATGAAAAGCTTAACATACGAGGAATGTCTCAGGACTCTGGGCCTGCACTCGATGGGGTTAAGAAGAATGAGGAGGAATCTAATTGAAATCTAGAATACTGAATGTCCTGGACAGAATGGATGGTTGGAAGGTGTTTCCATTGGTAGGAAAGACTCCGACCTATGGCGCAGCTGTAGTGTAAAGGGAAGACCTTTTTAAATGGAGTCAAGGAGAAACGGTATCAGCCAAATAGTGATGCATCTATGGAATTCACTGCCTCAGAAAGCTGTGGAGGCCAGGATTTTGAATATATTTACGACGGAGGTAGATAATTTCTTAACTGTCAAGGGGATCAAGTGTTACAGGCGGAATAAGGATGAGAAACGTAGCAGCCATGATTGAATAGTGGAGCAGGCTCGATGGGCTGATTGGTCTAATTTCTGCTTTTATGACTTATAAATGTTTTTTAAAAATGAAGGACAAAATAAGATGTAAAAGCGTCAGCATTGTGACATCGAGATGCACTGACATAGACATACATACAGATACACAGAAACACTCACACCGACACACATAAACACACACAGAAACATATACACGCACAGACGCACTGACTCGCATATCTATACGGATGCAGAGAAACATGCACACACACAGACACACTGACTCACTCATATACACAGACACACAGAAACATATACACACACAGACTGTGTGTGCAGTAAATGACAGTTGCCTAGGTTTAACCATTGAGTGGATGATACAGTGCTGTGATGTGCCTCAAGTATTGTCAGGGAGGCGGTGAATGTGTCTATCAAACTCGCGATCATTTGAACAATGAACAAACGTCCACTGGCACAATAGATTCGTTAGTCCCTTCGTGTTCATCTGTAAAATAGTTTAATGTTCACTCTCATAAACTCACTATCTTTACTGGTTAAGTTTATTCCACTCACATATGTGTTTGTCTATGTAGAAATACGATGTTCCCCTGTAGGATAAATCTGTGTTCCTTGGCTGCAGAAGACTGTTCCCTCTTCTGAATAAAAGAGTTTTGTTTGTGGTTTGAAACTGCAGCCTATTCTCTGTGTGGATTTCAGGGTGTGTGTTTGTGTGTGTGTGTGTGTGTGTGTGTGTGTGTGTGTGTGTGTGTGTGTGTGTGTGTGTGTGTGTCCTGCCTGAAGTGAACCCCAGGAGCAGTGTCTATCCGTCATGGGAGCGAGGGAGTGTGAGAAATCACAGAGAGAGAGAGCTGGGACACACAGTAATAGTGAGTATCACCTTTTCAGACTGTGTCTTTCCTGAACTCCTCCCAGTCTCTGAATGACTTCCTGTCTCTTTCTCACATTGTCACTTTATGTCTCATTGCTTCTCACTTTGTGTGCCAGTATCTTTCTCTCAATGTCTCTCCTCTTTTTTGTCTTTCGGTTTTTTCTGTCTTTCCCTCCTGCGTCTCTGTCTGTCACACTCTCAACTCTTTATTTCATTCTCCCTCTGAATGTCCATTTCCTCCAGCTGTGTGTCACCCCCACTCTCTGTCTGTATTTTCTCTGTCCCTCCCTCTCTCTGCATTTTTCCTGCGCCCCCCCCAATTTTTTTCTCTGTCCAAAATTGCTGAACGTGACTCCCTGCCAAATGTGACCTCTAGAACGTTGTGTCATCCAATTTTGAAACCCCATACACCGCCCATTTCACACCTTGCCCTTCTTCTGTTTTTTGCCCCAGTAGATATTCCCTCAACACGTTTAACTACCTCCTACTTTTGCCCTTGTCTTTACCCCACAACTTTGTCCCACCATCACAGTAATTTCCACATTCCAAAATCTTCAGTCACCCCAAAAGAATCTTACACTCCCTCAGATGTTGCACTCCCCCCCGCAAAAATATTTCGCCCAAAATCTGCCAAATATTGTCTCGTCAAATGTTGTGTTACCCTCAATTCAGTTCGCCCCAAATATCATTCCAAAGATTGTCCTCCATCCCAATTTTGGATCTTATGGGAAGACCCATGCCCTTAGTGACCAGGCCCCCCAAACCTCTCAACAGATACAGCACTACCCCGACACAGGAGGCTCTGCTGCATGAGGGCCAAGCCCTCAGTAGGGTCATTAACCTTCACCATGATTTCATAAAGGCAGCGAGGCCCACACCCACCAGGAGGCACATCACCCGTTCCTACCTGGGCACTATGTAATGTTCAAATCACTGGGAAAAGATTCTCTCTCCTCGGTGGCAAATTCCATACTTGGTGCCTCTGATAACCCCGATAGCTGACAAACTAAAGGTAAACCCTGATTGGACACACAGGACCTGCTGCAAGTGAGCTCCACCCCCAAATGACAACAACCAAGAAGCACAGCAAACGACAACTCCACACCCTGAGGAAAATCCAGCTAACCGCCACAGCCATCACCATCTTTATACTCCCCCGATCATCCTGCCACTCTCAGCCGACCACCGTGAATGGGATCTTACAGAGGTAATTTTACGGCCTGCTGGAAATCCGCAGAGTACCCGTTAAACAATTTTATGGGATGGTTCTATCCCTCATACAATCTTCTCCATGAAATCTCGGCCCTACTCCTCACAGACACTCCCCGACAGGGCACACCCATCAGATCGATCTGCCTCAAAAGCAGATGGAATGGAATGCTCGCCGGAGCCCGTGCGCCAACTTCTTGCTTCTCACCCCGCAGCAAGTCAGTCCATAGCAGAGGGCAGGACACTGAACCTTCACATCCTCCGCAGGAACAGGAGAAACCCCACTTTCACCACCACCTGGACAGGGACCCAAACCGACCGCCTGTGAACCTATAATGGCACTTACTTTATTTAAAGCCACAAAGCCTCTTCTTGGTTCCTGTCATCCTGACCAGGAGCTGCTCTGTTGGGTACGTGGTCCCATTTGTATAACATTCCCAGTCTTCCCCCTTCACGAGGCCACCGTCTCACAGGAAGTGAACCCTCAACCCCCTTGACCAGACTCCGCTGACACTATGGCCCAATAAAACAGGTCTGCCTTGGATTATCTGCTGGCGGAGAAAGGGGACACCTGTGTCCTCATCGGCTCTGATTGCTGCAGTTACATACCCGGCCTCAGTGGGGACATTACTAACTCAGCCCAGCATATCCATCAGGCTGGCGCTGTACTGCACAACCAAAAACCAAAATGTGACCCATGTAACTGGGCAAGCTCCTGGCTGTATTTCTGGGGCACAGCCTTGCTTCAGGGACTCATAGTCCTCATTATTATCATTGTCGTTATTGCAGTTCTTGTCATGACTATTAAAATGTGCTGTCTGAGCTTGTGCTCAATGCTGCTACCCCCCTGCCCTGACCTTACCATCCAACTCCTGAAGGTCCACTGGGATAAGAACTTGGCCCCCGACACGAATTATGTGGTTTCAGACTCGGACTCCGAATCCGACCCCACTGATTCCGACCCTCCCCCTGGCTCTGGCTACATTCTTCCCTTCACCGCTACCCCAACTCAGCGCTTCCCTGACAAAAACAAAAAAAGGGGAATTGTAGGATAAAAGATAAACCACTCTGCCTGCACAATACTTGTTCACAGAAACCATGCCTGTTCTCAGCGAAACAGAGCATACTGGAGTGCAGGTCCATTGTACCCTGTAGGTTACTGCACATTTGAATAGAGTGGTCAAGAAAGCATCTGGTATGCTTGCCTTCACTGGTCGAGGTATTGAGTATAAGAGTTGGAATCTCATGTTAAAATCGTACAAGACATTGGTTCGGCCACATTTGGAATACTGTGTATAGCTCTGGTCACCACATTACCAAAAGGACGTGGACGCTTTGGAGACGGTGCAGAGAAGGTTTATGAGGATGTTGCCTGGTATGGATGATGCTCGCTCTGACGAGAGGCTGAGTAGGTTAGGTTTATTTTCATTAGAAAAAAAGAGATTGAGGGGGGACCTGATTGAGGTTTACAAAATCATGAAGTTTATAGACAAGATGGATAGAGACAAGCTTTTTCCTAGGGTGAAGGAGTCAATAACGAGAGGTCATGCTTTAAAGGTGAGAGGTGGAAAGGTTAAGGGGGATACACGCGGCAAATACTTCACACAGAGGGTGGTGGGCATTTGGAAAGCATTGCCAGCAGAGGTGGTAGAGGCAGGCATGGTAGATTCATTTAAGATGCATCTGGACAAATGCATGAGTAAGTGGGGAGCAGAGGGAGACAGATGCTTACGAATTGGCCGACAGGTTTAGAAAGTACATTTGGATCAGCTCAGGCTTGGAGGGCTGAAGGGTCTGTTCCTGGGTTGTAATTTTTCTTTCTTTGCTCTATAATCCCTCAACTTGACTAAAACCAGCTCAGGACCTAAACAGCAAAACAGGACTTTACCTCAACAGCTTTCAGGCTGAAGGAATACACTTCTCAGATCATCTGAAAACAGACTTCCTACCTCACAATAACATCACCGCTCCCGCAGCCCCGAGGGCATCCACAGTGCCCTCAGGTCTGAAGCCCCACAAAGCCTCCCTAGACTGAGTGGTACCCAGATACCTGACAAGAATACGCACCACCCTGCAGGCCTATTGGAACCAGGATACTGGACATTAGCACCTGCTCTGGCAGAGGAACGGGACATCTTTTTACAGTTATTACCTGATTGCTACAACAGGCCAGTGGATTGTATTCCATTGAATGTAACTTCATTCATCTTGTCTTGTAATTAACATTAAACTATAGTAACACTCATGTAACACTCTAAAAACTGTATGTTTCTGTAGCTTGGGGAAGAGAATCATTGACTTAACTGTGCAAAGTGCCCATTTTCTATCATTCCTGTCAATTTCTCTTTCCCAGGATATGGTGAGAAATAAACTAGTGTTCGTCAATTTCACAAGATCAGTCTGTGGCCTCTATTTGTAATTGGACGATTCTCCGACAGCTTCCGATAGTGCAACACGTGGCTCAGAGGCAAAATGTCATTTTCGGAGGCTGTGATTTTTCCTTTTCTTCCTCACTCTTTGTCCCGCTGTGTCAATTTCCTTCCCTCAGCCTTGGGTCTTCCTTCATTTCTCTCCCTCCATCGTCTGGCTCTTTCTTTCTCACTCCACTCTTCTCTCTCTCTTTCACACACAGACACACACACACACACACACACTCTCCCTTTCTGCCTCTTCATCACAATTCCTCTGTCTGTCATCTTCGTCCGCCTCCTCATCAAACACTCCAGACCGTGCCATCATTTTAAACCATCAATGCTGTAATGTTCCAGGTTTACAAAATGAAAGGAACTACAACATTTCAGTAACAGAGGTTTAAATGATAGAAACTTTTTAAAATTCTCTTTTGTGGAACTTGGGCGTCACTGGCTGGCTAACATTGACAGTCCATCCTTGTTTGCCCTTGAGAAGGTGGTGGTGAGCTGCCTTCTTGAATCACTGCAGTCCACTTGCTGTGAGTTGACCCACAATGCCAGTAGGGAGGGATTTCCAAGATTTTCACCCAACAACTGCGAAGGAACGGTGGTATGTTTCCAAGTCAGGGTGGTGATTGGCTTGGAGGGGAACTTGCAGGTGGTGGTGTTCCCAAGTACCTGCTGCCCTTGTCCTTCTATGTGGATTGGAAGGTGCTGTTGAAGAATCTTTTGTGAAATTCTGCAGTGCATCTTGTAGATAGCACACACTGCTGCCACTGGGCGCTGGTGGTGGAGGGGTTGAATATTTGTCGATGCGGTGCCAATCAAGTGGGTTGCTTTGTCCTGGATGGTGCCAAGCTCCTTGAGTGTTGTAGGAGCAGCACCCACCCAAGCAAGTGGGGAGTATTCCATCACATTCCTGACTTGTACCTTGTAGACAGTGGATAGAGCTTGGGGTGTCAGGAGGTGAGTTACGCGCCACAGCATCCTTGGTCTCTGACCTGCTCTTGTAACCACTGTTTTTATGTAGTGAGTCCAGTGTGTTTCCAATCAATGGTAACTCCAAGGATGTTGACAGTGGGGGATTCAGTGATGGTAAAACCGTTGAATGTCAAGGAGTGGTGATTAGAGTGTCTCTTATTGATGATGGTCATGGCCTGGCATTTGTGTGGCGTGAACGTTACTTGCCACTTGTTGGCCCAAGCCTGGATATTGTCCAGATCTTGTTGCATTTGAGCACAGATTGCTTCAGGAGCTAAGGAGTCATGAAATGTGCTGAAAACTGTGCAAACATCAGCGAACATCCCCACTTCTGACCTTATGACAGAGCGAAGGGAATTGATGAAGCAGCTGAAGATCATTGAGCCTAAGACACTACCCATTTCTCCTGCAGAGATGTCCTGGAGCTGAGATGTCTGGCACTCTACAACCACAATGATCTTCCTTTGTGCCTGGTATGACTCTAACCAGTGAAGTGTTTGCCCCAAATAACTATTGATCCCATTTCTGAAAGGGCTCCTTGATGTCATACCGGGTCAAATTCAGTCTTGATGTCAAGGGCTGTCACTCACATCCTAACTCTGGAATTCAGCTCTTTTGTCCATGTTTGAACCGAGGCTGCAATGAGATCAGGAGCTGAATGACTTTGGCGAAACTCAAACTGAGCATTGCTGAGCAGGTGCTGTTTGATGGCCCTCAACAAAAGTGAGGACTGCTGATGCAGGAAACCAGTGTTTAGATCAGAGCGGTGCTGGAAGAACACAGTAGGTCAGGCAGGATCTGACTGCTCGGATGCTGCCTGACCTGTTGTGCTTTTCCAGCACCACTCTGTTTGATAGCGCTGTTGATGGAGAGTCGGCAGATCATGTGGCAATTAGCCGGGTTGGATTTGTCAAGCATTTTATGTACAGGAAATACCTGGGCAATTTTCCACATTGTCAGGTAGATGCCATATTTGCAACTTTACTGGAAGAGCTTGGCTAGGGGTTTGGTAAGTACTGGAGCGCACTTTTTCAGTACTACTGCCAGGATGTTCGCAGGGCCCATTATCGTTGTAGTATCCAGTGCCTCCAGCCATTTCTGGATATCTCGGGCAGTGAATCGAATTGTCTGGAGACTGGTATCTGTGATGTTGGGAACCACTGGAGAAGGCTGAGATGGATCATCTACTCAGCACTTCTGACTGAAGATATTTAAGAATACACCAGCCTTATCTTCTGCACTGATGTGCTGGGCTCCTCCATCATTGAGAATGGGAATACTTGTGGAGCATCTCCTCCAATGAGTTGTTAAATTGTCCACCACCATTCACTTCTGGATGTGGAAGGACTGCAGAGCTTTGATCTGATGCGTTGGTTGTGGGTACACTTCACTCTGTCTATCACTTCCTGTTTATGCCATTTGGCATGCAAGTACTCCTGTTTAGTACCTTTACCAGGTTGACACCTCATATTTTGGTATGCCTGACCATGTTCCTGGCATGCCCTCCTGAACTCTCCATTCAACCAAGATTGATCCCTGACTTGGTGAGAATGGTTGAGTGGGGGATATATTGGGCCATGACGTTACAGATTGTGCTGGAGTACAGTTCTGCTGCTGTTGATGGCCCACAGTTCATCATGGATGCCCAGTATTGAGCTGCTAGATCGGTTCGAAGTCTGTCACATTTAGCACAGTGATAGTACCACACAACAAGATGGAGGGTATTCTCAATGTGAAGACAGGACTTCGTCTCCATAAGGACAATGCGGTGGTCACTCTTATCTATACTGTCATGGACAGAGGTGATTGCAACTGGCAGATTAGTAAGGGTGAGGTCAAGTACATTTTCTTCTCTTGTTAGTTCCTTCACCACCTGCCAGAGACCCACTGCAGCAGTTATATCCTTACGACCCGACCAACCCGATCAGTAATGCTGCTGCCAAGCCACTCTTTGATATCCCCCACCCATTTGGGGATATATCTGGAATTAAGTGTTCCATATCTGGGTATACATTTTGCCACCCTCAGTGCTTCCTCCAAGTATTGTTCAACATGGAGGTGCACGGATTCATCAACTGAAGGAGGACGATACATGGTCAGCTGCAAGAGGTTTCCTTGCCCTTGTTTAACTTGACGTCATGAGACCTCATGGGGTCCAGAATCGATGTCAAGGGCTCCCAGGGCAACTCCCTCCCGACTGTATGCCACTGTGCTGCCACCTCAGCTGGATCTAGCCTGCAACTGGGACTGTACATATCCAGGGTTGGTAATGGTTGTGATATGATTTGATAAGAATGATTATATCAGGCTGTTGCTTGACTCGTCTGTGAGACTGTTCTCTCAATTTCGGCACTTGCTCCCAGATTCCAGTACAGAGGATAGGGCTATTTGTGTTTTTGCCATTGTCTTTTCTGATTCCAAGGTCGATCCCAGGTGGTCTGCCTGGTTTCATTTCTTTGTCGTTACGTTCTAGCGATTGATGCGACTGAATGGCGTGTGAGTCCATTTCACAGGGCAGTGGAGAATCAACCACATTGCTGTGGCTCTGGAGTCACATGGAGGCCAGACCCGGTGTGGATGGCAGATTTCCTTCCCTAAAGGACATTAATGAACCGGATAGTTTTTTGTCCCCACAATTGGCAATGGTTTCACAGGCAACACTTAATTCCAGATTTTTCCTGAAACTGAAATCAGATTTCACCATGACAGGATGTCAACCCAGGTTCCCAGAACTGCTGGGTTATACAACAATACCACTGGGCCATCAAGGAGGTGGGTAGGGGCACCCTGAGGGGGAGGGTGTGGAAAGGCAGTGATGGGAGTCAGCCTGAAGGGCCGTGGGGATGGGGATGTGGGGAGCAGGGAGTAGATACAAGGGCTGGGTTGGGGGTCGTGATAATCTCCTGTTACTGAGCACTGAAATTGCAAGAGAAATATTTCCCAGCACATGATGACAGTCTGGGATAGAGAGAATGAGACAGAGAGAAGTTGGACAGACACACAAACGTGAGGGGAGGGGGTTGACAGTGTCCCAACCTTTGCAGTCTCTGGTTTCTAAACGTGTGTGTGATGTACTTTTGTTGGAACGCAGTGAGACTGTGTGTGGGATCGTCCTTCACTCGACAAGGTGTTGCACAAAAGTTTCTGGCGCAAGCTAAACATACAGGCCATGTATTAGCATGAATACAGGATGGGTTAACTGACAGGAAGCAAACAGTGGAGATAAATGAGTGCATTTCTGGTTGTTGATCAGTGACGAGTTTTGCCTCAGTTATTAGCATTACGACCACATTTATTCACTCTTTATAGAGAGGATTTGGAGTTGGGGATCACATTTAGTGCCAATGTTTGCAGATTACATGAAGTTGAGTGGTAGGGTAAAGTGTGCAGAGCACTCTAAAAGTCTTCCAAGGGACATCGATAGCTCAAGTGAGTGGCCAAAGTTCTGGTAGGTGGAGTACAAATGTGAAATCATCCAATTTGGAATAACTGTGAGAATGACTGTTTCTGAATGTTGAAAGAAACTTGGAGCATGATGCTGTGCAGAGGGACCTGGGGTCCTTATGCATGGATCAGAGAATGTTGGTCTGCAGGTGCAACACGTAATTCAGAAGAAAAGAATAACTACCTTTCATTGTTCAAGGGATTGTGTTTAAAAGCAGGACGGCGACGTTACAGCTGGAGAGGCCATACCTGGAGCACTGTGGACAGGCTTTGTTTCCTTACTTGAGAAAGGATGTACTGGCACTGGAGGTGGTGTAGGGGTGGTTCACTAGGTTGATTCCGGTGTTCAGGGGGATGGTTTATGAAGAGAACCTGAGCAGACTGGGATTATATTCATTGGAATTTCCTAGATGAGTGGGGAAGGTGGGGTGGCAGTGGATATCATAGGATCATTAAAATTATAAGGGAAAAGAAAAGATAGAAGTAAAAAGGGTGTTTCCACTGGCAGGTGAAACTGGGACAAATGGGCATAGCCTCTAAATAAGTAGGAGCAGATTCGGACTGAATTGAGAAGGAAGATCTTCACCCAGAGGATTGTGAATCTATAGAAATCCCTGCCAGTTGAAGCAGTTGAGGCTTCCTCAGTAAATGAGTTTAAAGAAAAGAGAAATAGATTTTTGACCAGGAAAGGAAATAAGGCTGATGGTGAGAGGGTGGGTACGTGGAGCTCATGCCACAAAGAGACCAGCCATGATTATACTGAATGACTCAGGAGGCTCAAATGGCCAGACGACCATTTCCTGCACCTCATTCTTATGGTCTTATGGATTCAAACATTACCCTCTTCTGCGGGATTGCGTTTATGTGTTTGGGGGTGGGAGGGTGAAGGAGGAGGTGTGTGTATGGTGGGGGGCGTGAGGATGGTGGTGTTTGGAGGGTGAGGGTGAAGTCCTGAGTCTCTGAAGCTTTTTACAATTATTGTGGAAGAGTTTTATTTTTACTTCAGATGGTGGTAAAGGCAAGTTGCAGGTGCCACTCAACTGCAGTTTATTGGTCAGCTGAGGTTAATGGGGAATGGAAAGCGAGGGTTGGATTTTCCTGTCTCTCCACACAACCATTTTCTTTCCTGTAATCCCTCTCGGAATATTGGGAAAGGCTCCACTGGGAATTGTCGCCATTTTAGTGGGGAGGTGGGTGAGTGGTCAGAGGAGATCATGGTGTGGGAAGGGAGTGGGATCCCAACACCGCCCCCCCCCCCCCACACACACACACACATCATGTCCCACTCCCTCCTCCTACCTTTCTCGGTCTATCTGTGAGGATAGGGGAATGAACAGAAGAAATTGTTGCCATTGACTGGGATCTCATTAGTGTCTCTGGGGTTGGGGGTGGGGTTTGGTGAGGGGGTGGGGTTTTCAGAGTCGGCTCTGGGACTGAGGAGGTTCCTCAGCATTGCAAAGGGGCAGGAAATGCTGGCTCGGACTCTCCCCCGCTCCCCCACTCCCTTTTGAGCAACGTTAAGAATGATATTAACCCAACTCCATCAACGATTGACCATTTTCATATTTTGCTTCTTATTTGATCCCACACAGCAGGGATTGTGGGCGCGGGGGGTGAAGATGGGGGTGTTGGATGGAAAAGGAAGACAGCTGAAACAAGGATGGGGTGATAGGGGGCTAGGTACCGGATCTTGAGGGAGGGTGTGAGGGTTTACTCCAGTGTTCAGTCCCAGGCCATCTCCTGGTTGAAACGGGAGAGGTTAGTATTTGCTGGTGGTTTAGTGGGGATAATGGGGTAGGGGGTGCTGGTGTACATGACAGCCTGTGGGATCTTGATGTGTGGGGATAGGCTGCAGCCATTTCCTTTACAGTAGCAGGGAGAAAGAGTTTTCACATTCAGGAAATTCAGGAGGTGAGGGCAAAGGGTTCTGAATGTGAGTGGCGAACGTACAGAAACCTTCAGTTTCATTCAACGTGGAGCGGGGGAAAACGGGGACAGCTGGTGGGATCCAGCTGTGCAGAATACCCTTCACTCCAGTATCAGCCCCTCTCTGTGGGGGCACTGGGGAGGAGGGAGGAAGCAGTGGTGGGGTCTGACAGGTTGTTGAAGGAATACCATGGTGATCCTGCATACAGCTGCCAGTGGATCTTGCTGTGCATTCCCTTGGCCTGCAGCTCACTCTCACAAGTTACGTTAGCCTATCCATAGGGCCCCAGGCTGAGGTCACTGATGGCCTGATAGTGGTTGGGCTGCACAGTCCCTCCATTTCCCCAGAGCTCTGAATCTCCCACCACCACTCGTCATCCCCTCACTCTCCGAGAAATGGCTGAGATTGGAGCACAAGGCAAACGTGAGGCAGCAGAGGACATTTCAATCAAAACATGTCTGGAATGGAGAGAGAGAGAGAGATTATCGAGATGAAAGGGAAATCTGAGCAGAGCTGGTGATGTCGGTGGGGATAGTGAAAGAGGAAGAGGTAGAAAGGGACAGAGAAAGAAAAACATTGATCGATTTGTGAGAGTAGGAGGAGAAAGCTGAACAGAGATGGACAAGTGGACAGGGTCAGTCAGAGGAAGAGAGCAGTGAAAGAGAGCGACAGGGACACTCAGATAGAGAGGTGCCTGTACCAGGGGAAGGTTCCTAATTAATATTTCATGTAGAAACTGCACCAATTCCAGACGGAGTGGCATGGGGTGGTGCCCTTTGAATGGGAGTGGGTCAGGGGAACATTGCTCTTGTTTGTTTGTGCTTTTTCTTACCCCCTGGAGTGTCAGAGGAACAGCTGTACGGGGCAGATTAAACCCACAGGATGGTGGGGGCTGGGGGGCGGGTTGTAGGAAAAGGGGGAGAGGGACACAAGTTGTGGTCCGTGAGTCTCCACCACTGAGTCATTGCCCAGTACCTCAGAAAATATACCCTAGGAGCAGTCAGAAAGCATTTGCCCCTGATCCCATTTGAAATCTGTTCCTATTCTGTGGGTTTAAGATCAGGGCGTGGTGCTGATTAAACTTTGAAACTTTGGAAGTCAGTCGGTGATGGGACCTCGTTTGTTAATCCTCAGTTTTGTTTCAGAACATCTCAGCTTTGATCTGCTCAATTTCCATCTCTCTCCTGGGGTATTTCTGAGATACTGAAAGTGGGACACTGAGTGAGACACGGACTCTGGCAGTGGGAATGGGGTTAGTATGGTTTGGGGAGGGGATGTTGGGGGTGGGAGACAATAAATATTTCTGTCCATGCTCCCCTCAAACAGAAACACTCGAACAGTCCTGAGGTAGTCTGAGTAACCTTCCCGTTCCCGGGAAGGTTTCTGTCAGATTGTGGAGGCAACGAGCGGTGGGATCTTGCTTTTGATGCGGGAATTTTATAAAAAAATGTATTTGTCTCTCTGTCTTTCCACCTCCCATCTCCGAGGAGATTTGTTTCGGAGCTGAAACACAGGATTATATGGGGACATAGTGAGAAACATTGGAAATAAATTGTCCTGTCTCCTGTCATTAATTTACACACAAGCACACACTCTTGGGGGAGAACAATTGTGGGGCTCAGGCAGTCTCTGGGGTTTGTACCACAAGGGGGCGAGCTCTGAGGGGTATAGGGGGTGTGGGAAGACAGAGGGGTAAAAAGGTAGCTGCTGGCTGCCTCCCTCTCTGCCTCTATATCCCCAGCTGCCTATCCCTCACACTGCTTCCTATAAATTCCCCTCTCTGCCATATCGTTCACATCTACCCCTGCCCACTCTCATGCCCTCTCTCCAGGTGTTTGAGGAACGGATCTGCCAATCAGTATTTCCGATCTTTGTCCTTTCCAGCCAACCTCTCTCAGCTCTCTGTGAACTTGCTATTGCTCCCTGAGGGTCATTTGAGCCACATCCCCCTCGTTATCTGTCCCTCTCCATCGCTCATACTCAATGATATCTCTGTTAGCCTTTCTCCACACCGACTTCTTTCTCTCCTTAGGTTTCCATAGATTCCCCACAGGATGGAAACAGCTCTTACAGCCCATTAATTCCACACCAACCCTCTGAAGGACATCCTCTCCAAACCCTTCCCATTTCTGTAACCCTATACTTCCCATGGCTCATCCACTTAACCTGCTCATCTTTTGACTGCAGGAGGACACCAAAGCGGCACAGTGGTTAGCACTGCTGCCTCACAGCGCCCGAGACCGGCGTTCAATTCCTGCCTCAGGCGACTGACTGTGTGGATTTTGCACATTCTCCCCGTGTCTGCGTGACCTTCCTCCCACAGTCCAAAAATGCGCAGGTTAGGTGAATTGGCGAGGCTAAAATTGCCTGCAGTGTTAGGTGAAGGGGTTAATGTAGGCGAATGGATCGCGCTTCGGTGTGGACTTGTTGGGCCAAAGGGCCTGTTTCCACACTAACTAATCTAATCACCCATGGGAAACCCAGGCAGATACAAGGAGAATGTACAAACTCCATGCAGACAGTCATTCAAGGCTGGATTTGAACCTGGGTCCCTTGCGCTGAGGCAGCAGTGTTAACCACTGAGTCACCGTGCATCTCTTTTCTCTCTCTCTCTCTGTGTCTGTGTCTCTCTGGCCATTCGATTTTTTCTAGAACCTTCTCTTTTAGTGATGGCCATCATATTCAACTCTGCCCCGAGACTCTCTTGAATTTATTTGACATTACTCGTACTTTCCACCATGAAGTTAGACACAAAATGATTATTCAATTCATCAGCCATTTCCTTTTCCCCACAACTGTCTTTCCAGCGTCATTTTCCAGCGATTCAATGTCCACTTTTGCGTCTCTTTTACCCTTTATGTATCTGAAGAAACTCTTACAGTATTCCTTGATATGTCTGGCTAGCCTACCCTCATATTTCATCTTGATCCTCCTTATATCTTTTGTTGTTGCTCTGTATTGGTTTTTGCAAGTTCCCAATCCTCTGGTTTCCACCAACCTTCCCCAAATGATCTGTTTTCTCTTTTCCATTTATGCTATCCCTGCCTTCCCTATTCAGCCAGAATTGCCTCATCCTTCCTGTACCATGCTTCTTTTCCCTCGGGATGAATCTCTGGTGTGTCTCCTGAGTCACTCACATAACCTCCTGCCATTGCTATTCCACTCTCTTTCCTGATACACTCCTCTCCCAGTCAATTCCACCCACTTCCTCTCTCATACCTCTGTAGTTGCCTTTATTCAGCTGTATTCCATTACCTTTGATTCTATCTTCTCCGTCTCAAACTTAAGAGTAATTTCAGTCATATTATGATTATTGCCTGCTGAGGATTCCTTCACCTTAAGCTCCCTGATCAAGTCTGCCTCTTGCCTGTAAGAATCTGTGTTCCAGTTTATATTACAGAACATACAACATTGCAGCGCAGTACAGGCCCTTCGGTCCTCAATGTTGCGCCGACCTGTGAAGCCCATCTAACCTGCACTATTCAATTTTCGTCCATATGTCTATCCAATAACCATTTAAATGTCCTTAAAGTTGGCGACTCTACAACTGTAGCAGGTAGTGCTTCCATGTCCCTACTTCCCTACTCGCCTCTGAGTGATAAAAACTACCTCTGACATCTGTCCTATGTCCATCACCCCTCAATTTAATGTATCTCCCCTTGTGCGAGCCATCACCATCCGAGGAAATTGTCCTCACTATCCACCCTACCTAACCCTTTAATTATTTTATATGTCTCAATTATGTCACCTCTCAAACTTCTTCTCTAATGAAAACAGCCTCAGGTCCATCTGCCTTTCCTTGTAAGACCTCCCTCCATACCAGGCAACATCTTTATGAATCTCCTCTGAAACCTTTCCAAAGCTTTCACATCCTTCCTATAATGCGGTAACCTGAACTGTATACAATATCCCAAGTGCGGTTGCACCAGAGTTGTGTACAGTGGCAGCATGACATCATGGCTCTGAAACTTAGTCCCTCTCCTCATAACAGCTAACACACCATATGTCTTCTTAACAAGCTTCTCAACCTGGGTGACAAATTTCAGGAATCAATGTACATGGACACGAAGATCTCTCTGCTCACCGACACTATCAAGAATCTTACCATGAGCCAAGTGCACTATATTCCTGTTGCTCCTTCCAAAGTGAATCACATCACACGTTTCCGCGTTAACTCCATTTGCCACCTCTTAGCCCAGCTCTGCAGCTTTTCTATAACCCTTTGTAACCTACAACATCCTTCGGCACTACCCACAACTCTACTGATCTTAATGTCATCACAAATTTACTAAACCAACCTTTGAAAAACCTTCTTTTATAGGCCACCGCAGAGTTCCAGAGAGGCGAAAGAGAGGATTAGCAAAATTATTCTTGGGAGGAGTGAAAGGAACAGTGTGGTCATTATAAGGGACTTAAACTACCCAAAATTGAATGAAAATGCTATAACTCTCGTACCTTGGATGGATCAGTTTTTGTCCAATGTGTACAGGAGTGTTTTCTGACACAGTATGTCAAGGGCAGAATAGATGGGAGGCCACACTAGATCTAGTGCTTGGTAATAAACCAGGCCAGGAGTTTGATTTAGTTGTAGGTGAGCACTTTGGAAAGAGTGACCATAATTCAGTTTCATTTGGGTGAGCTACTGAAAGGGATAGGTACGAGTCTCAGGTCAGGAATCATTGTTGGGGCAAAGGCAATTACAATGCAATTAGGCAAGAATTAGGATGCAAAGAACGGGGTAGCAAAAGATGTAGACAATGGAAATGTGGAACTGGTTTCAGGAATAGATATTGCGTGTCCTTGATAGGAATGCACATTTCAGGCAGGGAGGAAGTGGTAAGGTAACGGAACAGTGGTTTACTACAGAAGTTACATCTCTTGTTAAGCAGAAGAAGGAGGTTGTGTTGATGAAGCCAGATGGCACAGATGAAGGTTGGAGAGTTGCACATCAGCTCGGAAGAATTTAAAGAGAGAGTTAAGAAGAGCAAAGAGAGGACACAAATAGTCTTTAGCATTTAGAATAAAGAAGAACCCTAAATCTTTCTATAGGTATGTGAGGAACACAAGGATGACTAGGGTAGGAATAGGGCCAATCAAAGACAGAAGTGGGAAGTTGAGTGTGGACCCTGTGGAGGTCAGAGAGATGCTAAATGGACATTTCTAACCGATTTTCACTCAGGAAAAGGAGAACGTTGTAGAGGAGAAGAATGAGGTACGAGATATTAGACGAGAAATAATTGTGGTTTTTGACGAAAAGGTGTTATCAATCCTAAAATGCTGGCATTTATCTGAAGATTCTCGGGGAGCTGAGGAGGAGATAGCAGAGCCATTGGCTTTGATATTTGAATCATCATTTTCTATCGGCTTTGTACGAGATTACTGGAGGATTGCAAATGTTGTGTCCTTGTTCAAGAAGGCAGTCGAGGTGACCTAGGTATTTATAGACGAGTGAGCTTTACTCCTGTTGTAGGAAAGGTTTTGGAAAGGATTGTAAGAGGTAAGATTTATAGTAATCTAGCAAGCAACAATTTGATTTCAGATATTCAGCATGGTTGTGTCAAGGGCAGGTCGTGTCTCACAACCCTCATTGAGTTTTTTGAGAAGGTGACCAAGCATGTAGATGAGGGTAGGGCAGTTGATGTGGTATACATGTACTTCAGTAAAGCCTTTGATAAGGTTCCACATGGTAAGCTATTGGAGAAAATGCAGAGACATGGGATTGGGGGTGAATTAGGAGTTTGGATTAGAAACTGGCTTTCTGAAAGTAGGCAGCGAGTGGTGGTTGATGGAAAATATTCAGCCTGGAGTCCGGATACTAGTGGTGTGCCACAAGGAGCTGTCTTGGGCTCACTGCTGTTGGTCATTTTTATAAATGAGTTAGACGCAGGTATAGGTAAATTTGCAAATGACACTGAAGTCGATGGAGTAGTGGACAGTTTGGAAGAATGTTGCAAGTTGTCGGGGGACTTGGATAAACTGCACAATTGGGCTAAGAGGTGGCAAATGGAGTTAAATGCAGCTAAGTGTGAGGTGATGCACTTTGAGAAGAATAACAGCAAGACAGAGTACTGTGTCATTGGAAAGATTCTTGATCGTGTGAATGTGCAGAGGGATCTTGGAGTGCATGCACATAGATCCCTGAAAGTTGCCACCCAGGCTGTTAGCGCTTTTAAGAAGGCATACGGTGTGTTAGGTTTCATTGGGAGAGGGATTGTGTTCCGGAGCTGCAATATTATGCTGCAATTATACAAAAAGCTAGTGCTCCACACTTGGAATATTGTGTACAGTTCTGGTCACCATATTTCAGGAAGATGTGGAAGCATTGGAAAAGGTGCAGAGGAGGTTTACCAGGATGTTGTCTGGTCTGGAGGGAAGGTCTTATGAGGAAAGGATGAGAGGCTTGGATCTGTTCTCATTGGAAATAAGAAGTCTAAGGGGGATTTGATAGAGACATACAAGATGATTAGAGGAATAAATTGGGTAGACAGTAAAAGTCTTTTTCCGAGGACAATGACGTCAGCATGTACGAGGGGGCATAACTGCAAAGATTTAAGACAGATGTCAGAGGTAGTCTCTTTACTCAGAGAGTGGGAAGGGCGTGGAATGCCCTATCTGACAATGTAGTTCACTCAGCCACAGTATGGAGATTTAAACAATCATTGGATAAGCATATGGATGATGATGGGATAGTGCGAGGGGACGAGTTGAGAATAGTTCAACAACGTGGGCCGGAGGCCCTGTTCTGCGCTGTGTTGTTCTATGTTCTATATTCTTTTTGCTATCATCCAGCCTTCTGGCAGTATTCCTGTAGGCAATGGTAACATCAAGATCAAAGCCAAGGTCTCGGCAATCTCTTCCCTTACTTCCCTGAGAATCCGAAGTTAAATCCCATCCTGTCCAGAGGACAAAGCTATTTTCACACTTTCCAGAAATGCTAACACCTCCTCCATGTGAACGTCAATCACCTCGAGTCTCGGAGCCTGTATCTCAGTATTCTCCTCAAGCACATTGTCTTTTTCTAGTGTAAATACTGACAAATATTCATTTCATGCTTCCCTTTAAACTCGGACTCACGCACAACATCCCACTACTATCCTTGATTCGCCCTAATCTTACTCTAGTCATTCTTTTATTCCTGATATACCTATAGGGTGCGTTATGGGAACAGTGCCTGAATGAAGTTGCTGTTTCTGGTCAGGTACGTTTTCCAATAGTTATGTTATTCTAAATTCCGTTTAGTTTTGTTAAACTCTCATGTTTAAATAAATTCTGTATTGCTGGAAGTCGAGTTGTCTGACCGGCTGCATTACACCTGGTATAGAGTCTTAGAATCATAGAGGTGTACAGCACGGAAACAGACCCTTCTGTACAACCCATCCATGCAGACCAGATATCACAACCTAATCTAGTCCCACCTGACAGCACCCAGCTCATATCCTTTCAACCCCTTCCTATTCATATACACATCCAAACGCCTTTTACATGTTGCAATTATACTAACCTCCACTACTTTCCTCTGGCAGCTCATTCCATACACGTACTACCATCTGAAAAAGTTGCCCCTTTTATACCTTTCCCCTTTCATCCTAAACCTATGCTCTCTCGTTCTGGACTCCCCGACCACAGGGAAAAGACTTTTTCTATTTATCCTATCCATGCCCCTCATAATTTTGTAAACCTCTATAAGGTCACTCCTCAGTCTCCGATGCTCCAGGGAAAACAGCCCGGGCCTGTTCAGCCTCTCCTGATATCTCAAATCCTCCAAACTTGGTAACATCCTTGTAAATCTTTTCTAAACCCTTTCATGTTTCACAATATCTTTCTGATAGAAAGGAGATCAGAATTGCACGCAATTTTCCAACAGTGGCCGAACCATTGACCTGCAAAACCGCAACAGGACCTTCCAACGTCTGTACTCAATACTCTGACCAATAAAGGAAAGCATACCAAACGCCATCTTCACTATCCTATCCATCTGTGACACCATTTTCAAGGAGCGATGAACCTGCACTCCAAGGTCTGTTTGTTCAGCAACACTCCCGAGGACCTTACCATTAATTGTATAAGAATATCGATTTCACATAGGTCTTTAAAGGAATAAAACGTTAGCGTCTAAGCTACCATCTTCAAATATTTTGAGATGGACTGGCCTGGTCCATAACAATATGTTTTTATGTGTTTGTCTGTGTCTATGTTAAGACCTCTTGCACATCTGCACCTCAATGTGTGTCTGTTCCTGTCTTTGTATGTGTATAAACTTATGCCGGTATGTTTGCTTGTGTGTATAAATGTGCCTCTGTGTGTCTGCGTGTGATTCTCTCTCTAACTGTGTGTCTCTATCTCAGTTGAATTATTTCTGCATGCTTGTAGCTATAAGTGTGTAAGGTAGCGTATAAGAATGTGTGTATTAGTGTGTGTCTCCGTATCGTGTGTGTGTGTGTGTGCGCGTTTGTCTGTGTGTATGCGTGTCTATGTCGACCGAACTGTGTTATGTGTCTCTGTGCACATGCAATGGTCCTGTTGATGTTTATTTCCAAATGTGTGTTTGGATGTGTTTCTGCCTGCAAGTCTATTTCTGGATTCAATTGGACTGGAGGCGAGTTTAGATGAATTAATGAATTGACAAGTGATGAATTAAAGGCTTAGAGTCTCTCCTACTCCCCTCCTGTGTCTAACGTGATGAAATACCACAAAAGTGGCTGATTTGTTCTTCGGAGAGAGCATCACAGTTTGTGAATCTCTCAGGTTGCAGGGGTGTCTCGTTCTTCAAATAATGCCTTTGGCGGCACAGAGCAGTTTTATCCGACTGATGTTGCATCTACGATGTGAGCAAAAGGAGACAATATTGGGTGGACGAGAGAGAGGGATACATTGTGAGAATGAGGGCTGGATATGGAGGTAGAGGGAACAAGGGAGAGAGATGAACCCTGCTGAGGCCAGGTCAGAGTGAGTGATCCTGAGGTGAAAGTAAAGGACAGAGTGACTTAAACCCAACTCTTGAGCTGGGCCCCTGTTCCTTCCCCGTCCCGAAGGACCAGGACTTGGGTTTGAGTCTGTCACTGTCCAGCTCAGCTTCTTCAACACAAAGATAAATAATAAAATGGTTGGTTCTACTGTTTGGCTCTTCTAATGATCATTTTCATTATTTACAAACTGAAGGTACAGATATACAAGCATTGAGAAACATTCGAACGTGTCCCTGTAAAGCTCTCTGGGATATGATTGGACAAATCAGCACTACCCTCCTTCTGTTACCAGAGCAGCAGGCTGCTTCATTTATGAAACATTGAACTGAAATGAGATAATCCTCGATGGATCGATTAATTAGTGAATTTGATTGCCTGATGAATTTGGGTAAAGAGATACTTCAGTGCATTCTTCAGCTGCTGTCTGAATTTAGTTTTTGTCACAGCGTAAACTGCGGTGTTAGTGCAGCAACTGAGGAGCTTCAGCTCGAAGCCCAATTCCCGCACACTAGCATCTAGATACACAGAGTTGTATGCCAAATTATACATCCGATTCCATATCGAATACGGCATTACCATTGACCATTGCAGGATGAAATTGGCCGAGATCACAAACAATAAAACAATAGACGTTTTTCAATTTTGCATTTCTGTATCATGATGAGTCTCCCCCTTCGTGTGAATCCGGAGTCTCCTGCGGGCTCTACTGGTCACTAAAATGTGTCTGATGGTGAAAACATTTAGCAGCAAGATCAGGAGAAATAGGAGAGCTAGTGTTCGAATGTGATGGAGGAACTCAATTGTGAGGAGAAAGTGAGGACTGCAGATGCAGGAGATCGGAGCTGAAACTGCGTTGCTGGAAAAGCGCAGCAGGTCAGGCAGCATCCAAGGAGCAAGAGAATCAAAACACCGATTCATTTGATCATTGGATGCTGCCTGACCTGCTGCGCTTTTCCAGCAACACATTTTCAGAACTCAATTATGACCCAGACACGAGAAGATAGAACACCTTTCATTGTGTAACAAAACCAGGGGGAGTTCCCAACTGATACAGTTCCCATGAAATACCAGAAAATTTTCTTTAAACACCTGAGCACAGTCACTTTTCCTAGAGCCACAGCCGCCGTTTTCTCACTGCAATACTTATTTTTCAACATCTGGAAGCAAATGGCACAACTCGATCAAAGGTGAAAGTGACGGTGAATCAGATAGAGCAGTCAGTGGCTGCATAAACTAGGACGGCGTGGATATTACACACGGGGATATACCACACTATGAAGCAAAACTGTTCCCGATAAACAATGGGAATGTGTCTCAATATCAGATCGAGGATAACGATCAGGAGATCTGTCACTGCCATAGCTCCCAGGGAACGTCTGACACATGGAGACAATCCACAATCTTTCTAAAGCAGAACGAAAATCGTCACGACATTAACTGTGAGGAAGGAAAACCAATAATTTAGACATCAGCCTGAAGGACATTTTCCAAATGATTGAGATCAGAGTGAGATATTCAAAATGAAATGTTCAGAGATATCTTGATGCAATTGGTGCTGGAATAACACATGGTAATTCTGTATTATTGACAGAAATGTGATTTAATACAGAAGAAACCCTCCCTCCCTAAACACACAGACATGTATCCATAAGAATAGATGGTTTCTAGAACATTCTCAAACACTTCATTACTCGAGAGCAGACAGGTCATTGCTTGACAGTTCCGAATACGGAGGGTAAACATTGCCGTTCTGAAATATTCTCTCCCAGTTACTCGAGGACAAATGGACGATGGTAATTTCTGTACTTTAGTCTAAATTATGTTCGATTTTCCAACGTGAAGAAATGTAAATGCAGGGGAAACCCCTTGAACTGTCCGAGGGGACTTCGAAACAGTGATTCCTTTTCCATGGAACAGTATTGTTTCCCTTGGGATCTTGTGGTCTTTCAATGAAATGTCATCTGGCTGTGTATAAATAATGCCAGTTTTAGAATTTTTTGGAGAATATTGCTTCTAGTATATTCGGGCGAATGTCAGTTGTAGATTGTTCAGTGGAATATTCGTTATAGAATGGCCTGGAGAATCCCAGATTTGGAATATTCCGTGGAATGGAAGTGATAGAATATTCCAAGAAATGTCAGTTATGGAATTTTCTCGAGAATGTCAGTTATAGATTTTTCCGACAAAGATCGTCTCTAGAATGGTCCAAAAATGTTGTTTACAGAATGTTCCAGGGAATGTTCGTTATAGAATCATTACAGAGAATGTCAGGGTTATAGAATATTCCAGTGAATGGCAGGGTTATGGAATGTTCCAGAGAACGTAAGGGTTATGGAATGTGCTGGAGATTGTCAGTAATAGAATGTTCCTGGAATATTAGTTAGAGAATTTCCAGAGAATATTGTTTGGAGAAGGTAATAAGGTAATAAAAAGACACCTCACCAAGGCCCTTCTGTCCATTACGTTTGGTGAAATCCACTCAGCGTCATGGTGGAAATCTCTCTCCAAACCCAACTCAACTGGCACATTACGCACAGAAACAATAAGATTAAGCCAAACACTTGAACATTTGATGTGAGATTCTCTGCTTACAATCAGGCAGATGTCATCCTTTATTTGGAGGTCCACCCCACCTCCTCTTATATTTTGTAGAACTGTCCCAATATAAAAGGTCCCGCAGGTTCAGTTCCAAAAATCAGACATCCTGTCGCGAGGTCTCTCTCATGTCATTAAATTATATCCAGTTACCTGAATGTATGGATCGAATACCTCAATCTTTTTTGAGAATGCAACATACATTCAGATAGAGTGCCTTTCATTCAGTTTTTTAAACCATTATTACCTGCTCCATTGTCACCTTTATTCCTCAGTTTGATCGCTCAGGAAAAAGTCTGATATTGTCATTACACATAGAACCAAACTTGATGGGTAATGTTGATGTGTCTACATGTGTGTATGTGTGTTGTATTGTGGGTTTTGGGGCGGCACGGTGTCTGCGTGGGTTTCCTCCGGCTGCTCTAGTTTCCTCCCACAGTCCAAAGATGTGCAGGTCAGGTGAATTGGCCATGCTAACTTGCCCATAACGATAGGTGCATTAGTCAGGGGCTAGTGGTTCTGGTTGGGTTACTCTTCGGAGGATCTGTGTGGACTTGTTGGGCTGTAGGGCCTGTTTCCACACTGCAGGGAATCTAATATAATCTAAATGTGAAAGTCATTATTTCAGAAAGAATAAGCAAGGTAGAAAACAGTTAAATTATGAACTTCTGGCAAGGGTTTGGGGTAACCAACAGAGGGGGGCTGAGAGGCGATTAATGGGCATGATGAAGAGTTTGAGACTGTTAAAATAAGATATTTTAAGACCCAGGAACAATACAGATCAATATGTACACAGAGGTGATTGTTGGATGGGATTTTGATGTGAGATTGACTAAGGACCATGTTGTGTAACTCAGATTTGCTTCTGCAGATTTGAAGCTGGGAATGTCAGCAGGAGATTATTAACATCATTAGGACTGTATTTCATAGCTCAAGGTTCAAATTGCAGATCGAATGAGCCAGCAACGTATATTCTAGAGGTATTAGTATTTAAAATTAGGAATGGTCAAGGAATGGGGTCAGGATTCATCTCAAGGCTGAAGGGATAAACACAGTTGTGATTTGCCTGTTTTAGCCTCAGATATTATCCAGAGTGGAGTCAGAGGAAGGAAATGGAACTTGGAACCAGAAGACCAGAAGAGAAGACAGTGAAATCATGCTCCTGATATTTAGATAACAAGGGCAGTGATCCAATGAATTATGGTTCGCATCTGAAACAGAGAAGGTCAACATAGAGACCCATGAAACACTACCAGGAGCAAAGAGGGACATTCCAGTCTAATGTTCTCAGATTTTGCATTGTTATAACATTCCAGTTTGTTGCTCTCAGATTCTGATCTCTTCTCTCCCTTTCTCAGGAGCTGTGGATCCCTGTTAGTGCTGTTGGTGATGCTCTGCACAGAAAAACCATGGGATAACACATTGAACGGAGCCCACTTCTCTTTACAGGATGGAAACCCTCTCCTGGGATAATTAGCATCTCTGTCTGTTGACATTAATCACAGTCACGGAACAAATAGATTCAGATAGCCCACTCCTTGCATCACTTTTCATATCACAATAAAGGGGAATATTTACTTGGTCTGGATGGAATGGATGAAGATTTCTGAGGAATGGAACATAAATCTTTCATTTTTAAAAAATCTTTCTTCCTTGTATGTGGAGTAGTGTCTGTTACAGAGGACGAAAGGGAGGGTATTCAAACCCTCTAAAGAGTTATAGAGATGTAGAGCATGGAAACAGACCCTTCCATTGTATAGGTCCATGTTGAACAGATATCCTTAATTTATCTAGTCCTACTTTCCAGCACATGGTCCATAAGACTCCCAACCTTCTTATTCATATACCCATCCAGATGCGTTGTAATTTTTCTAATTGCACCAGCCTCCACCATTTCCTTAGGCAACTCATTCCATACACACACACCACTCTCTGTTGAAACAGTTGCTCCTTAGTTACCTTTGAAAATTTTCGCCTTTCACCCTAAACCTATGTCCTCCAGTTCTGGACCCACCCACCCCAGGGAAAAGATCTTGTCTATGTATCCTATCAATCCCCATCATGATTTTATAAACCTCTGTAAGGTCACCCCTCTGTCTCTGATGCTCCAGGGAAAACAGGCCCCGCCTATTCTACCTCTCTCTGTAGCTCAAACCCTCCAAACCTGGCAATCGCCTTGCAAATATTTTCTGAACTCTTTCAAGTTTCACAACATCCTTCCAATAGGAGGGAGAACAGAATTACACACAATATTCCAAAAGTGGCCGAACCAATGTCCTGTTCAGCTGCAACGTGACTTCGCAACTCCTATTGTTAATGCTCTGACCAATAAAGGAAAGCACACAAAACGCCTTCTTCACTCTCTAAATCAGTTATATAAATGATGAATATCAGTGGGCCCAGTACTGATCCTTGGTCATAGGTCTCCAGTCTGAATGACAACCCTCCATCACTACCCTCTGACGTCTACCTTCAAGACAGTTCAGTATCCAAATAATTCGTTCTCCCTCGGTTCCAATAGGTCTAACCTTGTTCACCAGTCAACAATGAGGAACCTTGTCAAAAATTTTACTCAAGTCCATACAGATTATATCCACCAATCCTCTTCAAAAATTCTTCAAAAAACTCAATGAAGTTAGCGAAACATGATTTCCCATGCACAAAGACATGTTGACTATTCTTAATCAGTCCTTGCCTTTCCATACACACACAAAACCTAGACATCAGGATTTGATAGATAGTGCGTTCAAAGAGATTTCTTTGAAAGCGGTGATAGCCCTTTTAGATGACATGTGCTGTCATGTTCAATGGGATTTGCTCTGACTACTTTTTAAAATGTCCTTCCTTTTAAAACACCAAGACATGTAACCTCACTTTTGTCCAATTTGTCAATATAATTAAATAGAAATCAATTGTTTTTTGATATCCTGGGTATAATTTAAATTAGTTGATTAATTTCAAATCCAGTTTCATTAACACAAAAACACAACACCAATCCTTTGGATACCTTTTTTTCCAAAACTATATTTTTTTCATAAAAATATTTTGATTATCAGTACAATTGTTCATACCATATATGCATACGTTCCATTTATTTGCATATAAATATCTGTACGTTCGCAATGCATATATTTAGCTGAGGCGTCATCGGAACCCACTTATTGCGTGGGACCTCGGTTCTTTGGCAGGCAGACATTACACGGTGGTCTTTCCCCACCGCGCCTTTGCGGCCGCTGCCCCAAGCTTCAGCACATCCCTCAACACGTAGCCCTGTACCTTTGAATGTGCCAGTCTGCAACACTCAGTCGGGGTCACTTCATTCAGCTGGAAGATCAACAGGTTTGGACAGACCAAAGAGCGTCTCTGACCGAGTTGATGAGCCTCCAGGCACAGTTTATTCCTGATGAAGGGCTTTTGCCCGAAACGTTGATTTCGCTGCTCGTTGGATGCTGCCTGAACTGCTGTGCTCTTCCAGCACCACTAATCCAGTATTTGGTTTTCATCATCTGCAGTCATTGTTTTTACCACAGTTGATGTTTGTCTCAGTGTGCGCCCCGGGCAACAGAACGTCGAGCACGGAGTCCCATGTCATGGAGCTGTTCTAAACGAACCTCTAAAAACACCACTGCATTCGTTTCCAGACTTCCTTTGCGTAGACACATTCCAGAAGGAGGTGTGTGACAGTCTCGTCCTCTATGCCACTGCTTCGAGGGCAGGGTGTGGTGCAGCATTTGTCGGAACTGCACGAAGGAGGGTCACCCGACCAAGGGATGCAAAGAGGCCAAGAACTACAATCTTTGTGGAGAGGCGGGCCACGTGTACAAGGCCTGCACAAGACGAGGGGCCATCACCTACGCTCAGATGGCTGAAGGTGGCAATGGGAGCCGTGGACCGCAAAAGGACAGCAAGGTACCACAAACCAGCAGGGGAAGGTGTCTGGGGGCTCCCAGAAGGATGGAGCGGAGCAGACGGCTGCCAGCGGCGAGGTACAACAGCCAATCCAAGCTCCCACAGGACAGACGGAGGAAATGGTGGAGGAGAAAAAAAAGGAGGCAAAGGAGTGGATTCCTGTAAAAACCAGGAAGAGGAAACCTGGCCAGGTCCCCAAAGCCACCCATCAAAGGGCGAAACGACACCTGCACGAGGAGGATATAGGCAGCTCTTCAGATGGTGAGGAAGGGCGTACGGATGGTTGACACCAGAGGAAGAGACAGAGCGCCGTGGGGAGAAAGGAGGGCAGCATCCCCCAAACAGGAAATTACAAACCCTCTGAGGGGGCTGGTAAAGTCCACTCCCCATCTGGTGAGAACCAGGAGGTACTCACTGCCCCAGAACTCCAGGAAATTGGGAGCAGCGATCCTTGGACAGCCCCACTGTCAGACAGAGAACGGGACTGTGCGAACCCTGGTCCTGACCCGAAGAGACCAGAGCAGGGAAATGCCTGCAGCCAGGAGCCGGACAGCTACATCAGCCCTGTGAGTGTCCAGCAGTTCGTGTTCACCACAGGAATGCAGATAGCGACCCCAGAGAGGCTTGACCAACAGTAAATGGACACTGGCAACCTGATAAATTGTTGTAATGGGGATAAAAATTGCCAGCATTAATGTGCATAGCATTAAATCTGCTATGCAATGTGTCTCTATGCTGGCCTTCCTGGCCAACGTTAAAGCTTACTTCCTGTTTCTGCAGGAGAGTGGGATACCGCACCTCATCAGCTACAGGAGATGGTCGAGCTTGTGGGCCCATGGGCCGTCAGTTTGGTTGGGGGGAAATGACAGCCACGCCTCCAGCCTGGGTATCCTGTTACAAGTAGTCAACTTCACCATCTCCGAGATTAAGGAGGTAATGGGCGGGCGCCTCCTCGTCGCTGATGTCATGCACAGAAACTCTCCCCTGTGACTGATTAATGTGTATGCCCCAACGGGTAAGAGTAAAATGTTACCATTGTTGCTGGCTACATGCAGGCCAATCATTCTGACCGGAGATTCAACTCTGTATCATTGATACAGATGGACGATCCGGCGGGAGGGACAGTAAACTGGACATCACGTCCAGAGTCCTGATGGAAACTGTCAAAGATGCCAAGCTGCACGACGTCTTCAGCACCCCTGCAGACGGAGCGCAGCGTAGATACATCTGGTCACGGGGAAATGGGTCTATCTGCTCAAGGATAGATTACCTGTTTGTATCCCGAATGTTCTCTGTCAGATCCACCGAAGTTAAGCCGGTGTTCTTCTCTGACCACTGCCTCCTGCTGGCCGACTGTCACTTACAGGACGAGCAGCGGGTTGGTAAGGGAACGTGGAAACTGAACACCAAGCGGTTGACCCCGGGAAACATTGAGGAGCTCTAGAGGGACTACGCAGGTTGGATAACCGTGAGGACTCTCTTTGAGTCCCCAGAGGACTGGTGGGAAACAGTAAAAGGGAACATCAAGAGGTTATTCACCCTCAAAGATGTCCAGGAGGCGAGAGAGAAGCGGGCAAAACTGTCCCAACTCCAGGAAAGTTTGCAGAATTGCTCCTGCTGCAGACGCTGGGAGTTGATGTCCTTTCTGTTTCATCTGTATTTTTGTGAATAAATTTGTTTTGTTTTAAAACCTGGTAGCCAACCTAGCTAACTTACTCTGATTAATTCTCACTGTACATTTCCCAACACAAATTGCAAAGTAGCGGTCTGGGCTGCTTGCTTCAGAATGCTTTGAGTGGTCTATCCTCGTCCATAATAACTCTGTGCATAATAACAGATTGATGAAGAAGAACATGGTCTCGAGGGTACCTTTTCTCTGTGTTGCCACTTTCAGAGAACTGTGGATCTGTAACCCGAGTAGATTACTCTGCATGGTGATGTTATTAATGGTTCTGCCATTTATTGTAGCTTTCCCTCCTGCATTAAATATTCCAAGATGCATTACTTCATATTTGTCCAGATTAAATTCTATCTGCCATTTCGCCAATGAAATCTCTGGCCAATGTACACCTCGCCGTAAACTCTGGTAATCCTCTTCAATATCCACAGCTCTCCAAAACAGTGTCGTTCATATTTTCACTCATCTGACCACCGATATTCTCCTCCAAATCATTTATCTGTTTCACTAACAGCAGGAACCCCAGCTCTGAACTCCGCGGTGAATCTCCAGTCAATAAAACATCTTTCCACCACGACTCTGTCTTCAACGATGAAGTCAGTTTTCTATTCATCTCACATGATCACCATAGAAACCATTTGAATTAACCTTTTGTATTAGCCACTAGCAAACTTGTCAAAGGCCACGCTGAAGTCCATGTAGTTAAAACTCACACAACACCAGGTTATAATCCAACAGGTTAATTTGGAAGCACAGGTGGTTGTCACATTGAGTCCTGAGTCCAACCACCTGATGAAGAAGCAGTGGTTCGAAAGCTCGTGTTTTCAAATTAACTTATAACATGGTGTACTGTGATTTTTAACTTTGTCCACCTCAGTCCAACACAGGCTCCTCCAAGTTATGACGTCCGTGTAAACATCATACCGCCCCATGGTCTGAGCAATTTTTTGCAGCAGCAACCTTTAGGGTACAATAAATCTGCACTCCCAGATCTCTCTGCTCATCAACTTTTCCCAAGGCTCTTCCGTTCAGTGTACAATTCGCTCGAGAATTAGACTTTCCTAAGTGCATCACCTCACACTTGTTGAGACTGAATTCCATCTGCCACTTTTCCACCGCGCTCAAGTCTATCTATATTCTCTTGTATTCCTTACAGTTCCATATGTTTTCTACTACTCCACAACTAAAGTCCATGAATATGACATCAACAGTCCTTCCTTCATCTATCAACTTGGTCACTTCCTCAAAGAATTCTATTAAATTGGTAAGGCACGATCTACCCCGCACAGAACCATGTTGCCTACCACTGATAAGCCCATTCATCTTTAAATATTAGTAGATCCTATCCCTCAGTACCTTCTCTAGCAACTTTCCCACCCCTGACGTCAGGGTCCTTGGTCTGTAGTTACCTGGAATATCCCTACTACCCTTCCTGTACAGGGGGACAACATGAGCAACCTTCCAGAAACCCGGCAGCTCACCTGTGATTAAGAATGCTTCAAAGATATCTGTCAGGTCCCAAGCTATTTCCTCCCTCGCCTCACTCAGCAAACTGGGATAGATACAATCCAGTCCTGGAGATTGGTCCACCTTAATAACCTTTAGCCTACCCAACACATCTTCCCTACTTATGTCATAGAACATAGAACAATACAGCGCCGACCTGTGAACTATTCTCAGCATGTCCTCATACACAATCAAAAATCATCCATGTGCTTATCTAAGGATTGTTCAAATCTCCCTGATGTGGCTGAGTTGTCTACATTAGCACGTAGGGCATTCCACACCCATACCACTCTCTGCATCACCGTGACCCAGACTAATCAAACTTCTATCTCTAATCTCAAAACTCATCATTTTCCTCTCCTCAGTGAACACTGATGCAAAGTAATCATTCAGAATCTCACACATTCGCTCAAGTTCTACACAAAGACTTCCTTCACTATCCTTTTTTGGATTTATCCTTTCTCTAGTTCCCCAGTTGCTTCTTATATAAGAATAAAAGTCTTTGGGATTCTCCTTAATTCTGCTCACTAAAGGTATTTAGTGACCCCTTTTAGCCCGCTTGATTCCTCAATTAAGACTAGTCCTACTCTTCCAATATTCCTCCAGGGCCCGTTCTGTTCTTAGCTGCTTGGAACTTATGTATGCTTCCCTTTTCCACTTGGCTTGTTGTACGATTTCTCCTGTCATCCACGGTTCTCGAATCTTGTCTTTCCTATCCCTTGCCTTCATTTAACCTACTTTTGAAAGTCCCACACATATCAAATGTGGACTTCTCTTCAAATGGCTGTGTCCAACCCACATTTCCCAGCTCCTGCTTATTTTTGATGTAATTGGCTTTGGCCCAGTTTAGTACTCTCCCCTTAGAACCATTGTCATCTTTCACTGCGAGTATTCTAAAACTTACAGAATTGGGTCACTGTTCCAAAGGAAGTCCTCCACTGCAACTTCTACCACCTGTACTGGCCCAACCCCCAATACCTGGTCCAATATAGCTCCTTCTCTTGTCGGACTATTGACATGCTGTTCTAGAAAACGCTCCTGGACGCTTCTTACAAATTCTACCCCATCCAGACCTCTGGCTCAGAATGTATCCCAGTCAATGTTGGAAAAATTAGAATCTTCCATCACCACTACCCTGATGCATCTACATCTTTCCATAATCTATTGATCTATTTGTTATTCCAACTTACGCTCACGGTTGGGGGGCCTGTAGTATAGCTCCAACAATGTAACTCCACTCTTCTTATTTCTCAGCTCCACCCATAATACCTCACTACCCAAGCCCTCCATAGTGTCCTCCTTTAGTACAGCCGTGATATCGTCGCTGATCAGCAATGCAACTCCAACCCCCTCCTTTTGCATCCCTCCCTGTCCTATTTGAAAGGTCTATATCCTGGAACATTTAGTTGCCACCATCTATATACTGGAACATTTAGTGATATTCAGCATGAGTGTGCGTGGAAATTATGTCCCATGATTGATATTTTTTTGAAAAACTAATAAGAGGATTGATGAGAGCAGAGCATTGGATGTGATCTATATGGACTTCAGTAAAGCATTCGGCATGGGTACTCATGGAAGACTGTGTGGGAGAAGGAAAAAACAATTTGCTTCGAGATCATTTTGTTCACAGAAGCCAGTTTGTCCCGAGCTAAAAGTCCCCATAATGCCATGGATAACTCAAATTAGCTCTACCCAGGAATTGACTATAAATGAGAGGAATGGGAGGAAACACGTTATCTAAGCAACCCACTAATGGGATTCTCTCACTCACAATGACACTGCACCAGCAGAAGCCCTGAAGGCTCTCTCTGTCTCTCTCCATACCCCGGCAGACAAGATGTGACCAAGCTATTAATATGGATGGTGTCAACTCTAGGATCCATGAAACACAGTATGCTCCTGATTTTTTAATCGATGTTCTCAGACTTGTTAACCTCCTGTTACCAATGTTTATCTGATCAGTACTGTCCGACCCTTCGCATTGTTAGCCTTCTTTCAATACTATTAAACTGTTACCTGTATTTAGAACTGCATTGTCTTGCAGACAATTATTAATCTCTGATAACCCTTTATAAATTGCGTTTGCCTGCACCTGGATGGAGAAGTAATGACTCATCAGAGCAGAGCAATGACTCTGTGCTGAGCGGCCATTGACCTATTCCCACAATATAATAAAATAAACAAAAGTGTGAATTTCACAAGTCTGCATACAAGCTTAATTTGAAATTGGACAATTCTCCAAAAGAATTAGCAAGGTTAGATCTCATGGAATGCAGGGAGAACTAGCCAGTTGGACACAAATCTGGGTCAAAGCTAGAAGGCAGAGGAAGGTGGTGGAGTGTTGCTTTTCAGACTGGAGGCCTGTGACCATTGGAGTGCACAAGGATCGCTGGGTCCGCTGCATTTCGTCATTTATACAAATGTGAAAAAGGAGGTACGGCTAATAAGTTTGCAGATGACACCAAAATTGGAGGTGTAGTGGACAGTGAAGAAGTTTACTTCAGATTCCAACAGGATCTTGATCAAAAGAGCCAAAGGGCTGAGGAGTGGCAGATTGAGTTTAATTTAGATAAATGTGAGGTGCGGCGTTTTGGAAAAGCTAATCAGAGCATGAATCATACACGTAATGGTAAAGACCTGGGCATTGTTGCTGAACAAAGATTTTGGAGTGCAGATTCATAGTTCCTTAAAAGTCGAGTCACAGTTAAATAGGATAGTAAATATGGCATTTGGTATGCACTCCTTTCTTGGTCAGAGCATGAGTTTAGGAATTGCCAGGTCATGTTGTGGCAATACAGGATATTGGTGAGCTCACCTTTGGAATATAGTGTGCAGTTCGGGTCTCCTTCCTATTGGAAGAATGTTGTGAAACTTGAAAGGGTTCAGAAAACATTTAGAAAGATGTTGTTAGGGTTGGAGGATTTGAGTTTTACGGGGAGATTGAATAGGCTAGGGCTGTTTTCCCTGGAATGTTGGAGGCTGATACAAGTTGACATAGAACATAGAACAGTACAGCAAATAACAGGCGCTTCAGCTCACAATGTTGTGCCGACCATTGATCCTCATGTATGCACCCACAAATTTCTGTGACCATATGCATGTCCAGCAGTCTCTTAAATGTCCCCAATGACCTTGCTTCCACAACTGCTGCTGGCAACGTATTCCATGCTCTCACAACTTTCTGTGTAAAGAACTAGCCTCTGACATGCCCTCTATCCTTTCCTTCATCCAGCTTAAAACTATGACCCCTCGTGCTAGGCAATTCTGCCCTGGGAAATAGTCTCTGGCTATCAACTCTATCTATGCCTCTCATTATCTTGTATACCTCAATTAGGTCCCTCTCCTCCTCCTTTTCTCCAATGACAAATGTCCGAGCTCAGTCAACCTATCTTCAGAAGCTATGCGCTCCATTCCAGGCAGCATCCTGGTAAACCTCCTCTGAACCCTCTCCAAATCATCCACATCTTTCCTATAATAGGGCGACCAGAAATGGACACAGTATTCCAAGTGCGGCCTAACCAAAGTTTTATAGAACTGCAACAAGATCTCACATCTCTTAAACTCAATCCCCCTGTTAATGAAAGCCAAAACACCATATGCTTTCTCAACAACCCTGTCCACTTGGGTGTCCATTTTAAGGGATCTATGTACCTGCACACCAAGATCCCTCTGTTCCTCCACACTGCCAAGAATCCTATCCTTAATCCTGTACTCAGCTTTCAGATTCGACCTTCCAATATGCATCACCTCGCATTTATCCAGCTTGAACTCCATCTGACAACTCTCAGCCCATCTCTGCATCTTGTCAATGTCCCGCTGCAGCCTACAGCAGCCCTCTGTACTGTCAACAACACCTCCAACCTTTGTGTCATCTGCAAACCTGCTGACCCATCCTTCAATCCCCTCATCCAAGTCATTAATAAAAACTACAAAGAGTAGAGGCCAAAGGACAGAGCCCTGTGGAACACCACTCAGCACTGACTTCCAGGCAGAATATTTTCCTTCTACTACCACTCGCTGTCTCCTGTTGGCCAGCCAATTCTGTATCCAGACAGCTAAGTTCCCCTGTATTCCGTTCCTCCTGACCTTCTGAATGAGCCTACCATGGGGAAACTTATCAAATGCCTTGCTGAAGTCCATATACAGCACATTCACAGCTCTACTCTCATAAACCTTTCAAGTCACATCCTCAAAGAACTCGATAAGGTTTGTGAGGCATGACTTGCCCCTCACAGAGCCGTGCTGACTGCATTTAATCAAACTATGCTCTTCCAGATGGTCATAAATCCTATCCCCCTCAGAATCTTTTCTAACACACTCCAGACGGCAAACGTGAGGGATTATAGAGGTTTCTAAAATTATGAGGGGCATGGGAGGATAAACAGACAAGGGGGGCTTGGGGGAGTGGGAGTCCAGACCTAGAGGGCACAGGTTTAGGGTTAGACCGGAGAGTCATTAAAGGGACCGAAGGGGCAGCTTTTTCTCACAGAGGGTAGTGTGTGTATGGAATGATCTACCAGAGGAAATCGTGGAGGCTGGCACAATTACAGAATTTAAAAGGCATGTGGATGGGTATATGAATAGTAAGGCTTTAGAAGGATATGAGCCATGTAGTGGCAAATGGGATGAGAGAGAAAGCAAAACATAGAACATAAAACAATACAGCAGTGAACAGGCATTTCAGCCCTCAATGTTGTGCCTACCTGTGAACTAATCTGAGCCCATCTCCCTCCACTGTCCCGTCATCATTCTTATCGCAAAGATTGTTTAAATCTCACTATTGTTGCTTACTTGACTACATTGGCAGGTAGGGCATTCCATGCCCTTAACACTGTCTCAACAAAGAACATGCCTCTGACAGCTGTCTGAAATCTATCACCCTTCAGTTTATAGTTGTGCCCCCTCGTACAAGCTGACGTCATCATCCGAAGGAAAAAATGCTTTCACTGTCTACCCTGTCTAATCCTTTGATCATCTTGTATGTCTCTATCAAATTAGCCTTCTTCTTTCCAATGAGAACCGATCCAAGTCTCTCAGCCTTTCCTCACAAGACCTTCTCTCTAGAACAGGCAACATCCTGGTCAATCTCCTCTGCACCTTTTCCAATGCTTCCACATCTTTCCTGTGATGGGGCGACTAGAACTGTGCACAATACTCCAAGTGTGGCCACACTAGCATTTTGCATTGTTGCTGTATGACATTACGGCTGCGGGACTCAATTCCTCTACTAAAAGAACCGAACACACTGTATGCCTTTTAACAACATTATCAACCTGGATGGCAACTTTCAGAGATCTATGTACATGGATTCCAAGATCCCTCTTTCTTTATTTCAAAAATATACATTATTCATAAAAATGTTTTGATGATCTGTACAATTGGTCATGCCATACATACATAAACATTCCATTCCTTTGTATACAGAGATCGAGTAATCATTCATATATGCAGGTCTGTACGTTTACCATTCATATATTTAGCTGAGGCGTCAGCGGAGCCCAGTAACTGTGTGGGCCCCCTGTCCTTTGGCAGACAGACATTACATGGTGGTCTTTCCCCACCCCGCCTTGGCGGCAGCTGCCCCAAGCTTCAGCGTGTCCCTCAACACGAAGTCCTGTACCTCGGAATGTGCCAGTCTGCAACACTCAGTCGGGGGCAGCTCCTTCAGCTGGAAGATCAACAGGTTTCAGACAGACCAAAGAGCGTCTTTGACTGAGTTCATGATCCTCCTGGCACAGTTGATGTTCGGATCCTGACCATCTTTGATCTCCATATAAAATGGAAGATGGCCTGGGTGACTGCGACTGCACAGATCCAATGGAACAGACCGTAGAGCACATGTTGTGGATCTGCTCGGGACGAACCTCGACAAACACCACTGCATTCCTCTCCAGACTTCCTTTGCATCGGCACATTCCAGAAGGAGGTGTGTGACAGTCTTGTCCCTTCCGCAGCCACTTCAAGGGCAGTGTGCGGTGCGGCAGAGAGTCCGGGCGTGCGTAAAGGATCTCACCACCAGCCAAGCCATGTCTTGGTGCTTGTTGGAAAGTTCTGGCGATGAAGCATTCTGGCAAATTACTTGGACAGTCTGCCCAGGGAACCGCTCAACAGGATCCGGCATCTCCTTTTCCCAAAGGGTCTCAAGGATACTACGTGCTGACCACTTCCTGATGGACTTGTTGTCAAAAGTGTTTTTCTTAAAAAAATTCTCTAGAAAGGACAGGTGATACAGAACAGTCTAATTACTTGGAGCGTTCCACGGCAGCGAGGCCAGGTCTATCCTTCACAACACCAGGGACAGATAGAACCTCAGTACATCGTGACAATTTGTGTTTTCTTACCGGGGATCCACGCACATCTTAATGCAGCCACACACAAAGGTGGCTATCAGGGTAAGGGGGGCAATGGATGTGTTTTTCCCCCTTTGCCCAGAGTTGTGTACATCAAATCCCTTCGGACCCTGACCACCTTTGAGCTCCATATAAAATGGAAGATGGCTCAGGTGACTGCGACTGCACAAGTCCTGGGAATAGGCCAGACCTCTGCCACATATAACAACATTGACAGTGCCTCACACCTGATGACCAGGTTTTTTCCCATGATGGAGAGCGACCGTAGATTCCATCTGCCCAGTTTCTGCATCACTTTCCTTATACACTCCCCCGAAGACATGGCGCACGCCCTAACCCCCAAGAACCAAACACCAGCACCTTCAGGTTGTCGGTCCTGACAGTGAAGGGGATCGAGGATTGGTCGGTCTAGTTCCCAAAGAGCATGGCTTCGCATTTGCCTCGGTTTACCTTGGCCCTCGAGGCCCGTTCGAACTGGTCGTCTTTGCACGGACAGCGGATCCGAGCAGAAAACGGCGCTAAGATCCATATACAGGGAGGCCTTAACCTCCAGGGCTCCCTCTGCCAGGAATATTCACCCCTCTCAGGCTCGCATCCTTCCTGATAGACTCGGCAAACGGATCTATGCAGCAGACAAAACAAGGCAGGAGAGAGAGAACAGCCCTGCCAGACTCCAGATTTGACTGGGAAGCTATCTGATTCCCACCCATTGATGGAGACTGGACTGACAATGGTGGTGTCGAGCAGTCTGATCCAATTGCACATTCCCTCCCCAAAGCCCATTTTGAAGAGAACATCTCCCATATACGTATGTGATATCCTGTCAAAGACTTTATCTTGGTCTAGGCTGATGAGGCAGGTATCTAACCCTCTGTCCTGCACGTAAGCTGTCATATCCCTGAGTAGTGCGAGACTCTCAGCGATCTTCCTGCCTTGTAAAACACTGGTTTAGTCAGGGTGACTAACCAACCCCAGAGCAGACCTGACCCAGTTGGTGATGACCTTTGCCAAGATTTTGTAATCTGCATTTAATAGCGAGATTGGTCGTCAGTTTCTGAGTTCCTCCGTCTCCCCTTTCAGCTTGTAGATGAGGGTGATGATGCCTTTCCGCATGGATTCACTCATGGTACCTGCCCGAAGCATACGGACATACACCTCCAGCAGGTCCTGGCCAATCATGTCCCACACAGCAGATTAGAGCTCGACCGGTAAGTCGTCACTTCCAGGAGTTTATTCTTTTCGAAGGACTCGAGGGCCTTGGTCAGCTCGTCCAGAGATAGCGGCTGGTCCAGCCTCTCCCGTGTTCTGTCATCTAAGACCTCCGTGATAGAGGAAAGGAACGACTGGGAGGCCACGCTGTCGGTTGTCTTTGAGTCATACACACAAGCATAGAAGGATTTGCTGATCCTCATGACGTCAGCCTGAGATGATGATACTGAGCCATCTTCTTCCTTCAGGTTGCTGAACATGAAGCTCTCTTTGTGCACCTTCTGGAAGAAGAAACGTGAGCACGTCCCCTCCTGCTCCACGGAACGGACCCTGGACCGGAAGGTTATCTTGGAGGCCTCTGAGGCCAAGAGCGACGCTTGCTTGCCCTTCACATCCTGGAGGTCCTCTGCGACATCGACGCTCATCGTCTGCCGCAGGAGTAGGTTCTGCATACTTTCCTGGAGTTGGTACAGCTTTCCCCACCTATCTCCTGCCTCCTGAACACCTTTGAGGATGAAGGACGTCTTGATTCTCCCTTTTACTCTTTTCCACCAGTCCACTGGAGACTCAAACAGGGCCTTCACGATTCTACAGTCTGCATAATCACTCTTGAACTCCAACCATCCTCAGCAGACACACATTACCAAGAATCTTTCTTTGACCCATTATTTTGCCTTCCTGTTATTCTTCTCAAAGTGAGTCACCTCACATTTTTCTCCATTGAACACCATTTGCCACCTCTCACCCCAATTCTGCAGTTTATGTATTTGATATATCCATGTATATGGCATCTACATCCCTTCTCTCATCAGGCAACTTCGTCACCTCTTCAAGGAATTCTATCAGACTTCTAAGACATGACCTACCCTGCACAAACCATGCTGCCAATCACGGATAAGCCCATTTTCTTCCAAATGTGTATGTATTCTACCCCTTAGTACTTTCTCCAGTAGCCTAACTACCACTAATGGCAAGCTCATCGGTCTGTAATTTCCTGGATTATCCCTTCCACCCTTCTTAAATAAGGGGACAAAATTAGCAATTTTCCATTCCTCTGGGACACCACACCTCCTCCCCCCCCCCCCGCCAAACCGTGTTCAAGGATGCTGCAAAGATAACTGTAAAAGGCCCAGTAATTTCCTCTCCCTCTTCCCTCAATAAACGGCGATACATCCCATCTGAACGTGGGGATTTGTCCATCATGTTATTTAGAATACCTGATCCTTCCTCCCTCCTTACGCCGACTTGACCTCGAATAATTAAAGACCTATCCCTAACCTTAACATCTGCCATGTCCCTCTTCTCGGTGAATATTGATGCAAAGTACTCATAAAGGATCTCACCCATTTTCTCTGACTCCATGCATATCTTTCCTCTTTTGTCTTTGAGTGGGCCAACCCTTTCCCGAGTCACCATCTTGCTATTTATATGTGAATGAAAGGCTTTTGGATTTTCCTGAAACCTGCTCGCTCAGGATATCTCATGACTCCTTTTAGCCCTCCTAATTCCTCGTTTCAAACTGGTCCTACATTCCCGATATTCTTCCAAGGCTTCATCTGTGTTCAGTTGCCGAGACCTTCCGTATGCATGCATTTTGGACTTGGCTTGTCTCACAATTTGACTTCTCATCAATAAAACCCTAATCTTGCCATTTCTATCCCTCATTTCCACAGGAACATGTCTCTGCTGCACCCTAATCAACCGCTCTTTAAAAGCATCCCATATAATGAATGTGGATTTACCTTCAAACAGCTAATTGCAATCTACATTCCTCAGCTCCTGCTGAATTTTGTGATAGTTGTCCTTCCCCCAATTTCGCAGTCTTCCTTTAGGTTTACTCTCGTCTTTGTCCATGTGTATTCTAAAACTTACTTAATTGTGATCATTATTCCTAAAGTAATTCCTTACTGAAATTTTAACCACCTGGCTGCGCTCATTTCCCAATGCCAGGTCCAGTATGGCCATTTCCTGAGTTGGACCATTTACATTCTGCTCTGGAAAACCCTCCGAGATGCTCCTTCCAAATTCTGTTCCATCCAGACCTCTAAATCTAAGTGAATGCCAGTCAATGTTGGGAAAATTAAAATTTCCTATCAATATGTTCTCATATTGAGGGGATTTGATAGAGACATACAAGATGATCAGAGGATTAGATAAGGTGAAAGTCTTTTTCCTAGGATGATGATGTCAGCTTATACGAAGTGACATAGCTACAACTTGATGGGTGGTAGATTTAAGAAAGATGTCAGAGGCAGATCCTTTACTCAGAGTGGTAAGGGTGTGGAATGCTCTACCTGCCAATGCAGTCATCTCAGCCACATTAGAGAGATTTAAACAATCCTTGGATAAGCACATGGATGATGATGGGATAGTGTAGGGGGACGAGCGGAGAATAGTTCATAGGTCGGCGCAACATTGAGGGCCAAAGGGCTTGTTTGGCGCTGTATTGTTCTTTGTTCTATGTTCTATGTTCGATTATTGAGATTAGACATGTTAACAAGGCTGGAGCAATGTACAGACATAGAGAGGTTGGTTTCAAATATACAGATGATTTGTAGAGAAGAGAGGAAGTTGCAGATGCAGCTATTGTTCTGGGAGGTAGAAGGACTCACGGCGCTGGTGCAAATAATTTGTACCAAAGCCACTTGCTTCCTTGCTTTATGACTCAATGACAAAGAATTAATGCAATTTTGGAGAAGGAACATGGAAGGGAAAGATCCCAGACAGCATTAACACCCTCTAGAGAGAGACGTGGTTTCACATTTGCTGTATCGATGCTCACAAAACAGCACCGGCCTGGATTGATAACTGTGAACTTCCTATACTGTGTCAGGAAGGCTCAGTAAAACAGAGCTGAAAGTAAGCCTCTCACAAGAAGCTACGATTGAGCCTGGGACCTTTATCACTGTGTTCCTCCTCAAGCATTGTGTCTCCATCGTGTATTCTGGGTCTATGTTTCAAGCTTTTGAATTGCTCTCTGCTCTGATAACTGTAAGCGAACTTACCTCGTTGCAGGATCTATTGAAATCTCCAGATTTTCCTGCCCTTTGTCTCTCTGGCTGAACAACCATCTTCATGGAGTGATGGATGAGACAGGAGTGGGAATTTTGCTGAGCTAGGAACTTGCGAATTACCTCAGGTGAGAGAAAAATAGACAGACTCAGGAATTAGATGGATGAATTCAGAATTGCACGTTTATAATGTTACTGACTCCCACGGAGATCTGGAAAATGCCAGTTACCATCCTGGCCTGTGTTGTTTCGTCTCTCTGGAGCGGAGAATTCTGATTGCTCAGGATCTGATTGAGCTGCAAGAGACAGATACACTGACAGAGGCAGCAATGAGACCCACACAGTGAGGGATACCATGTGGCAGATACTGAGTGATCTCACCAGAGTGCAGGAACGTGTCAGAATTGAACAGCGGTGTAGCGAGAAGGGGTTTTGATTCATGATGCACTGGTATCAATACTCAGGGATGAGAGGGCTAGATGTGGAACAGGAAATGGTCTCATGTTATTCTCACAGGACTATTAAATGGACAGAAACAAATGCTGATGTCAAAGATATCCAACTTACAATCTAATATCATTCAAGGAAGGAAATCTGCTCCGTGTAACTGATCCGAGATACAGAGTAAAGTTAAGTAAGTCTTAGATCTTTACATAAAACTTAGGTGAGAAAATTTGTTTAATTTCGGTTAGTTAATTGACAGTGAGGGAAATGGCTCTAACATTGCTAAAGTGGTGCTGGGGTTTTAAGGTATTTCCCACATTCGCCATGAAAGTTCAGAAATGATATGATTTTAGAATCAGCAAACAGGTTAGAATTGGATTTAACCAAGGACAAAAGGATAGTTGAAATCATAATGGAGTTGGTCAAGCACTTAGTTACATCAGAGAAACAGAGAAGTGCATTGTAGTTAGACAAACCTAAACTGCAAACGATGCAACTGGAGGTAGAAGATAAAGAAAGTAGAAAAAGAGCCATGTCAGAAGATAAAGAAAGGGAGGGAAGATTTTTGCTTGAGCAAAAAGAAAAGGAGACAGACAGAGAGACAGAAAGGAGAGGAAGAGAGAGAATAAACAAAGAAAGAGAGAGAGAAGAAAGAGAAAAAGAGAGACAATTTGAACTTCAGAAATAGAGAATTAGTCAGGGAAGTCTAGACAACAGGATGGAGATGAAGAAGAAGGTAAGGATGCTTTCAAGTATATTAAAATGATGCCACATTTCAATGAGAAAGATTTCGACGCATGTTGTAAAAAATTCATTTGAAATATTAGCGAGGAAGACAGAGTGGCCAGAGAACTAGTGGGTTGTGCTAGTTCAGACTAAGATGTTTGGCAGGTTTTGTGAGATATTCGCAGCACTGTCAGATGAGGGGTGAAGAGATTATGCAGCTGTCAAACAGGTTGTTTTGAGTGTTTATGAATTGGTATCAGAAGCAGACAGACAGCAGTTCAGAAAGATAAAAAAGGAACCAGGTCAAACGTATGTTCAGTTGGAAAGAATTAACCTTAGAAATTTAGATAGATGAGTGCAGACCTTAAAAATAGACAAAACCTATGAGGCTCGAACAGAGATTATTCTGTTGGAATAGTTTAAGAACTCACATCCAGCTATGATAAGATTTTATGCAGATGACCAGAAAGTTCAAGAAGTGACGAGAGCAGCAGAAATGGAGATGAAAATGCATTCGTGCATAAGGTGAAATTTAGCTTCCAACAGGAATTTCATCCTGTGTGGACAGAAATTGGAAGAAACAGATCTCCTTCACTCCAAAACAAAGAATAGATCGCACTGGGAATAGTTTACCACAGGTGAAAAAAAGAAGCCAAGGAGATGAAAAGGAGACGAAAGACCTCAGGTGTTTTCACTGTAATACAGTGGGACATTTGAAAGTCCAGTGGCTGTGGTTTAAGAGAGGCATTGGGAAAAATGTGTCTTTACTGCTATAAGGTGGGACAGACTCAGTCACAGTGCTGGTCATTGAAGAACGAAACTGTAGGAAAAGATGTGTAAAAAAGGTTAAGATAGTGGGATTAGTGGAAGGAATAAAGGAAACCCCAAGAAAAGTCGAGCTGCTCCAGGAGAGTTCAAGCCGATGAAGGGTCTGGGGATTGAGTTCGTGCCTGATCGATAAAAGGTTTCACCTCTGTAGTTAAAGTTCATCCATGGGAGAAGGGAAAGAATTTGAAATTTTAAGAGCTATTGGTCAGTCTCTAATAGTCTGAGATGAAAGCATTTGCATTCTTTCTGACAGGTTACCGGAGAGGTTGATAAATTGTGGAATTGAAATTTAGCGATTCCCTGTGTAAGATCAGGTTGGAGAGCCAAGAATGGGATAAGTTACAGTGGGAGCGAATGACAGATGCAGCTCTGCATCCCCCCCTCCCCCCTACGTGCACCCCAGGTCCTGATGAAGTTATACCCGAAACACCGACTTCTCCACCTCCTGATGCTTCCTGTCTTTCTATGTTCTTTCCAGCCTCCTACCTGTAGCATACAGACAGGAATGATTACAGGTAGCACATGAAATACCTCGGTGTGAGAAAAACTCAGGCTAAGGTACAAAAGCACTTCTATTGGGCTGGACTGCATAAGGAAGTGTTTGAATGTTGCCATATGTGTCATTGGTGCCAAATAGTTGGTAAGCCACCGGTAAAACCAGAACGTTTGTTACCACTTTTCACATGCAAAGAATCATTCATGTGGGTTATAATTCATTTTGTAGGTCCCCTTCCTAAAACTAAAAGTGGGAACCTGCATTTGCTAACCATAATGGTTGTGTCTTACAGATTTCTTGAATCAAAAGGAGATGGTAGCTTTCTTTACGTGGTTTGGGATATCCAGGGAGATTCAGTCAGATCAAGGATCTAATTTTACTGTTAGACTATTGAAGGAACTAATGCATAGTTTGGGCATATACCACTTAAAATCAAGTGTGTACCATCCTGAATCCCAGGCAGCGTGCAAGAGTGACACCAGACACTGAAATCCATGTTAACAGTGTATTACCAGGATTACCCGATTGATTGGGATAAAGGCAAACCCTTCATATTTCTTGCCATTAGAGGTGCCCCAAACACATCTACTCGGGTATCAACTTGCGCTTCATAACAATATCCCTGTACTGACTGAATAATTTACAAAACCAAATTCTGCATAGAATTGATACTATAATATGGTCTGATAAGATGAAGCAGCATTTAATGAAACCTTTTGCTTTTTAAGTGTTGCTGTCAATGGCAATAATGACTTAATATATTTGAATGTTATTATGTGACAAGAAATTGTGATCTGGAAGATTTTCTTTGGCCAGATATGGGATGAGAACACCTCAATGAATACTATTTGTTCTGGAATTTAAGTGCTCCCTAGAGGATAGTTTGACTGCAATATCACATTAAGTTTATCAAATCTAGATTTAAGATTAAAAATGTTAGATTACTGTTGCAAATTTCCAGGAACAGGTTAGTGAGATATTTTTGAGTGTAGCTCTAAGTGATGTGAAGTTTGGATACGGACAAACTGGCGGCTGCATCTTCATTTGCACAGAGGCTACCTTCGAAGAGTTAGGTTCTGTGTCGGATATAAAGAGGATAAAACCGTTCAACAAGTTGATGAAAAGTTCATGTCCTACCAGCCAGACTTCATGCAGAGCAGCATTTTTATGTGAGTAAACAGGAATCTATGGCCATTCTATCAAGACCTGTTGCCCAATCATTTTCAATAAGATGTTTCAGTCAGCAGTAAGCATCCCAATCTTTCCACATTATTTAATGCTAATGGTGCTCCACCAGTCACAGTCCACCTTCCGTAGCTACACTAGTATCATTCACCACCTTTTCTTCCACGACATCGATGATTATCGACGCCACCTCCTGCTCCCACCAGGAGGTTGAAAATTTCATCTCCGTCAAGATCACCTTCCACCCTGACCTCAAGTTCACCTGGACCATCTCGGACACCTCCCTCCCCTTTCTGGACTTCTCCATCTCCATTTCTGGCAAACGACTCAACATGGACTTCTACTTCAAATCCACCAACTCCAACACAGCTACCTGGACCACATCTCCTTTCACCCTGCCCTCTGTAAAAATAGTATCCCTTATTCTCACACCTTTTCCCAGGAGAACCAATTCCACAAATAGAACATCCCAAATGGTCTCCATCTTCAAGAACTGCAATTTCCCCTCCCATGTTGTCAATAATGCACTCCAGCACATCTCGTCCACTTCCCACACTGCTGACTTTGAACCCCACCCATCCAATCACAATAAGGACAGAACTCCCCGAGCCCTTAACATCCACCGCACCAACCTCCAGATACAATGCATCATCCCCCGCCATTTCTGCCACCGACAAACGGACCCCACAATTTAGAGATATATTGCCCTCCCCACCCCTATCTGCATCCCACAGAGACCATTACCTCTGTGACGCGCTTGTTAGGTCGATAACCCCCAACAACCCATCCCCCATTTTCAGCACCTTCCCTTGCCACTGCAAGAAATGCAAAACCTGCGCCCACACCGGGCCCCTCATTTTGAACCAAGGCCCCAAAGGATCCTTCTATATCCAACGGAGATTTACCTCAACCTCCACACACTGTCCATTGCTCCCAATGTGGTCTCTCCTACATTGGAACATCTCTGGGATGCGAGCACTAAATAACCTCACCGCTCCATTGCCAAACACTTCAAGTCTCCCTCCCACTCTGCCCCGGACATGCAAGTCCTGGACCTCCTCCAGCACCAAACCCTATCTTCCCGACGCCTGGAGGAAGAATGACTCATCTTCTGTTTTGTGACCCTCCAACCACACAGGAACAATATCAGTTTTGCTAGTTTCCTCAATTCCCCTCCCCCCACCTTATCACAAATCCAAACCTCGAGCTCAGCACCACCCTCTTTAACTGTCCCACCTCTCCACCTTCCTTTTCACCTATTCGGTCAACCCTCCAGTCCAACTTATCACCATCACCCCCAACCGTCATCTACCTGACGCATTCCCAGCGACTTTCCCCTTCGAACCACACTCCTCACATTTATCTCTCAGCCCCCGGCCCACAAACCTCATTCTTGATGAAGACCTCATGCTCAACACATCGACTCTCCTGCTCCTCGGATGCAGCTTGACCTACTGTGTTTTTCCAGCACCACAATTTTCAACTCTGACCTCAAGCATTTGCTTTCCTCACTTTCTTCTACCAGTCTTTATAACTAAATTCCCTTCTCAATACAGTGTTCCATGATGTCAAAATGTGTTGTTAATCATGTGACTTCATTATCGAGTTTCGAGTACGTGTTGATGAAAACTTCAACACTCACCTTTGGCTTTTTTTATAACTGAATGTCATGCGAAATAAGTGACTTGGGAGAAGATTGGAAAATCCTTTGTAACTTGGTATTGAACCTTTACAAAATGAATAATATTTCAATGTAAAAGCTGAATTGTATCATCAGACCAATCACTGTTAGTGTATGTGTCCAGTGACTTTATTCAAAGTATGCAGGACTTTGTTGTGCTCCTAGAGTTCTTCTAGAATGGAGTCAGGTATGAGATTGGGGTATTCCTGTCTAGTCTGTAAGTTGGTTTGATGCCTACATCTGCAAAGTGAGGCTTGTGATCACTCAATCAAAATTTGAGTTGTCTATGGGTCTACAAAGAACATAGAAGAATACAGCGCAGTAAAGGCCCTTTGGCCCTCGATGTTGCGCCGATCCAAGCTACACTAGCTCATTATCCTCCATATGCCTATCCAATGCCCGTTTAAATGCCCATAAAGAGGGAGAGTCCACCACTACTACTGGCAGGGCATTCCATGAACTCACGGCTCGCTGAGTAAAGAATCTACCCATAACATCTTTCCTATAACTACCACCCCTTAATTTAAAGCTCTGCCCCCTCGTAATAGCTGACTCCATACTGGGAAAAAAGTTCTCATGATCAACCCTATCTAAACCCCTAATCATCATGTACACCTCTATCAAGTCACGCCTAAACCTTCTTTTCTCCAATGAAAACAACCCCAAGTGCCTCAGCCTTTCCTCATCCGATCTTCCTACCATACCAGGCAACATCCTGGTAAACCTCCTCTGCACCCGTTCCAGTGCCTCCACATCCTTCCTATAGTATGGCGACCAAAACTGCACACAATACTCCAGATGTGGCCGCGCCAGAGTTTTATACAACTGCAACATGACCTCAGGACTCCGGAACTCATTTTGTCAAAAGTAGGCATTTGTTGTGGATAGCTGCTTTTCTGCCCAGAGTTCCAATGGTAACCGTTTGTTTTCACTGCAGCCTCTGTTGTGTATGTGTGTCTGTATAATAGACTGCCACTTTGAGTCTGATCATGTGACAGAAAGATGACCCTAATATTTTGTGTAGGAAACAGCCTATGGTGATGCTTGTAGAGTAACGTAGCTGCTTTTCTTTTGTTGAACTATTGCGATCTGTGACGAGTGCATGAACCTTTTTCAAATCCATTGTTTGACCTGTTAAATCTCAAAGCAGCTTTTTTATCCTCATCGCCGGTTTTTGTTTCTTGTCCACAGAGGTCCATGAGGCTGAACTGTTAAACAGCAGGCGTTTTATTGTCGAATGTTTTACTGCAGAAACAGCAGGGATATTGTTAGTTGGGGAGGAAAGGGAACCGACGGTCGGAGCAGAGATCCCCTATGGCCGTTTCCATCAGCAATAAGTATACCATCTTGGATACTGCTGATGAGGACTGCCGACGAGGGGAAAGCCATAGTTGTCAGGTCTTTGGCACTGAGCCTGGCACTGTGGCTCAGAAGTAAAGTGGGCAAAATAGAAAAGCGCTCGTGGTAGGGGACTCAATCGTTAGACGGATTGACAGGAGATTTTGTGGTCAGGAACGGGACTCCCAGAAGGTATGTTGCCTCCCTGGTGCCAAGGTCTGGGCTGTCGCTGATCGGGTTTACAGGATTCTGAAGGCGGAGGGTGAGCAGCCAGATATCGTGGTATATTTTGTCCCAATGAGAAAGCCAGGAAAGGGATGAGGATCGGAAAAGTGACTACAGAGAGTTAATTTGGAATCTGAAGAGCAGGACGATTAGAGATGTGATCTCAGGCTTGCTGCCGGCGCCACGGGATAGTGAGGTGAGGAACAGTCAGCGAATGCAGCTTAACACGTGTCTGTGAGGCTGGTGCAGGAGGGAAGGCTTCAGATACCGAGACAATTTGGATACATTCTGCGGAAGGACGGGTTGCATCTAAACTGGAAGGGCACAAATTTCCAGGAAGGGACATTTGCTCGTGTGATTCGGGAGGGTTTAAATTAGATTGGCGGGGGCGGGGGGGGAGGAGGGGGGAGGAAATCAGAGCCACATATCTGAAAGGAGGACAGTTGCAGATGGACCAGTGACAGGATGTAGGAAATCTATCGGAAAGGTTTCTCATGTGACGAAACCAAAGGCGTTGGTTAAAGTGTCTGCTTCAATGCAGAGAGTATCAGAAATAAGAATGACGAACTTCGAGCATGCATCAGTACTTGGGGCTATGATATCGTGGCCTGAATGGAGACGTGGGTTTCACAGGGGCAGGGATGGTTTTTTTGACGTTCCAGGGTTTAGAATGTTTAAAAAGAACAGGGAGGGTGGGAAACGAGGAGGGGGTGTAGAATTGCTAATCAGAGAGTGCATCACAGCTACAGAAACAAAAGTTGTTGAGCAACGACTATCTGCTGAGTCAGTATGTGTGGAAGTCAGGAATAGCAAGGGAACAGCCACCTCATTGGGAGTTTTCTACAGACCCCCTAATGGCAGTAGAGAGATTGAAGAACGCATAGGCAGGCAGATTCTGGAAAAAATGCAGTGGTAGCAGGGTTGCAGTTATGGGTGATTGCAACTTTTCCAATATCGACTGGAACCTCTTCAGTGCAGATGGTTTGGATGGAAAAGTTTTTGTCAGGTGTGTTCAGGAGGGTTTCCTTACTCAGTATGTAGACAGAGCGACGATGGGAGAGGCCATTTTGGATTTGGTGCTAGACAATGAGCCAGGACAGGTGTAAGATCTCGCGGTGGGAGAACACTTTGGTGACAGTGATCACAATTGCCTCACATTTAACATAGGCTTAGAGAGGGAAAAGAGCAGTTGCCGAGGGAAGATAGTTAATTGGGTAAAAGGAAATTATGGCACTGTCAGACAGGAGTTGGAAAGTACAGATTGGGATCAATTGTTCCACCGAAAGGGCACAGCAGACATGTGGAGACTGCTTAAGGACCAGTTGTTGGGAGTGATGCACACATTTATTCCTCTGAAACAAGTAAGAAGCGGTAAGATTAAGAAACCTTGGATGACGAGAACAGAGGAGCTTCTCGTCAAAAGGAAGAAGGTAGCTTACGTAAGGCAGAGGAAGCAAGTATCTAGCACAGCTTTAGAGGATTACAGGCTTGCTAGAAAGGAGCTCAGAAATGGACTGAGGAGAGCCAGGAGGGAGCACGAAAAAGGCTTGGCAAATAGGATTAGGGAGAACCCCATGGCATTTTATTCATACACGAGGAATCAGAGAATGGGTCCTCCGGTTTACTCCCACAGTCCAAAAATGTGCAGATTAGGTGAATTGGCCATGCTAAATTGCCCGTAGTGTTACATGAAGGGATAAATGTAGGGGAATGGGTCTGGGTGGGTTTCGCTTTGGCGGGTTGGTGTGAACGTGTTGGGCCGAAGGGCCTGTTTCCACACTAATATAGTAATCTAATCTAGTAATGATCAGAGAGAAGGTAGAGCCGATCAGGGCCAGTTGAGGGAACTTGTGCATGGAGTCTTAGCAGATAGGGGAAGCCCGAAATAAGTATTTTGCTTCAGTTTTCTCTTAGGAAAGTTTCCTTGTTGTGAATAAGAACTTTGAGGAGCTGTGATACAGTCTTGACCAGATCAAGATTAATGAGGTTGATTTGCTGAAAATTTTGGAAAACATTAAGATTGATAAGTCCCCAGGGCCAGACCAGATTTATCCGAGACTGCTCTGGGAAACGAGAAAGGAGGTTGCTAAGCTGCTGGCAAGGATATTTGCCTCCGCAATCTCAACAGGCGTCATGCCAAAAGATTTGATGGAAGCAAATGTCATTCCTCTTTTGAAGAAGGGTAATAGGGAAATACTAGGCAACTACAGACCATTCAGTCTTATATCTGTGGTCAGCAAAGTTTTGGAAAGAATTCGGAGGGATAGGATCTATGAGTATTTGGCAAAGCATAGTGTGATTAAAGGCAGTCAGCATGGCTTTGTGAGAGTCAAGAGAAAGTGAGGACTGCAGATGCTGGAGATCAGAGCTGAAAATGTGTTGCTGGAAAAGTGCAGCTGGTCAGGCAACATCCAAGGAGCAGGAGAAACGACGTTTCAGGCATGAGCCCTTCTTCAGGAATAACTTTATAATGGAGTGGTTTACTGTAGAGGCAGCAGGATTAATAACAGTTTTATTCTGGAGTAGTTTAGTATAGAGGCAGCAGGATTAATATGCGTTTTAATATGCATTAATTTACTGTTGAGGCAGCAGGGTTAGAGTCATAGAGATGTACAGCATGGAAACAGACCCTTCTGTCCAACCTATCCATGCCGATCAGATATCCAAACCCAATCTCGTCCCACATGTCAGCGCCCAGCCATATCCCTCCAAACTCTTCCTATTCATACACCCACCCAAATGCCTCTTAAATGTTGCAATTGTACCAGCCTCCACCACATCCTCTGGCAGCTCATTCCATACAGGTACCACCCTCTGTGTGAAAAAGCTGCCCCGTAGGTCTCTTTTGCATCGTTCCCTGCTCACCCTAAACCTATAACCTCTGGTTCTGGATTCCCCGACACCAGGGAAAAGACTTTTGTCTATTTATACTACCCGTGCCCCTCATAATTTTGTAAAACTCTATAAGGTCACCCCACAGACTCCGATGCTCCAGGGAAAACAGCCCCTGCCTTTTAGCCCCTGTAGCTCAGATCTTCCAACCCTGGCAATATCCTTGTAAATCTTTTCTGAACCCTTTCAAATTTCACAATACCTTTCAGATAGGAAATAGACAAGAATTTCACGCAATATTCCAACAGTGGCCTAACAAATGTCCTGCACAGCCGCAACATGACCTCCCAACTCCTGTACTCAATACTTTGACCAATAAAGAAAAGCATATCAAACGCATCCTTCACTACCTAATCTACTGCGACTCCACTTTCAAGGGGCTATGAACCTGCACTCCAAGATCTCTTTGTTCCTCAACACTCCCTCGAACCTTACCATTAAGTGCATAAGTCCTGCTAAGATTTGCTTTCCCAAAATGCAGCACCTCGCATTTATCAGACTTAAACATCATCTGCCACTTCTCAGCTCATTGGCCCATCTGGTCCAGATCTTGTTGTAATCTGAGCTAACCCTCTTCACTGTCCACTTATGCTCGCATCTAAATCATTTATGTAAATGACAGTAAGTAGAGGGACCAGCAGCGATCCTTGTGGCACTCCACTGGTCACAGGCCTCCAGTCTGAAAAACAACCCTCGACGACCACCCTCTGCTTTCTACCTTTGAGCCAGCTCTGTATCCAAATGGCTAGTTTTCAATGTATTCCATGAGATCTAACCTTGCTAATCAGTCTCCTATGGGGAACCTTGTCGAACGCCTTTCTGAAGTCCATGTAGATCACATCAACTGTCCTGCCCTCATCAATCTTCTTTGTTACTTCTTCAAAAAACTCAAACAAGTTTGTGAGACATGACTTCCCACATCCAATGCCATGTTGACGATCCCAAATCAGTCCTTACCTTTCCAAATACATGTACATCCTGTCCCTCAGGATTCCTTCCACGAACTTGCCCACCACTGATGTCAGGCTCATCGGTCTATTGTTCCCTGGCTTGTACTTACCACCCTTCTTAAACAGTGGCACCACGTTGCCAACCTCCAGTCTTTTGGCACCTCACCTGTGACTATCGATGATACAAATATCTCAGCAAGAGGCCCAGCAATCAATTCTTTGGCTTCCCACAGAGTTCTTGGTCACATCTGATCTGGTCCTGGGGATTAATCCACCTTTAACAATTTGAAGATATCCAGCACTTCCTCCTCTGTAATCTGGACATTTTGCAAGATGTCACCATCTATTTCCATATGGTCTATATCTTTTTTTGAGGCTGATTTTTGAGGGGCCCAATTCTCTCCCTAGATACCCTTTTGTCCTTAATATATTTGTTAAAAACCTTTTGGATTATCCTTAACTGTATTTGTCAAAGCTATCTCATGGCCCCGCTTTGCCCTCCTGATTTCCCACTTAGGTATACTCCTACTTTCTTTATACTCTTAAAGGATTCACTCGATCTATCCTGTCTATACCTGATATATGCCTCCTTCTTTTTCTTAACCAAACCCTCAACTTCTTTAGTCATCTAGCATTCCGTATAACTACCAGCCTTCCGTTTCACCCTGACAGGAATGTACTTACTCTGGATTCTTGTTATCTCATTTCTGAAGGCTTCACATTTTCCAGCCATCCTTTTTCCCTTCCGAACATTTGCCTCCAATCAGCTTTTTAAAGTTCTTGCCTAATACCGTCAAGATTGGCCTTCTCCAATTTAGAATTACAACTTTTAGATCTGCTCTATCCTTTTCCATCACGATTTTAAAACGAATAACTATATGGTCGCTGCCCCCAAACTGCTCCACCACTGACACCCCAGTTTCCTGCCCTACCTTATTTCCCAAGAGTAGGTCAAGTTTTGCACCTTCTCTAGTAGGTGCATACACGTACTGAATCAGAAAATTGTCTTGTGCACACTTAAGAAATTCGTCTCCATCTGAACCTGCAAAGCTATGGCAGTCCCAGTTGATGTTTGGAAAGTTAAAATCCCCTACCATAACCACCATATTATTCTTACAGAAAGCCAAGATCTCCTTACAATTTTGTTACTCAATGTCATCTGACAGTTTGCGGGGGGGGGGGGGGGGGTCTATAATATATAATACCATCCCAATAAAGTGATCATCGCTGTCTTATTTCTCAGTTCCACCCAAATAACTTCCTTGAATGCATTTCCAGCAATACCCTCCTTTAGCACAGCTGTAATGCGATCCCTTATCAATAATGCCACTCCCCCTCCTGTTTTTCGTCCCTTTCTATCCTTTCTGTAGCATTTGTATCCTGGAACATTAAGCTGCCAGTCCTGACCATCCCTTAGCCATGTTTCCGTAATTGCTATGGTATCCCAGTCCTATGTTCCTAACCATGCCCTGAGTTCATCTGCCTTCCCTGTTGGGCCCCTTGCATTGAAATAAATGCAGTTTAATTTATTAGTTCTACCTTGTTCCTGCATGCCCTGACTGTTTGACTCATTTCTGTTCTCAGCTGTACCCGTCTCAGATTGATCTCTCTCCTCACTATCTCCCTGGGTCCCACCCCCACCCTCACCCCCACCCCCCACCCTCCACCTTACTAGTTTAAATCCTCACAAGCAGTTATAGGAAATTTCCCTGCCAGTATATTAGTCCCCTTCCAATTTATGTGCAATCCGTACTTCTTGTGCAGGCCACTTCTAGCCCAAAAGAAGTTCCAATGATCCAAAAATGTGAATCCTTCTGCAATACATCAGATCCTCAGCCATGCATTCATCTGCTCTATCCTCCTATTCCTGCCCTCACTAGATCGTAGCACTGGGAGTAATCCAGATATTATTACCCTCGAGGACCTCCTTTTTAAATTTCTACCTAACAGTCTGTAATCAATGTTTTCCTTTCCAATGTCGTTGGCTCCAATGTGGGCAACGACCTCCTGCTGGCCCCTCTCCCCCATGAGAACATTCTGCACCCTCTCTGAGACTTGCTTGATCCTGGCACCATGGAAACAACACATCCTTCTACTTTTTTTCTCTGCTGGCGACAGAAGTGTCTGTCTGTACCTCTAACTACAGAATCCCCTAGCACAATTGATCTCTTGGAAGCCGACGTACCCCTCGTTGCATTCGAGCCAGTCTCAATACCAGAAACTTGGCAGTGTGTGCTAGGATGCCCTGAGAATCCATCACCCCCTTCATTTTACAAAACAGCATTCCTGTTTGAAATGTATATATCCACAAAAGACTCCTGCTCTTTCTTCTACCTCTCTTACTCTTCCTGCAGTTAACCCATCTATGTGACTGTATCTGAGACTTTCCCCACTTCCTATAACTGCCATCCATCACATACTGTTGCTTTTGCAAATTCCTCATCGCTTCTATTTGTCTCTCCAACCGATCCACTCGACCTGATAAGATTCGCATTCAACAGAATTTATGGCAGATATAATCCGCAGTAACCCTTAAACTCTCTTTAAACACTCACATCTGACAAGAAGTACATATCAACGCCATTTTTGCTCCTTCACAATCTACAGACCCAGAAAGTACAGACAGAAAGTACAATCTACAGACCTCCTTATTCCTCTACAAACACTGCCCCAGGTTAAAATAATAGCTTTGGCTTATATTTTAAGTTTAATCAAGAGACTTATCTCCAAAAACATATAACCAATAAAGAATCCACTGTACCCATTACTGCAGCCTTTCTCTTCAACAGACTTAAAACAACAATAACCTTATCTGATTCTGTGCTGTGAATTCACCCAACAGTTCCTCCAAGATTAGTTGTGATTTTCACTGTTTGTTAATTTTCCAAGATGCACTCCGATGTCCACCAATACACGAAATCAACAGCAAAGGCAGTAACTGTGCAGGTTTTCTCTCTCTATCCAGCACTGCCCTCACCATGTGCTTCCTTTGTCGGCTCTTCTCCCTTTTAAACTGCTGTTGTTTTGACTTTTCTTCCCAGCGTTCCAAAACAATGCAACAGCATATAAAACAGTAATTGGTACTCCTGAACTTCGAGGAAATCACCTCCAACCTCAACCTCCAATCTAAAATACCTCAAAGAAAGGAGCAGCTTTTACAGCTAGAAATTTTTCCCATCCTCCATCTTGGATTCCCCAGAATTCTTGTTATTAGTTTTGTTAGAGAGTAGGTTACTGGAGAGGGAGCAGGATTATTATTAGTTTTGTTCAGGAGTCGTTTACTTAATGACAATAGAGTTATTATTAGCTCTGTTTGGGAGTAGTTTACGACAGAGCCAGCAGGGTTATTATTCGTTTTGTTATGGTGTAGTTTACTATAGAGCAACAGAGTTTTGTATTAGCTTTGTGGGGAGTAGTTTACTATGGAGGAAGTCGGGTTAATATTAGCTTTCTTAATGAGTAGTTTGCAAGAGAGGCAGCATGGATATTATTAGTTTTATTGATGGGTAGTTTACTGGAGAGCCAGCAGGGTTTTTATTGGGTTTGTTTCTGAGTAGTTTACGATAAAGACAGCGGGGATCTTATTAGTTTTGTTCGGAATTAGTTTACAATAGAGCCAGCAGGGATATTATTAGTTTGCTTAGGGAGTAGTTTGCGATAAAGACAGCAAGGATTTGCATGAGCTTTGTTGGGGAGTAGTTTACTATCGACCCAGCGGGATTATTATTCGTTTTGTTCGGGAGCAGTTTACTATAGAGCCAACGGGTTTGTTATTAGTTTTGTTCTGGAATAGTTCACTGTAGAGGCAGCAGGAATATTATACGTTTTGTTCGGGAGTAGTTTACGATAGAGGCATTAGGAGTGTGATTAGTTTTATTATGGAGGAGTTCACTGATGAAGCAGCAAAGGTATTCTTGATTTTTGTAAGTAGTTTACTGTTGAGGCAACAGGGATATTACTAGCTGTGTCGAGAGTGGTTCACTGTTGAGGCAGCAGGGTTATTATGCGTTTTTGTTCGGGATTAGTTGACTGTCGAGGTAGCAGGATTTTAATTAGTTTTGAAATGGAATAGTTTATTGTAGAGTCAGGAGGGTTATAATTAGTTTTGTATTGGAGTAATTTACTGATGAGGCAGCAGGGCTATTATTAGTTTTGTTTGGGTGTAGTTTACTATCAAGGCAACAGTGATATTATTTGTTTCGCTTGGAAGTAGTTCACTGTAGATGTATCAGAGTTGTTATTAGTTTTGATTGGGAGTAGTTTACTGGAGAGGCAGCATGATTATTATTAGCTTTGTTCGACAGTACTGTACTGTAGAGGGCGCAGGGCTATTAGTTGCTTTGTTAGGGAATAGTTTACGATTGAGGCAGCAGGAGTATTATCAGTTTTATTAAGGAGTAGGGCGCTGTTGAGGCAGCAGGGTTAATATTATTTCCATTATGGAGTAGTTTACTGTCGACGCCGCAGATTTATTATTAGTTTTGATATGGAATAGTTTACTGATAAGACAACAGGATTATTATTACTTTTTGGTCGGGAGTAATTTACAATAGAAGCAGCAGGATTATTCTTAGTTTTCTGAGGGAGTAATTGACTGTAGAGGCTGCATGGTTATTGTTAGTTTTGATCTGGATTAGTTTATATTCAAGACATCAGGATTATTCTTAGTTTTGTTCAGGAGTGGTTTGCTGATGAAGCAGCAGGATTATTATTAGTTTTGTTAGGGAGTATTTTCATATAGAGACAGCAGGGTTAGTATTATTTTTGTTCGGGTGTACTTTACTGTTGAGGCAGGAGGTTTATTATAAGCTTTGTTTGGGAGAGGATAGCAAAGCTAATATTTGCTTCGTTTGGGATTGGTTCATTCGAGAGGCAGCAGGTTTTTTTATTATATTTGGTCAGGAATAGTTTATGACAGAGGCTATGGGGTTATTATTATCTTTGTTATGGAGTAGATTACTGTAGAAGCAATAGTGCTATTATTTTGTTCGGGAGTAGTTTATTATAGAGACAGCAGGTTATTATTAGTTTTGTTTGGGATTAGTTTACTGATGAGGCAGCTGTCTTATTATTAGTTTTAATATGGAGTAGTTTACTGATGAGGGAGCAGGATTAGTATTAGTTTTGGTTGAAAGTAGTTTACAATAGAGGGTTCGTTTTGTTCGTTTTGTTCGGGAGTAGTTGACTCGAGAGGAAAATATTATTTGTTTTGATAAGGAATTTAACTGAAGTGAATTGAATTCATTGTCACGTGTACGGAGACACAGTGAAAATCTTTGCCTTGCGAGCAATAAAGGCAGATCACATAGCAAAGTAAATAGATAGGGAAATAATAGTGAAACAGTGGCAAAAACAAAAACACAGGTACAAGTGAATGTTAAGAGTTTGTGAGTCCATTCAGTACACGAACAACAGTACAGTAGAAACAGTTATGAATCCAGCTGGTGCGTGTGTTCAGACTCCTGTGCCTTTTCCCCGATGGTAGAGGTTGTAGAAAAAACATTGCCAGGGTGGGATGGATCTTTGACAAGGCTGGCAGCCTTTCCTTGACAGTGGGCCTTGTAGATGGATTCTATAGATGGGAGGTTGGCCTTTGTGATTATCCGGGCTGAGATCACCCCTCTCTGTATCCGTCTCTAATCTTGAATGTTATGGCACCATACTAGGTAGTGATACATCCAGAAAGAATACTTTCGATGGCACACCCATAAAAGTTGGCAAGTGTATTCACTGTCATGCCAAATTTCCTCAGCTGCTTGAGGAAGAAGAGACGTTGTTGGGCCTTTGTAACCATTGTGTCCACAAGTCCATGGATGTCCACTGCCAGGAGCTTGACACTCTCCACTCGTTCCACCTCTGTGTTGTTAATGTGTAGAGGGGCATGAGTAACATTCCGCTGAAAGCCAATAATGAGTTCTACGGTATTGCCGGCATTGAGAGCTAGGTTGCTCTCAGTGCACAATTTTCACAAGTCTTCCACCTCCTGTCTGTAGTCTGTTTGATCGCCGTCTGAGATTTGACCGGCTATGGTGGTGTTATCAGCAAATTTGTAAATGGTTTTACTCTGGTATTTGGCGACACAGTCATGGGTAAACAGTGAGTATACTCAGGGGCTGAATACACATCCCTGGGGGGGCTCCAGTGTTGAGTGTTAGTGAGAATGAAATATTGTACCGAATCTTCACTAACTGGCCTGTGGGTTGGGAAAATAAGGATCCAGTTGCAGACAGTGGGGATTAGTCCGAGATCGCTAAGTTTAGTCATCGGTCTTGAGGGGATAGTAGTGATGAAGGCTGAACTGTAGTTACTAAGTAAGAGTCTTATGTCGCTGTTGTTTGTGTCAAGATGTTCGAAGGAGGATTGAAGGGCAAGTGATATTGAATCTGATGTGGATTTGTTTGTCCGATTGGCAAATTAGAGTGGGTCAAGAGTAGTGGGGAGGCTGGAGTTGATTAAAGCCATGACCAGCCTTTCTAATCACTTCATGACCACCAATGTTAGCGCCACTGGGCAGTAGTCATTGAGACATGCTGACCGAACCTTCTTAAGAACAGGGATGATGTTGGCCCTCCTGAAACAGGCAGGGAAATGGCCTGCTTCTGGGAGAGGTTGAAGATGTCGTAGAACACCTCTGCCAGTTGATCTGCCATGCTCTGAGTGCACGGCTTGGTATTCCGCCTGGTTGGATCGCTTTCCTCGGATTCACAGGAAGGAAAACAGATCTGACTGCTTATGCAGTGACTACTGGGTTTGACTTGTTCCTGTTGAGACAACAATGTTATTATTAGTTTTTTTAGGCAGTAATTTACTGGAGAGACAGCAGAGATGTTATTAAATTTGTTCGGGAGCAGTTTACATTGGAGACAGCAGGGTTATATAAAGATTTGTTCGGGAGGGGTTTACGAGAGAGGTAGCAGATTTATTAATATTTCTGTGCAGAGTTAGGTTACGATAGAGGGAGCAAGCTTATTATGAGATTTGTTGAGTAATAGTTTATTGGAGAGGCAGTTACTATTAGTTTTGTTCAGGTGTTGTTTACTCTCAAAGCTGCAGGGATATTAATAGTTTTGTTGGGGAGTAGTTTACTGTTGAGGCAGCAGGGTTATTAATAGTTTTGTTCAGGAGTTGTTTACGGTTGAGCCAGCAGGGTGATAAATAGTTTTGTTCAGCAGTAGTTTACTGTTGTGGCATTAGGGTTATTAATAGTTTGGATCAGGAGCAGTTTACTGTTGAGGCAGCAAGGTTATTATTAGTTTGGTTCGGGAGGAGTTTACTATTCAGGCAGCAGGGTTATTATTAGTTCTGAACAGGAGCAGTTTACTGTTGAGGCAACAGGGTTTTTAATAGTTTTGTTCAGGAGAAGATTAATGTCGATGCAGCAGGGTTATTAATAGTTTTATTCGGGAGTAATTTACTGTTGAGGCAGCAGGGTTATAATTAGTTTTGTTCAGGAGTACTTTATTATTGAGGTAGCAGGGTTATTAATAGTTTCGTTCAGGAGTAGTTTGCTGTTGAGTCAGCAGGGATATTAATACTTTTGTTCGGGAGTAATTCAGTACAGAGGCAGCAGGGTTATGTATAGATTTGTTCAGGAGTAGATTTCTGTTGAGGCAGCAGGGTTACTATAAGTTTTTTTCAGGAGCAGTTTACTGTGTGGCAGCAAGGTTTTTAATAGTTTTGTTCTGCAACAGATTCCTGGTGATGCAGCAGAGTTATAATTAGTTTTGTTCAGGAGCACTTTACTGTTGAGGCAGCAGGTTTATTCATCGTTTTGTTCAGTAGTTAACTGTTGATGCAGCAGGGTTATTAATAGTTTTGTTCGGGAGTAGTTTACTGTTGAGGCAGCAGGTTTATTAATAGTTTATACAGGCGTAGTTTACTTTTGAGGCAGCAGGGTTATTAATAGTTTTGTTCAGGTTCATTTTACTTTTGAGTAAGCAGGGTTATTATTAGTTTTGTACTGGAGCAGTTTACTTTTGAGGCAGCAGGGATAATAATAATTTTGTTCTTGAGTAGTTTACTTTTGAGGCAGCAGGGTTATTAATAGTTTACTTCAGGAGCAATTTAGGAAACAGTCAGCAGAGGTATTATTAGGTTTGTTCGGGAGTTGTTTACTATAGCGGCAGCATGTTTTTTAATATTGTTGTTCAGTAGCATTTTACTGTTGAGGCAGCAGGGTTATTGATAGTTTTGTTCGGGAGGAGTTTACTACAGACGCAGCAGGGTTATAAATAGTTTTGTTCGGGAGTAGTTTACTACAGACGCAGCAGGGTTATAAATAGTTTTGTTCGGGAGTAGTTTACTACAGACGCAGCAGGGTTATAAATAGTTTTGTTCGGGAGTAGTTTACGGTTGAGGCAGCAGGGATATTAATACTTTTGTTCGGGAGTATTTCAATACAGTGGCAGCAAGATTATAATTAGTTTTGTTCTGGAGCACTTTATTATTGAGGCAGCAGGGTTATTAATAGTTTTGTTCAGGAGCATTTCAATTTCGTTGCAGCAGAGATATTAATAGTTTTGTTGAGGAGTAGATTGGGATATTAATAGTATTGTTCAGGAGCAGTTTACTGTTGAGGCCTCAGCGTTATTATTAGTTTTCTTCAGGAGTATTTTACTATTGAGGCAGCAAGGTTATGAATAGATTTGTTCAGGAGCAGTTTACTGTTGTGGCAGCAGGGTTATTAATAGTTTTGTTCTGCAACAGATTCCTGTTGAGGCAGTAGAGTTATTATTCGTTCTGTTCAGGAGCACTTTACTGTTGAGGCAGCAGGTTTATTAATAGTTTGTTCAGTAGTTTACTGTTGACGCCGCAGGGTTACTTTTGTTCAGGAGCAGTTTACTGTTCAGGCAGCAGGGTTATTTTTAGTTTTTACCAGGGGCAGTTTACTGTTGAGACAACATGGTTTTTAATAGTTTTGTTCAGGAGAAGATTAAAGTTGAGGCAGCTGGGTGATAATTAGTTTTGTGCAGGAGCAATTTATTATTGAGGCACAAGGTTATTAATAGTTATGTTCAGGAGTAGTTTACTGTTGAGTCTGCTGGGATATTAATTGTTTAGTTCAGGAGCAGTTCACTGTTGAGGCAGCAGGGTTATTAATCGATCTGTTCAGGAGTAGTTTAAAGTTGAGACAGCAGGGTGATTAATACCTTTGTTCAGGAGTAGTTTACTGTTGAGGCAGCAGGGCAATTATTATTTTTGTTCAGGAGCATTTCACTTTTGGTACAGCAGTGTTATTAATAGTTTTGTTGAGGAGTAGTTTACTGTTGAGTCAGCTGGGATATTAATTGTTTTGTTCAGGAGTAGTTTACTGTTGAGCCAGCAGGGTTAAAAATAGTTTTGTTCAAGAGTAGTTTACTGTGGAGGCTTTTGGGTTATTAATAGTTTGGATCAGGAGCAGTTTACTGTTGAGGCAGCAAGGTTATTAATAGTTTTGTTCAGGAGTATTTTACTGCTGAGGCAGCGGAGTTACTATAAGTTTTTTACAGGAGCAGTTTACTGTTGTGGCAGCAGGGTTATTAATAGTTTTGTTCTGCAACAGATTCCTGTTGAGGCAGCAGGGTTATAATTCGTTCTGTTCAGGAGCACTTTACTGTTGAGGCAGCAGGTTTATTAAAAGTTTTGTTCAGTAGTTTACTGTTGAGGCAGCAGGGTGATAATTAGTTTTGTGCAGGAGCAATTTATTATTGAGGCCGCAGGGTTATTCATAGTTTTGTTCAGGAGCAGTTTACTGTTGAGGCATCAGGGTTATTATTAATTTTGAACAGGAGCAGTTTACTGTTGAGACAGCAGGGTCATTAATAATTTTGTTCTCGAGTAGTTTACTGTTAAGGCAGCAGGGTGATAATTAGTTTTGTGCAGGAGCAATTTATTATTGAGGCAGCAGGGTTATTAATAGTTTTATTCTCGAGTAGTTTACTGTTGATGCAGCAGGGTTATGAATAATTTAGTTCGGGAGTAGTTTACAGTTGACGCAGCAGGTTTATAATTAGTTTTGTTCAGGAGCACTTTATTATTGAGGCAGCAGGGTTATTGATAGTTTTGTTCAGGAGTTGTTTACTACAGACGCAGCACGGTTATTGATAGTTTTGTTCATGAGTAGATTTCTGTTGAGGCAGAAGGGTTACTATAAGTTTGTTTTCAGGAGCAGATTACTGTTGTGGCAGCAGGGTTATTAACAGTTTTGTTCTGCAACAGATTCCTGTTGAGGCAGCAGAGTTATAATTAGTTTTGTTCAGGAACACTTTACTGTTGAGGCAGCAGGTTTATTAATAGTTCTATTCGGGAGTAGTTTACTGTTGATGCAGCAGGGTTATGAATAATTTTGTCCGGGAGTAGTTTACAGTTGACGCAGCAGTCTTATAACTAGTTTTGTTCAGGAGCCCTTTATTATTGAGGCAGCAGGGTTATTAATAGTTTTGATCTGTAGTAGTTTACTGTTGGGTAAGCTCGGATATTAATAGTTTTGTTCAGGAGCAATTTACTGTTGAGGCAGCAGGGTTATAAATAGTTTTGTTTTGGAGGAGTTTACTGTTGAGGCAGCAGGGTTATTAATAGTTTTGTTTGGGAGTAGTTTACCGTTGAGGCAGCAGGGTTATAATTAGTTTTGTTTTGGATAACTTTATTATTGAGGCAAAAGGGTTATTAATAGTTTTGTTCAGGAGTATTTTACTGTTGAGGAAGCAGGGTTATTAATAGTTTTGTTCAGGAACAGTTCGCTGTTGTTGCAACAGGGTTATTAATAGTTTTGTTGAGGAGTAGTTTACTGTTGAGTCAGCTGGGATATTAATTTTTCTGTTCAGGAGCAGTTTTCTGCTGAGGCAGCAGGGTTATTGATAGTTTTGTTCAGGAGTTGTTTACTACAGACGCAGCACGGTTATTGATAGTTTTGTTCATGAGTAGATTTCTGTTGAGCCAGCAGGGTTACTATAAGTTTTTTGTTTCAGGAGCAGTTTAATTACAGTTTTGTTCTGCAACAGATTCCTGTTGAGGCAGCAGAGTTATAATTAGTTTTGTTCAGGAGCACTTTCCTGTTGAGGCAGCAGTTTTATTAATAGTTTTGTTCAGTAGTTTACTGTTGAGGGAGCAGGGTTATTAATAGTTTTGTTCAGGAGCAGTTTACTGTTCAGGAAGCAGGTTATTATCAGTTTTGAACAGGAGCCGTTTACTGTCGTGGCAGCAGGGTTATTATTAGTTTTGTTCCGGTGTAGTTTACTGTTGAGACAACAGGGTTTTTAATAGTCTTGTTCGCAAGTAGTTTACTGTTGAGGCAGCAGGGTTACTAATAGTTTTGTTCAGGAGCATTTTTCGAAAAAGTCAGCAGAGGTTTGTTCGGCAGTTATTTACTATAGAGGCAGCATGTTTTTTTAATAGTTTTGTTCTGGTGTAATTTACTGTTGAGGCAGCAGGGTTATTAATAGTTTTGTTCAGGAGTAGTTTGTTCATGTAGTAGCAGGGATTTAATAGTTTTCTTCGGTGAAAAATTTACTGTTGATGCAGCAGGGTTATTAATTGTTTTGTCCAGGTGTAGTTTTCAGTTCAGGCAGCAAAAATATTAATACTTTTGTTCGGGAGTAGTTTACTGTTGAGGCAGCAGAATTATTAATAGCTTCGTTCGGGAGTAGTTTACTTTTGAGGCAGCAGGGTTATTAATAGTTTTGTTCCGGGGTAGTTTATTGTTGAGGCAGCAGAGTTATTAATAGTTTTGTTCAGGAGCAGTTTACTGTTCAGGAAGCAGGTTATTATTAGTTTTGAACAGGAGCAGTTTACTGTTGAGGCAGCAGGGTTATTAATCGTTTTGTTCAGGAGTGTTTTACTGTTGAGGCCGCAGAATTATGAATAGTTTTGTTCGGGAGTAGTTTACAGTTGACGCAGCAGGGTTATAATTAGTTTTAATCAGGAGCACTTTATTATTGAGGCAGCAGGGTTATTAATAGTTTTGTTCGGGACTAGTTTACTGTTCAGGCAGCAGGGTTATTAATAGTTTTGTTCAGGAGTATTTTACTGTTGAGGCCGCAGGATTATGAATAGTTTTGTTCGGGAGTAGTTTACAGTTGACGCAGCAGGGTTATAATTAGTTTTAATCAGGAGCACTTTATTATTGAGGCAGCAGGGTTATTAATAGTTTTGTTCGGGACTAGTTTAATGTTCAGGCAGCAGGGTTATTAATAGTTTTGTTCAGGAGTAGTTTACTGTTGAGACAACAGGGTTTTTAATAGTTCTGTTCGGGAGTAGTTTTCGAAAAAGTCAGCAGAGATTTGTTCGGGAGTTGTTTACTATAGAGGCAGCATGTTTATTAATTGTTTTGTTCTGTAGTAATTTACTGTTGATGCAGCAGGGTTATTAATAGTTTTGTTCAGGAGTAGTTTACTGTTAAGGCTGCAGGGTTATTTTTAGTTTTGTTCAGGAGTAGTTTACTTTGATGCAGCAGGGTTATTAATAGTTTTGTTCAGGCGTAGTTTACTGTTAAGGCTGCAGGGTTATTAATAGTTTTGTTCAGGAGTAGTTTACTGTTAAGGCTGCAGGGTTATTAATAGTTTTGTTCAGAAGTAGTTTACTTTGATGCAGCAGGGTTATTAATAGTTTTGGTCAGGCGTAGTTTACTGTTAAGGCTGCAGGGTTAATAATAGTTTTGTTCAGGAGTAGTTTACTGTTAAGGCTGCAGAGCTATTAATAGTTTTGTTCCGGGGTAGTTTATCGTTGAGGCAGCAGAATTATGAATAGTTTTGTTCAGGAGCAGTTTACTGTTCAGGAAGCAGGTTATTATTAGTTTTGAACAGGAGCAGTTTACTATTGAGGCAGCAGGGTTATTAATAGTTTTGTCCAGAGGCAGTTTACTGTTCAGGAAGCAGGTTATTTATAGTTTTGTTCAGCAGTAGTTTACTGTTGAGACAACAGGGTTTTTAATAGTTCTGTTCGGGAGTAGTTTTCGAAAAAGTCAGCAGAGATTTGTTCGGGAGTTGTTTACTATAGAGGCAGCATGTTTTTTAATTGTTTTGTTCTGTAGTAATTTACTGTTGATGCAGCAGGGTTATTAATAGTTTTGTTCAGGAGTAGTTTGTTGATGTCGTAGCAGGGATTTAATAGTTTTCTTCGGTAGTCATTTACTGTTGATGCATCAGGGTTATTAATTGTTTTGTTCAGGTGTAGTTTTCAGTTCAGGCAACAAGGCTATTAATACTTTTGTTCGGGAGTAGTTTACTGTTGAGGCAGCAGGGTTATTAATAGTTTTGTTCAGGAGTATTTTACTGTTGAGGCCGCAGGATTATGAATAGTTTTGTTCGGGAGTAGTTTACAGTTGATGCAGCAGGGTTATAATTAGTTTTAATCAGGAGCACTTTATTATTGAGGCAGCAGGGTTATTAATAGTTTTGTTCGGGACTAGTTTACTGTTCAGGCAGCAGGGTTATTAATAGTTTTGTTCAGGAGCAGTTCACCGTTGATGCAACAGGGTTATTAACAGTTTTGTTGAGGGGTAGTTTACTGTTGAGTCAGCTGGGATATTAATTTTTCTGTTCAGGAGCAGTTTACTGCTGAGGCAGCAGGGTTATTAATAGTTTTGTTCAGGAGTAGTATACTTTGATGCAGCAGGGTTATTAATAGTTTTGCTCAGGAGTAGTTTACTGTTAAGGCTGCAGCGTTATTTTTAGGTTTGTTCAGGAGTAGTTTACTTTGATGCAGCAGGTTTATTAATAGTTTTGTTCAGGCGTAGTTTACTGTTAAGGCTGCAGGGTTATTAATAGTTTTGTTCAGGAGTAGTTTACTGTTAAGGCTGCAGGGTTATTAAGAGTTTTGTTCAGGAGTAGTTTACTTTGATGCAGCAGGGTTATTAATAGTTTTGTTCAGGAGTAGTTTACTGTTAAGGCTGCAGAGCTATTAATAGTTTTGTTCCGGGGTAGTTTATTGTTGAGGCAGCAGAATTATTAATAGTTTTGTTCAGGAGCAGTTTACTGTTCAGGAAGCAGGTTATTATTATTTTTGAACAGGAGCAGTTTCCTGTTGAGGCAGCAGGTTTATTAATAGTTTTGTCCAGGAGCAGTTTACTGTTCAGGAAGCAGGTTATTAATAGTTTTGTTCAGGAGTAGTTTACTGTTGAGACAACAGGGTTTTTAATAGTTCTGTTCGGGAGTAGTTTTCGAAAAAGTCAGCAGAGATTTTTTCGGGAGTTGTTTGCTATAGAGGCAGCATGTTTTTTAATTGTTTTGTTCTGTAGTAATTTACTGTTGATGCATCAGGGTTATTAATTGTTTTGTTCAGGTGTAGTTTTCAGTTCAGGCAACAAGGCTATTAATACTTTTGTTCGGGAGTAGTTTACTGTTGAGGCAGCAGGGTTATTAATAGTTTTGTTCAGGAGTATTTTACTGTTGAGGCCGCAGGATTATGAATAGTTTTGTTCGGGAGTAGTTTACAGTTGACGCAGCAGGGTTATAATTAGTTTTAATCAGGAGCACTTTATTATTGAGGCAGCAGGGTTATTAATAGTTTTGTTCGGGACTAGTTTACTGTTCAGGCAGCAGGGTTATTAATAGTTTTGTTCAGGAGCAGTTCACCGTTGATGCAACAGGGTTATTAACAGTTTTGTTGAGGGGTAGTTTACTGTTGAGTCAGCTGGGATATTAAATTTTCTGTTCAGGAGCAGTTTACTGCTGAGGCAGCAGGGTTATTGATAGTTTTGTTCAGGAGTTGTTTACTACAGACGCAGCACGGTTATTGATAGTTTTGTTCATGAGTAGATTTCTGTTGAGGCAGCAGGGTTGCTGTAAGTTTTTTTTCAGGAGCAGTTTACTGTTGTGGTAGCAGGGTTATTACAGTTTTGTTCTGCAACAGATTCCTGTTGAGGCAGCAGAGTTATAATTAAATTTGTTCAGGAGCACTTTCCTGTTGAGGCAGCAGTTTTATTAATAGTTTTGTTCAGTAGTTTACTGTTGAGGGAGAAGAGTTATTAATAGTTTTGTTCAGGAGCAGTTTACTGTTCAGGAAGCAGGTTATTATTAGTTTTGAACAGGAGTAGTTTACTGTTGAGACAACTGGGTTTTTAATAGTTTTGTTCGGGAGTAGTTTACTTCGGAGGCAGTACCGTTATTAATAGTTTTGTACAGGAGTAGTTTACTGTTGAGGCAGCAGGGTAACTAATAGTTTTGTTCAGTAGCATTTTTCGAAAAAGTCAGCAGAGGTTAGTTCGGGAGTTATTTACTATAGAGGCAGCATGTTTTTTAATAGTTTTGTTCAGGAGCATTTTGCTGTTGAGGCAGCAGAGTAATTAATAGTTTTGTTCAGGAGTAGTTTGTTGATGTAGTAGCAGGGGTTTAATAGTTTTCTTCGGTAGTAATTTACTGTTGATGCAGCAGGGTTATTAATTGTTTTGTTCAGGTGTAGTTTTTAGTTCAGGCAGCAAGGCTATTAATACTTTTGTTCGGGAGTAGTTTACTGTTGAGGCAGCAGAGTTATTAATAGCTTTGTTCGGGAGTAGTTTACTTTTGAAGAAGCAAGGTTATTAATAGTTTTCTGCAGGAGCAGTTTACTCTTGAGGCGAGCAATGTTATTAAAAGTTTTGTTCAGGATCAGTTGACTGTTGAGTCAGCAGGCATATTAATAGTTTGGATCAGGTGCAGTTTACTGTTGAGGCAGCAGGGTTATTAATAGTTTTGTTCAGGAGTAGTTTAGTTTGATGCAGCAGGGTTATTAATAGTTTTGTTCAGGAGTAGTTTACTGTTAAGGCTGCAGGGTAATTAATAGTTTTGTTCAGGAGTAGTTTACTTTGATGCAGCAGGGTTATTAATAGTTTTGTTCAGGAGTAGTTTACTGTTAAGGCTGCAGGGTTATTAATAGTTTTGTTCAGGAGTAGTTACTGTTTAGGCTGCAGGGTTATTAATAGTTTTGGTCAGGAGTAGTTTACTTTGATGCAGCAGGGTTATTAATAGTTTTGTTCAGGAGTAGTTTACTGTTAAGGCTGCAGGGTTATTAATAGTTTTGTTCAGGAGTAGTTTACTGTTAAGGCTGCAGGGTTATTTTTAGTTTTGTTCAGGAGTAGTTTACTTTGATGCAGCAGGGTTATTAATAGTTTTGTTCAGGCGTAGTTTACTGTTAAGGCTGCAGGGTTATTAATAGTTTTGTTCAGGAGTAGTTTACTGTTAAGGCTGCAGGGTTATTAATAGTTTTGTTCAGAAGTAGTTTACTTTGATGCAGCAGGGTTATTAATAGTTTTGTTCAGGAGTAGTTTACTGTTAAGGCTGCAGTGTTATTAATAGTTTTGTTCAGGAGTAGTTTACTGTTAAGGCTGCAGCGTTATTTTTAGGTTTGTTCAGGAGTAGTTTACTTTGATGCAGCAGGGTTATTAATAGTTTTGGTCAGGCGTAGTTTACTGTTAAGGCTGCAGGGTTAATAATAGTTTTGTTCAGGAGTAGTTTACTGTTAAGGCTGCAGAGCTATTAATAGTTTTGTTCCGGGGTAGTTTATCGTTGAGGCAGCAGAATTATGAATAGTTTTGTTCAGGAGCAGTTTACTGTTCAGGAAGCAGGTTATTATTAGTTTTGAACAGGAGCAGTTTACTATTGAGGCAGCAGGGTTATTAATAGTTTTGTCCAGAGGCAGTTTACTGTTCAGGAAGCAGGTTATTAATAGTTTTGTTCAGCAGTAGTTTACTGTTGAGACAACAGGGTTTTTAATAGTTCTGTTCGGGAGTAGTTTTCGAAAAAGTCAGCAGAGATTTGTTCGGGAGTTGTTTACTATAGAGGCAGCATGTTTTTTAATTGTTTTGTTCTGTAGTAATTTACTGTTGATGCAGCAGGGTTATTAATAGTTTTGTTCAGGAGTAGTTTGTTGATGTCGTAGCAGGGATTTAATAGTTTTCTTCGGTAGTCATTTACTGTTGATGCATCAGGGTTATTAATTGTTTTGTTCAGGTGTAGTTTTCAGTTCAGGCAACAAGGCTATTAATACTTTTGTTCGGGAGTAGTTTACTGTTGAGGCAGCAGGGTTATTAATAGTTTTGTTCAGGAGTATTTTACTGTTGAGGCCGCAGGATTATGAATAGTTTTGTTCGGGAGTAGTTTACAGTTGATGCAGCAGGGTTATAATTAGTTTTAATCAGGAGCACTTTATTATTGAGGCAGCAGGGTTATTAATAGTTTTGTTCGGGACTAGTTTACTGTTCAGGCAGCAGGGTTATTAATAGTTTTGTTCAGGAGCAGTTCACCGTTGATGCAACAGGGTTATTAACAGTTTTGTTGAGGGGTAGTTTACTGTTGAGTCAGCTGGGATATTAATTTTTCTGTTCAGGAGCAGTTTACTGCTGAGGCAGCAGGGTTATTAATAGTTTTGTTCAGGAGTAGTATACTTTGATGCAGCAGGGTTATTAATAGTTTTGCTCAGGAGTAGTTTACTGTTAAGGCTGCAGCGTTATTTTTAGGTTTGTTCAGGAGTAGTTTACTTTGATGCAGCAGGTTTATTAATAGTTTTGTTCAGGCGTAGTTTACTGTTAAGGCTGCAGGGTTATTAATAGTTTTGTTCAGGAGTAGTTTACTGTTAAGGCTGCAGGGTTATTAAGAGTTTTGTTCAGGAGTAGTTTACTTTGATGCAGCAGGGTTATTAATAGTTTTGTTCAGGAGTAGTTTACTGTTAAGGCTGCAGAGCTATTAATAGTTTTGTTCCGGGGTAGTTTATTGTTGAGGCAGCAGAATTATTAATAGTTTTGTTCAGGAGCAGTTTACTGTTCAGGAAGCAGGTTATTATTATTTTTGAACAGGAGCAGTTTACTGTTGAGGCAGCAGGTTTATTAATAGTTTTGTCCAGGAGCAGTTTACTGTTCAGGAAGCAGGTTATTAATAGTTTTGTTCAGGAGTAGTTTACTGTTGAGACAACAGGGTTTTTAATAGTTCTGTTCGGGAGTAGTTTTCGAAAAAGTCAGCAGAGATTTTTTCGGGAGTTGTTTGCTATAGAGGCAGCATGTTTTTTAATTGTTTTGTTCTGTAGTAATTTACTGTTGATGCATCAGGGTTATTAATTGTTTTGTTCAGGTGTAGTTTTCAGTTCAGGCAACAAGGCTATTAATACTTTTGTTCGGGAGTAGTTTACTGTTGAGGCAGCAGGGTTATTAATAGTTTTGTTCAGGAGTATTTTACTGTTGAGGCCGCAGGATTATGAATAGTTTTGTTCGGGAGTAGTTTACAGTTGACGCAGCAGTGTTATAATTAGTTTTAATCAGGAGCACTTTATTATTGAGGCAGCAGGGTTATTAATAGTTTTGTTCGGGACTAGTTTACTGTTCAGGCAGCAGGGTTATTAATAGTTTTGTTCAGGAGCAGTTCACCGTTGATGCAACAGGGTTATTAACAGTTTTGTTGAGGGGTAGTTTACTGTTGAGTCACTTGGGATATTAATTTTTCTGTTCAGGAGCAGTTTACTGCTGAGGCAGCAGGGTTATTGATAGTTTTGTTCAGGAGTTGTTTACTACAGACGCAGCACGGTTATTGATAGTTTTGTTCATGAGTAGATTTCTGTTGAGGCAGCAGGGTTGCTATAAGTTTTTTTTCAGGAGCAGTTTACTGTTGTGGTAGCAGGGTTATTACAGTTTTGTTCTGCAACAGATTCCTGTTGAGGCAGCAGAGTTATAATTAAATTTGTTCAGGAGCACTTTCCTGTTGAGGCAGCAGTTTTATTAATAGTTTTGTTCAGTAGTTTACTGTTGAGGGAGAAGAGTTATTAATAGTTTTGTTCAGGAGCAGTTTACTGTTCAGGAAGCAGGTTATTATTAGTTTTGAACAGGAGTAGTTTACTGTTGAGACAACTGGGTTTTTAATAGTTTTGTTCGGGAGTAGTTTACTTCGGAGGCAGTACCGTTATTAATAGTTTTGTACAGGAGTAGTTTACTGTTGAGGCAGCAGGGTAACTAATAGTTTTGTTCAGTAGCATTTTTCGAAAAAGTCAGCAGAGGTTTGTTCGGGAGTTATTTACTATAGAGGCAGCATGTTTTTTAATAGTTTTGTTCAGGAGCATTTTGCTGTTGAGGCAGCAGAGTAATTAATAGTTTTGTTCAGGAGTAGTTTGTTGATGTAGTAGCAGGGGTTTAATAGTTTTCTTCGGTAGTAATTTACTGTTGATGCAGCAGGGTTATTAATTGTTTTGTTCAGGTGTAGTTTTTAGTTCAGGCAGCAAGGCTATTAATACTTTTGTTCGGGAGTAGTTTACTGTTGAGGCAGCAGAGTTATTAATAGCTTTGTTCGGGAGTAGTTTACTTTTGAAGAAGCAAGGTTATTAATAGTTTTCTGCTGGAGCAGTTTACTCTTGAGGCGAGCAATGTTATTAAAAGTTTTGTTCAGGAGCAGTTGACTGTTGAGTCAGCAGGCATATTAATAGTTTGGATCAGGTGCAGTTTACTGTTGAGGCAGCAGGGTTCTTAATAGTTTTGTTCAGGAGTAGTTTACTTTGATGCAGCAGGGTCATTAATAGTTTTGTTCAGGAGTAGTTTACTGTTAAGGCTGCAGGGTAATTAATAGTTTTGTTCAGGAGTAGTTTACTTTGATGCAGCAGGGTTATTAATAGTTTTGTTCAGGAGTAGTTTACTGTTAAGGCTGCAGGGTTATTTTTAGTTTTGTTCAGGAGTAGTTTGCTTTGATGCAGCAGGGTTATTAATAGTTTTGTTCAGGAGTAGTATACTGTTAAGGCTGCAGGGTTATGAATAGTTTTGTTCAGGAGTAGTTTACTTTGATGCAGCAATGTTATTAAAAGTTTTGTTCAGGAGCAGTTGACTGTTGAGTCAGCAGGCATATTAATAGTTTGGATCAGGTGCAGTTTACTGTTGAGGCAGCAGGGTTATTAATAGTTTTGTTCAGGAGTAGTTTACTTTGATGCAGCAGGGTTATTGATAGTTTTGTTCAGGAGTAGTTTACTGTTAAGGCTGCAGGGTTATTAATAGTTTTGTTCAGGAGTAGTTTACTGTTAAGGCTGCAGGGTTATTAATAGTTTTGTTCAGGAGTAGTTTACTTTGATGCAGCAGGGTTATTAATAGTTTTGTTCAGGAGTAGTTTGTTGATGTCGTAGCAGGGATTTAATAGTTTTCTTCGGTAGTCATTTACTGTTGATGCATCAGGGTTATTAATTGTTTTGTTCAGGTGTAGTTTTCAGTTCAGGCAACAAGGCTATTAATACTTTTGTTCGGGAGTAGTTTACTGTTGAGGCAGCAGGGTTATTAATATTTTTGTTCAGGAGTATTTTACTGTTGAGGCCGCAGGATTATGAATAGTTTTGTTCGCGAGTAGTTTACAGTTGATGCAGCAGGGTTATAATTAGTTTTAATCAGGAGCACTTTATTATTGAGGCAGCAGGGTTATTAATAGTTTTGTTCGGGACTAGTTTACTGTTCAGGCAGCAGGGTTATTAATAGTTTTGTTCAGGAGCAGTTCACCGTTGATGCAACAGTGTTATTAACAGTTTTGTTGAGGGGTAGTTTACTGTTGAGTCAGCTGGGATATTAACTTTTCTGTTCAGGAGCAGTTTACTGCTGAGGCAGCAGGGTTATTGATAGTTTTGTTCAGGAGTTGTTTACTACAGACGCAGCACGGTTATTGATAGTTTTGTTCATGAGTAGATTTCTGTTGAGGCAGCAGGGTTGCTATAAGTTTTTTTTTCAGGAGCAGTTTACTGTTGTGGTAGCAGGGTTATTACAGTTTTGTTCTGCAACAGATTCCTGTTGAGGCAGCAGAGTTATAATTAAATTAGTTCAGGAGCACTTTCCTGTTGAGGCAGCAGTTTTATTAATAGTTTTGTTCAGTAGTTTACTGTTGAGGGAGCAGCGTTATTAATAGCTTTGTTCAGGAGCAGTTTACTGTTCAGGAAGCAGGTTATTATTAGTTTTGAACAGGAGTAGTTTACTGTTGAGACAACCGGGTTTTTAATAGTTTTGTTCGGGAGTAGTTTACTTTGATGCAGCAGGGTTATTAATAGTTTTGTTCAGGAGTAGTTTACTGTTAAGGCTGCAGGGTTATTAATAGTTTTGTTCAGGAGTAGTTTACTGTTAAGGCTGCAGGGTTATTTTTAGTTTTGTTCAGGAGTAGTTTACTTTGATGCAGCAGGGTTATTAATAGTTTTGTTCAGGCGTAGTTTACTGTTAAGGCTGCAGGGTTATTAATAGTTTTGTTCAGGAGTAGTTTACTGTTAAGGCTGCAGGGTTATTAAGAGTTTTGTTCAGGAGTAGTTTACTTTGATGCAGCAGGGTTATTAATAGTTTTGTTCAGGAGTAGTTTACTGTTAAGGCTGCAGAGCTATTAATAGTTTTGTTCCGGGGTAGTTTATTGTTGAGGCAGCAGAATTATGAATAGTTTTGTTCGGGAGTAGTTTACAGTTGATGCAGCAGGGTTATAATTAGTTTTAATCAGGAGCACTTTATTATTGAGGCAGCAGGGTTATTAATAGTTTTGTTCGGGACTAGTTTACTGTTCAGGCAGCAGGGTTATTAATAGTTTTGTTCAGGAGCAGTTCACCGTTGATGCAACAGGGTTATTAACAGTTTTGTTGAGGGGTAGTTTACTGTTGAGTCAGCTGGGATATTAATTTTTCTGTTCAGGAGCAGTTTACTGCTGAGGCAGCAGGGTTATTAATAGTTTTGTTCAGGAGTAGTATACTTTGATGCAGCAGGGTTATTAATAGTTTTGCTCAGGAGTAGTTTACTGTTAAGGCTGCAGGGTTATTAATAGTTTTGTTCAGGAGTAGTTTACTTTGATGCAGCAGGGTTATTAATAGTTTTGTTCAGGAGTAGTTTACTGTTAAGGCTGCAGGGTAATTAATAGTTTTGTTCAGGAGTAGTTTACATTGATGCAGCAGGGATATTAATAGTTTTGTTCAGGAGTAGTTTACTGTTAAGGCTGCAGGGTTATTAATAGTTTTGTTCAGGAGTAGTTTACTGTTAAGGCTGCAGGGTTATTAATAGTTTTGTTCAGGAGTAGTTTACTGTTAAGGCTGCAGGGTTATTTTTAGTTTTGTTCAGGAGTAGTTTACTTTGATGCAGCAGGGTTATTATTAGTTTTGTTCAGGCGTAGTTTACTGTTAAGGCTGCAGGGTTATTAATAGTTTTGTTGAGGAGTAGTTTAATGTTAAGGCTGCAGGGTTATTAATAGTTTTGTTCAGGAGTAGTTTACTGTTAAGGCTGCAGGGTTATTAAGAGGTTTGTTCAGGAGTAGTTTACTTTGATGCAGCAGTGTAATTAATAGTTTTGTTCAGGCGTAGTTTACTGTTAAGGCTGCAGAGCTATTAATAGTTTTGTGCCGGGGTAGTTTATTGTTGAGGCAGCAGAATTACGAATAGTTTTGTTCAGGAGCAGTTTACTGTTCAGGAAGCAGGTCATTATTAGTTTTGAACAGGAGCAGTATACTGTTGAGGCAGCAGGGTTATTAATAGTTTTGTCCAGGAGCAGTTTTCTGTTCAGGAAGCAGGTTATTAATAGTTTTGTTCAGCAGTAGTTTACTGTTGAGACAACAGGGTTTTTAATAGTTCTGTTCGGGTGTAGTTTTCGAAAAAGTCAGCAGAGATTTGTTCGGGAGTTGTTTACTATAGAGGCAGCATGTTTTTTAATTGTTTTGTTCTGTAGTAATTTACTGTTGATGCAGCAGGGTTATTAATAGTTTTGTTCAGGAGTAGTTTGTTGATGTCGTAGCAGGGATTTAATAGTTTTCTTCGGTAGTCATTTACTGTTGATGCATCAGGGTTATTAATTGTTTTGTTCAGGTGTAGTTTTCAGTTCAGGCAACAAGGCTATTAATACTTTTGTTCGGGAGTAGTTTACTGTTGAGGCAGCAGGGTTATTAATAGTTTTGTTCAGGAGTATTTTACTGTTGAGGCCGCAGGATTATGAATAGTTTTGTTCGGGAGTAGTTTACAGTTGATGCAGCAGGGTTATAATTAGTTTTAATCAGGAGCACTTTATTATTGAGGCAGCAGGGTTATTAATAGATTTGTTCGGGACTAGTTTACTGTTCAGGCAGCAGGGTTATTAATAGTTTTGTTCAGGAGCAGTTCACCGTTGATGCAACAGGGTTATTAACAGTTTTGTTGAGGGGTAGTTTACTGTTGAGTCAGCTGGGATATTAAATTTTCTGTTCAGGAGCAGTTTACTGCTGAGGCAGCAGGGTTATTGATAGTTTTGTTCAGGAGTTGTTTACTACAGACGCAGCACGGTTATTGATAGTTTTGTTCATGAGTAGATTTCTGTTGAGGCAGCAGGGTTGCTATAAGTTTTTTTTTCAGGAGCAGTTTACTGTTGTGGTAGCAGGGTTATTACAGTTTTGTTCTGCAACAGATTCCTGTTGAGGCAGCAGAGTTATAATTAAATTAGTTCAGGAGCACTTTCCTGTTGAGGCAGCAGTTTTATTAATAGTTTTGTTCAGTAGTTTACTGTTGAGGGAGCAGGGTTATTAATAGTTTTGTTCAGGAGCAGTTTACTGTTCAGGAAGCATTTTATTATTAGTTTTGAACAGGAGTAGTTTACTGTTGAGACAACTGGGTTTTTAATAGTTTTGTTCGGGAGTAGTTTACTTCGGAGGCAGTACCGTTATTAATAGTTTTGTACAGGATTAGTTTACTGTTGAGGCAGCAGGGTAACTAATAGTTTTGTTCAGTAGCATTTTTCGAAAGAGTCAGCAGAGGTTTGTTCGGGAGTTATTTACTATAGAGGCAGCATGTTTTTTAATAGTTTTGTTCAGGAGCATTTTGCTGTTGAGGCAGCAGAGTAATTAATAGTTTTGTTCAGGAGTAGTTTGTTGATGTAGTAGCAGGGGTTTAATAGTTTTCTTCGGTAGTAATTTATTGTTGATGCAGCAGGGTTATTAATTGTTTTGTTCAGGTGTAGTTTTTAGTTCAGGCAGCAAGGCTATTAATACTTTTGTTCGGGAGTAGTTTACTGTTGAGGCAGCAGAGTTAATAATAGCTTTGTTCGGGAGTAGTTTACTTTTGAAGCAGTAAGGTTATTAATAGTTTGGATGAGGAGCAGTTTACTCTTGAGGCGAGCAATGTTATTAAAAGTTTTGTTCAGGAGCAGTTGACTGTTGAGTCAGCAGGCATATTAATAGTTTGGATCAGGTGCAGTTTACTGTTGAGGCAGCAGGGTTATTAATAGTTTTGTTCAGGAGTAGTTTACTTTGATGCAGCAGGGTTATTGATAGTTTTGTTCAGGAGTAGTTTACTGTTAAGGCTGCAGGGTTATTAATAGTTTTGTTCAGGAGTAGTTTACTGTTAAGGCTGCAGGGTTATTAATAGTTTTGTTCAGGAGTAGTTTACTTTGATGCAGCAGGGTTATTAATAGTTTTGTTCAGGAGTAGTTTGTTGATGTCGTAGCAGGGATTTAATAGTTTTCTTCGGTAGTCATTTACTGTTGATGCATCAGGGTTATTAATTGTTTTGTTCAGGTGTAGTTTTCAGTTCAGGCAACAAGGCTATTAATACTTTTGTTCGGGAGTAGTTTACTGTTGAGGCAGCAGGGTTATTAATATTTTTGTTCAGGAGTATTTTACTGTTGAGGCCGCAGGATTATGAATAGTTTTGTTTGCGAGTAGTTTACAGTTGATGCAGTAGGGTTATAATTAGTTTTAATCAGGAGCACTTTATTATTGAGGCAGCAGGGTTATTAATAGTTTTGTTCGGGACTAGTTTACTGTTCAGGCAGCAGGGTTATTAATAGTTTTGTTCAGGAGCAGTTCACCGTTGATGCAACAGGGTTATTAACAGTTTTGTTGAGGGGTAGTTTACTGTTGAGTCAGCTGGGATATTAAATTTTCTGTTCAGGAGCAGTTTACTGCTGAGGCAGCAGGGTTATTGATAGTTTTGTTCAGGAGTTGTTTACTACAGACGCAGCACGGTTATTGATAGTTTTGTTCATGAGTAGATTTCTGTTGAGGCAGCAGGGTTGCTATAAGTTTTTTTTTCAGGAGCAGTTTACTGTTGTGGTAGCAGGGTTATTACAGTTTTGTTCTGCAACAGATTCCTGTTGAGGCAGCAGAGTTATAATTAAATTAGTTCAGGAGCACTTTCCTGTTGAGGCAGCAGTTTTATTAATAGTTTTGTTCAGTAGTTTACTGTTGAGGGAGCAGCGTTATTAATAGTTTTGTTCAGGAGCAGTTTACTGTTCAGGAAGCAGGTTATTATTAGTTTTGAACAGGAGTAGTTTACTGTTGAGACAACTGGGTTTTTAATAGTTTTGTTCGGGAGTAGTTTACTTCGGAGGCAGTACCGTTATTAATAGTTTTGTACAGGATTAGTTTACTGTTGAGGCAGCAGGGTAACTAATAGTTTTGTTCAGTAGCATTTTTCGAAAGAGTCAGCATAGGTTTGTTCGGGAGTTATTTACTATAGAGGCAGCATGTTTTTTAATAGTTTTGTTCAGGAGCATTTTGCTGTTGAGGCAGCAGAGTAATTAATAGTTTTGTTCAGGAGTAGTTTGTTGATGTAGTAGCAGGGGTTTAATAGTTTTCTTCGGTAGTAATTTACTGTTGATGCAGCAGGGTTATTAATTGTTTTGTTCAGGTGTAGTTTTTAGTTCAGGCAGCAAGGCTATTAATACTTTTGTTCGGGAGTAGTTTACTGTTGAGGCAGCAGAGTTATTAATAGCTTTGTTCGGGAGTAGTTTACTTTTGAAGCAGTAAGGTTATTAATAGTTTTCTCCAGGAGTAGTTTACTGTTAAGGCTGCAGGGTTATTAATAGTTTTGTTCAGGAGTAGTTTACTTTGATGCAGCAGGGTTATTAATAGTTTTGTTCAGGAGTAGTTTACTGTTAAGGCTGCAGGGTAATTAATAGTTTTGTTCAGGAGTAGTTTACTTTGATGCAGCAGGATTATTAATAGGTTTGTTCAGGAGTAGTTTCCTGTTAAGGCTGCAGGGTTATTAATAGTTTTGTTCAGGAGTAGTTACTGTTTAGGCTGCAGGGTTATTAATAGTTTTGTTCAGGAGTAGTTTACTTTGATGCAGCAGGGTTATTAATAGTTTTGTTCAGGTGTAGTTTACTGTTAAGGCTGCAGGGTTATTAATAGTTTTGTTCAGGAGTAGTTTACTGTTAAGGCTGCAGGGTTATTTTTAGTTTTGTTCAGGAGTAGTTTACTTTGATGCAGCAGGGTTATTAATAGTTTTGTTCAGGCGTAGTTTACTGTTAAGGCTGCAGGGTTCTTAATAGTTTTGTTCAGGAGTAGTTTACTGTTAAGGCTGCAGGGTTATTAAGAGTTTTGTTCAGGAGTAGTTTACTTTGATGCAGCAGGGTTATTAATAGTTTTGTTCAGGAGTAGTTTACTGTTAAGGCTGCAGAGCTATTAATAGTTTTGTTCCGGGGTAGTTTATTGTTGAGGCAGCAGAATTATGAATAGTTTTGTTCAGGAGCAGTTTACTGTTCAGGAAGCAGGTCATTATTAGTTTTGAACAGGAGCAGTTTACTGTTGAGGCAGCAGGGTTATTAATAGTTTTGTCCAGGAGCAGTTTACTGTTCAGGAAGCAGGTTATTAATAGTTTTGTTCAGCAGTAGTTTACTGTTGAGACAACAGGGTTTTTAATAGTTCTGTTCGGGAGTAGTTTTCGAAAAAGTCAGCAGAGATTTGTTCGGGAGTTGTTTACTATAGAGGCAGCATGTTTTTTAATTGTTTTGTTCTGTAGTAATTTACTGTTGATGCAGCAGGGTTATTAATAGTTTTGTTCAGGAGTAGTTTGTTGATGTCGTAGCAGGGATTTAATAGTTTTCTTCGGTAGTCATTTACTGTTGATGCATCAGGGTTATTAATTGTTTTGTTCAGGTGTAGTTTTCAGTTCAGGCAACAAGGCTATTAATACTTTTGTTCGGGAGTAGTTTACTGTTGAGGCAGCAGGGTTATTAATAGTTTTGTTCAGGAGTATTTTACTGTTGAGGCCGCAGGATTATGAATAGTTTTGTTCGGGAGTAGTTTACAGTTGATGCAGCAGGGTTATAATTAGTTTTAATCAGGAGCACTTTATTATTGAGGCAGCAGGGTTATTAATAGTTTTGTTCGGGACTAGTTTACTGTTCAGGCAGCAGGGTTATTAATAGTTTTGTTCAGGAGCAGTTCACCGTTGATGCAACAGGGTTATTAACAGTTTTGTTGAGGGGTAGTTTACTGTTGAGTCAGCTGGGATATTAATTTTTCTGTTCAGGAGCAGTTTACTGCTGAGGCAGTAGGGTTATTGATAGTTTTGTTCAGGAGTTGTTTACTACAGACGCAGCACGGTTATTGATAGTTTTGTTCATGAGTAGATTTCTGTTGAGGCAGCAGGGTTGCTATAAGTTTTTTTTCAGGAGCAGTTTACTGTTGTGGTAGCAGGGTTATTACAGTTTTGTTCTGCAACAAATTCCTGTTGAGGCAGCAGAGTTATAATTAAATTAGTTCAGGAGCACTTTCCTGTTGAGGCAGCAGTTTTATTAATAGTTTTGTTCAGTAGTTTACTGTTGAGGGAGCAGGGTTATTAATAGTTTTGTTCAGGAGCAGTTTACTGTTCAGGAAGCAGGTTATTATTAGTTTTGAACAGGAGTAGTTTACTGTTGAGACAACTGGGTTTTTAATAGTTTTGTTCGGGAGTAGTTTACTTCGGAGGCAGTACCGTTATTAATAGTTTTGTACAGGATTAGTTTACTGTTGAGGCAGCAGGGTAACTAATAGTTTTGTTCAGTAGCATTTTTCGAAAGAGTCAGCATAGGTTTGTTCGGGAGTTATTTACTATAGAGGCAGCATGTTTTTTAATAGTTTTGTTCAGGAGCATTTTGCTGTTGAGGCAGCAGAGTAATTAATAGTTTTGTTCAGGAGTAGTTTGTTGATGTAGTAGCAGGGTTTTAATAGTTTTCTTCGGTAGTAATTTACTGTTGATGCAGCAGGGTTATTAATTGTTTTGTTCAGGTGTAGTTTTTAGTTCAGGCAGCAAGGCTATTAATACTTTTGTTCGGGAGTAGTTTACTGTTGAGGCAGCAGAGTTATTAATAGCTTTGTTCGGGAGTCGTTTACTTTTGAAGCAGTAAGGTTATTAATAGTTTTCTCCAGGAGTAGTTTACTGTTAAGGCTGCAGGGTTATTAATAGTTTTGTTCAGGAGTAGTTTACTTTGATGCAGCAGGGTTATTAACAGTTTTGTTCAGGAGTAGTTTACTGTTAAGGCTGCAGAGTTATTAATTGTTTTGTTCAGGAGTAGTTTACTTTGATGCATCAGGGTTATTAATAGTTTTGTTCAGGAGTAGTTTACTGTTAAGGCTGCAGGGTTATTAATAGTTTTCTTCAGAAGTAGTTTACTGTTAAGGCTGCAGGGTTATTAATAGTTTTGTTCAGGAGTAGTTTACTTTGATGCAGCAGGGTTATTAATAGTTTTCTCCAGGAGTAGTTTACTGTTAAGGCTGCAGCGTTATTAATAGTTTTGTTCAGGAGTAGTTTACTGTTAACGCTGCAGGGTTATTAATAGTTTTGTTCAGGAGTAGTTTACTGTTAAGGCTGCAGGGTTATTAATAGTTTTGTTCGGGAGTAGTTTACTTTGATGCAGCAGGGTTATTAATAGTTTTGTTCAGGAGTAGTTTACTGTTAAGGCTGCAGGGTTATTAATAGTTTTGTTCAGGAGTAGTTTACTGTTAAGGCTGCAGGGTTATTAATAGTTTTGTTCAGGAGTAGTTTACTTTGATGCAGCAGGGTTATTAATAGTTTTCTTCAGGAGTAGTTTACTGTTGAGGCAGCAGGGGTATTAATAGTTTTGTTCAGGAGTAGTTTACTGATGAGGCAGCAGGTTTATTAATATTTTTGTTCAGGATTAGTTGACTGTTGAGGCAGCAGGGATGTTAATACTTTTGGTCGGGTGTAGTTTATTAAAGAGGCAGCAAGGTTATGAATAGTTTTGTTCATGAGTAGTTATCTGTTGAGGAAGCAGGGTTATTATTTGATTTGTTCAGGAGCAGTTTACTGTTGAGGCAGCAGGGTTATTAACAGTTTTGTTCTGGACTAGTTTACAGTTGTGGCAGCAAGGTTATTAATAGTTTTGTTCAGCAGTTCTTTACTGTTGAGGCAGCAGGGAATTTAATAGTTTTGTTCAGGAGTAGTTTACTGTTGATGCCGCTGGTTTTTTAATAGTTTTGTTCAGGAGTAGTTTCCTGTTGAGGCAGAAGGATTCTTGTTAGTTTTGGTCAGGAGAAGATTACTGTTGAGGCAGCAGGGTTTTTAATAGTATTGTTCTAGAGTAGTTTACAACAGAGGCAGTAGGGTTATTAATAGTTTTGCTCAGGAGCATTTTACTGTTGAGGCAACAGGGTTATTAACAGTTTTGTTCTGGACTAGCTTACAGTTGTGGCAGCAAGGTTATTATTAGTTTTGTTCAGCAGTTGTTTACTATTGAGGCAGCAGGGATATTAATCGTTTTGTTCGGGAGTAGTTGACTGTCGAGGCATTAGAGTTATTAATACTTTTGTTCGGGAGTAGTTTTGTGTTGAGGCAGCAGGCTTATTAATAGTTTTGTTCGGGAGTAGTTTACTGCTGAGGCTGCAGGGTTATTATTAGTTTTGTTCAGGAGTAGTTTCCTGTTGAGGCAGCAGAGTTATTAATAGTTTTGTTCAGGAACTGTTTTCTGTTGAGGCAGCAGAGTAATTAATAGTTTTGTTCGGGAGTAGTTTTGTGTTGAGGCAGCAGGCCTTTTAATAGTTTTGTTCGGGAGTAGTTTACTGCTGAGGCTGCAGGGTTATTATTAGTTTTGTTCGGGAGTATTTTCCTGTTGAGGCAGCAAGGTTATTATTAGTTTTGTTCAGGAGTAGTTTCCTGTTGAGGCAGCAGAGTAATTAATAGTTTTGTTCAGGAACAGTTTTCTGTTGAGGCAGCATGTTTATTAATAGTTTTGTTCAGGTTTAGTCTACTGTTGAGGCAGCAGGATTTTTAATAGTTTTGTTCTGGAGTAGTTTGCTGATGAGGCAGCAGGGATATTAGTACTTTTGTTTTGGAAAATTTTATTACAGAGGTTATGAACAGTCACGTTCAAGAGTAGTTTTCGGTTGAGGCATCAGAGTTATTATTAGTTTTGTTCAGGAGCAGTTTACTGTTGAGGCAGCAGGGTTTTTTAATAGTTTTGTTCAGGTGTCGTAAACTGTTGATGCAGCAGGATTATAATTAGTTTTGTTCAGGATCAGTTTACTGTTAAGGCAGCAGGGTTATTAATAGTTTTGTTAAGGAGTGATTTACTGTTGATTCAGCATGGTTATTAATAGTTTTATTCGGGAGTAGTTTACTGTTGGGGCCGCAAGGTTGTTAATAGTTTTGTTCGGAAGTAGTTTCCTGGTGAGGCAGCAGATTTATTCATACTTTTTTTCGGTATTAGTTTTGTGTTGAGGCAGCAAAGTAATTAATACTTTTGTTTGGGAGTAGTTTACTGTTAAGGCAGCTGGATTATTAATAGTTTAGTTCAGGAGTAGTTTATTGTTGGGGCCGCAAGGTTGTTAATAGTTTTGTTCAGAAGTAGTTTACTGTTGAGGCAGCAGTTTTATGAATAGTTTTGTTCTGGAGTAGTTCACTGTTGAGGCAGCATGTTTATTAATTGTTTTGTTCTGGACCAGTTTACAATTAAGTCAGCAGAGCGATTAATAGTTTTGTTCAGGAGCAGTTTACTGTTGAGGCAACAATGTTATTAATAATTTTATTGAGCAGTAGTTTACTGTTGAGTCAGCAGAGTTGTTTGGCTTTGTTTGGAAGTATTATTCTATAGAAACAGCAGGATTATTATGACTGTTGTTTCGGATTATTTTTCTGTTGAGGCAACAGGGTTATTATTAGGTTTATTGAAGAGTAGTTTACTGATGAGGCAGTAAGGTTATTAATAGTTTTGTTCAGGAGCAGTTTACTGTTGAGGGAGCAGGGTTTTTAATAGTTTTGTTCAGGAGTAGTTTACTGTTGATGCAGCAGAGTTATTAATACATTTGTTCGGGTGTAGTTTTGTGTTGAGGCTGCAGGCTTATTAATAGATTTCTTCGGAAGTAGTTTACTGTTGAGGCAGCTGGGTTATTAATAGTTTAGTTCAGGAGTAGTTTACTGTTGAGGCAGCAGTTTTATTAATAGTTTTGTTCAGGAGTAGTTTACTGTTGAGGCAGCATGTTTATAAATGGTTTTGTTCTGGACCAGTTTCCAATTAAGTCAGCAGAGTGATTAATATTTTTGTTCAGGAGCAGGCTACTGTTGAGGCAGCAGTGTTATTAATAATTTTATTGTGCAGTAGTTTACTATTGAGTCAGCAGAGTTGTTTGGCTTTGTTTGGAAGTAGTATTCTATAGAAACAGCAGGACTATTATGACTGATTTTTCGGATTAGTTTACTGCTGAGGCAGCAGGGTTATTATTAGTTTCGTTCGGGAATAGATTACTATAGAGAGTCATTATTAACTTTATTATGGAGTAGTTTGCTGGAGAAGCAGTAGAGTTATTTAGTTTTTTTCATGAGGAGTTTGTTGTCGGGGCTTCGGGGTTATTATTGGTTTTGCAACGGAATGGTTTGCTATTGAGGCATCAGGGTTATCACTAGGTTTTTCCTGGAGTACTTTAATGATGAAACAGGGCGGTTATTATTAGGTTTACTCGATGATAGTTTACTATAGAGGCAGCAGGATTATTATTAGCCTTGTTCAGGAGCAGTTTACCTATGAGGCAGCAGTGTCATTATTGAGTGTTTTTCTGAAGTAGTTTACTATACCGGCAGCAGGATTATTATTAACTTTGTTAAAGAGTAGTTTACTGATGAGGCAACAAGATTATTAGTTTTGTTAGGGAGTAGCTTCCTTTTGAGGCAGCAGGCTTATTAATAGCTTTGTTAGCGAGTACTTTTCTGTTGATGTCGCAAGGTTATTATTAAGTTAAAAATTACACAACACCAGGTTATAGTCCAACAGGTTTAATTGGAAGCACACTAGCTTTCGGAATTCCGCTCCTTCATCAGGTGATTTATGGAGTACTTACCTGTAGAAGCAGCAGAGCTGTTATTAGTTTTCTTCGGGAGTAGTTTACTCATGAGGCAGCAGGGCTAGTAGTTTACTGGAGAGGGAGCAGTGTCATTATTAGTTTTGCTCGGGAGTAGTTTACTGGAGAGGTCGCAGGGTCATTATTAGTTTTGCTCGGAAGTTGTTTACTGTAGAGGCAGCAGGGTTACAATTAGTTTTGTTAGGGAGTAGCTCAAAGTTGAGGTATCAGGGTTATGATTCGCTTTGTTCGCGAGTAGTTTCCTTTCGAGGTGGCAAGGTTATTATGAATTTTGGCAGGGAGTAGTTAACTGTTGAGACAGCCGGGTATTATTAGAATTGATAGGGAGTAGTTCAGTGCAGAGGCCGACGGGTTATTATCAGTTTTGATAGGGAGTAGTTTATGACAGAGGCAGCAGGGTTATTATTGATTTATTTTGTTGTAGTTTGCTCTTGAGGCAGCAGGGTTATTATTGATTTATTTTGGTGTAGTTTGCTCTTGAGGCAGCAGGGTTATTATTATTTTTATTATGGAGTATTTTCTGAGAGTGGCAAAATGGTCATTATTTCATTTGTTCGGGAGTAGTTTACCGCTGAGGCAGCGGAATTGTTATTAGTTTTTTTCGGGAGTATTTTACTGGCGAGGCAGCAGGCTATTGTTAGTTTTGTTCGGAAATAGTTTACTATTGAAGCCGCAGGATTATATTAGCTTTGTTCGGGAGGAGCTTGCTGTGGTGGCAGCAGGGTCATTATAGTTTTGATTTGGAGTAGTTTACTGGAGAGGTAGTAGGGTTATTATTAGATTTGTTCAGGAGTAGTTTATGACAGAGCCAGCAGGGTTATTATTACTTTTGTTATGGAGAAGTTAACTGTTGAGACAGCAGAATGTAATTAGCTTTGTTCAGAAGTAGTTTACTGATGGGCCGGCAGGGTTATTAGTAGTTTTATTGTGCAGTTGTATCTGATAGTGGCAACAGGGTTACTATTATATTTTTCGGGAGTAGTTTACTGCTGAGGCAGTGGGATTATTATTAGCTTTGTTTGGGAGTAGTTTACCACAGCGGAGAGAGGTTTATTATTCACTTTGTTCATGGGCATTTTACTGTTGTGGCAGCAGGGTCATTGTAATGTTGCTCTGGAGTTGTTTACAATAGATGCGTTATGGTTATTAGTTTTGTTTGCGATTAGTTTACTGTTGAGGCAGCAAGTTTATTATCACCTTTTAGAAATTTGTTCACTGGAGAGGCAGCAGGTTTATTAATAGCTTTGTTTGGGAGTAGTATACTTATCAGGCAGCAGGGCTGGTATTATTTTACTGAAGAGTAGTTAACTGATGAGGCAGCAGGGTTATTATTAGTTTTGTTTGGCTGTGGTTTACTATCGAGTCGGCTGTGTTATTATTAGTTTTGTTTGGCTGCAGTTTACTATTGAGGCAGCCGGGTTATTATTAATTTTGTTTGGCTGTAGTTTCCTGTCGAGGCAGCAGGGTAATTAATAGTTTTGCTAGTGAGTAGTTTACTGGAGAAACAGCAGGGTTATTATTCGCTTTCTTCGGGAGTAGGTTACTTCCGAGGCAGCAGGGATATTATTAGCTTTTCTATGGAGTACTTTCCTGTTGAGGCAGCAGAGTTATTATTAGCTTCGTTAGGGACTAGTTTACTGTTGAGGCAGGAGGTTTATTATTAGTGTTGTCGGGGAGGAGCTTTGTGGAGAGGCAGCAGGATTATTATTAGATTTGCTAGGAAGTAGATTCATGTTGAGGCAGAAGAGATATTATTAATATTAATATTAATAGTAACATTAGCAAATTTTCTGATGATACGAAGCTGAGTGGCAGGGTGAAATGTGAGGAGATTACAGGGTGACCTAGACAGGTTAAGTGAGTTAACAGGTGCATGGCAGGTGCAGTTTAATGTGGATAAAAGTATGGTTATCCACTTTGGTGGCAAGAATAGGAAGGCGGATTACTAACTAAATGGAATCAAGTTAGATAAAGGGGCAGTACAAAGAGATCTGGGTGTTCTTGTACATCAGTCAATGAAGGCAAGCATGCAAGTACAGTAGATAGTGAAGAAAGCTAATAGCATGCTTGCCTTCATAACAAGAGGGATTGAGTATAGAAGCAAAGAGGTTCTTCTGCAACTGTACAGGGCCCTGGTGAGACCGTACCTGGAAATTGTGTGCAGTTCTGGTCTCCAAATTTGACAAAAGACATTCTGGCAATTGAGGGAGTGCAGCGTAGGTCCACGAGGTCAATTCCTGGAATGGCGATCTTACGTTGAATGATTGCAGTGACTGGGCTTGTATACCTTGTGTTTAGACGACTGAGAGTGGATCTTATTGAGACATACAAGATTATTAAATGATTGGACACTCTATAGGCAGGAAATATATTTCCGCTGATGGGTGAGTCCCGAACCAGAGGACACAGCTTAAAAGTAAGGGGTAGGCTATTTAGGACAGAGATGAGGAGAAACTTCTTCACCCAGAGAGTGGTGGCTGTGTGGAATGCTCTGCCCCAGAAGATATTGGAGGCCCAGTCTCTGGATTCATTTAAGAAAGAGTTGGATAGAGCTTTCAAGGATAGTGGAATCAAGGGTTATGGAGATAAGGCAGGAACAGGATACTGATTGAGGATGATGAGCCATGATCATAATGAATGGTGGTGCCGGCTCGAAGGGCAGAATGGCCTGCTCCTGCACCTATTGTCTATTGTTTGTTATGAGTTCTGTTTGGAGCAGTTTACAATTCAAGCATTCGGCTTATTATTAGATTTGTTTGGGTGCTATTTACTCTTGAGGCGGCAGGGTTATTATTAGTTTTGTTATGGATAAATTTATGAATGAGGCAGCAGGGTCATTATTCGTTTTGTTCGGGAGTAGTTTGCTGCAGAGGCAGCAGGTTTATTTTTAGCTTTGATCGAGACTAGTTTACTGGTGAGGCAGCAGGGTTTATATTAGCTTTGTTCAGGAGTAGTTTAATATAGAGTCAGCAGGGTTAACTTTAGATTTGTAGCTAATTTTCTGCCTGTTTGTCCAATATAGTGTTTGCTACAGTCCTTGTAATGTATTTTGTAAATGACATTCATTTTGCTGGCTGTTTGTACAGAGTCTTTTAAGTACATTATCCACTGTTTCAGTGTGTTGGTAGGTTTGTGGGCTACAATGATGACAAGAGGTCTGAATAGTCTGGAAGTCATTTCAGACATCTCTTTTATGGAGGATAAAGTGGCGAGGTTTTCTGGGCGTGTTGTGTCTGCTTGCTTGGGTTTGATACTGAGGAAGTGGCGGACTGTGTCTATTGGCTACCCAATCTTTTTGAATACAGGTGAATAGGTATTTCTCTTCTGCTCTTCGTAGTTCCTCGGTGCTGTAGTGTGCGGCGGCTCGTTACAATAATGGCCGAATGCAGCTTCATTTTTGGATCTTAAGATGATTGCTTCCTTTGTTCAGTATCTGGTCCGTGTGTGTTGTTTTCCTGTCGATACACATTTGAAGTTCCCAATTAACTGTCAGCTCTACTGCGACATCTAGGAATGGCAGATTGTTGTTGTTGATTAGATTGCAGGAGAGACATGCTCCTGTGAAAATGAGGGATAAAAATGTCAAGATTAGGGAACCATGAATGACAGTTGGACTTGTGAGACTAGCAAAGAGGGAAAATGAAGAATACATAAGGTCAAGGGGACCGAAGGCAGACGAAGGTTTGGAAGAATATCAGGATTGTAGGACAAATCTAAAATGAGGAATTAAGAGGGCTACAAGGGGTTATAAGATATCTTTATGAAACACAGCCCTTTTTCATATTTAAAAAGCAAGATGGTGATTAGAGAAAGGGTTGGCCCACTCAAGGACAAAGGACGAAAGTTACACGTGGAGTCAGAGAAAATGAGTATTGAGTACATTCTTAATGAGTACTTTGCATCAGTATTCACCGAGGAGAGGTACATGACAGATATTGAGGTTAGGGATATATATTTGAGTACTCTAGGCCGTCATCATCAGGAAGGAGGTAGTGTTGGATATTCTAAAAGGCATGAGGATGGACAAACCCCAGGTCCAGATGGTTAATGCAGGAAGCAAGAGAGAAAATAGCCGGACACATAACAGCATCCTTAAGCATGGAAGAGGTCCCTGAGGACGAGAGAATTGTTCAAGTTGACCCTTGCTTAAAGAGGGTAGCAGAGGTTATTCAGATAATTATAGCCAGATGAGCCTGAAATCAGTGGTTGGAAGTTACTAGAGAAGAAACTGAGGGATAGGATAGAGTCATAGAGTCATAGAGATTTACAGCTTGGAAATGGACCCTTCGGTCCAACCCGTCCATGCCGACCAGATATTCCAAACCAATCTAGTCCCATATGCCAGCACCCGGCATGTGGGGCTATTCATATACCCATCCAAATGCCTCTTAAATGTTGCA